>NC_058521.1:177257867-177588701 GCF_904849725.1 Hordeum vulgare subsp. vulgare | reverse complement strand
TGGTGCCGTCCCTTTACATTCGGTCGGTATCAGGGGAGCCAGGGCCTTGCCCCGTGAGGCTCCTCACTGCGGTAGGGAAATGCGTGGGACTGGGACCTGTCGACGTTGAGAAATAGAAAAGCCCTCAATTCTCTTGAGGAGAAGGAGCGCGCAGGACCTCCATCAACCCGTCGCACCTCTGCATCTTCCTTCAATCCTTCTGGAACCTACTTCGTCCCGTGACACTCTCACGTAACAACGAGCCAAGGCTGTATACGCCCAGCCCCCCCCCCCCCCGAGGACGCGGAAGGGGTCCAGCCCATGCCTATTGGAAGACCTATGCTCCGTGTTGGGTGCAGATGTAGGAAATCAACACAGTCCACCAATGACTTCCAGAATCAGGCGCCTATGCCTCGGGTGTAGGCACACTCGCTAGACCAAAGCATCCTCGCGACCTCCCATATACACCCCCTCCGTGACACTCTCACGTAGTAACGAGCCGAGGCTGTATACGCCCAGCCCCCCCCCCCCCGAGGACGAGGAAGGGGTCCACCCCACGCCTAGTGGAAGACCTATGCTCCATGGTGGGTGCACACGGAGGCAATCAACTTAGTGCAACAATGACTATGCTTGCAGCTAGCAAGGAAACCCACATAGTCCACCAATGACTATGCCAGCCTAGCTATCGGACGTGGCGCTTTTCCTTGATTTTGAACTATCTTCTGCCGGACTTACTCTGTCAATTTTAAAAGTTAATGTTTGAAAAAACAAAAGGGGTGTAACTTTCTCTTGCGATTTCTCGTATTCGCCTGTTTTTGATCCTCTTTTTCTGGATGACATTCTCTGAGGAGCTAAACGCTCCGCACCATGCCTAGGGGCCAAGGAGCGAAAGCAAGGACTTGTCGTCCCAAGGGCGAACATTTTCGGCGATCAACCCCCGCTCGGGGGTCCGGACCGAAGCACGATATCATCACAAAGAGTCCCAGGAGGCCTCAGGGCATACTGGGGCGATGACCAAAGGAACGGGGATAGGAATCACTCAAGCGCCAAAGGGGGCTCCTGAGCATCGAGCCTCAGGAGCCTCACCAGACACGGTGCGGGACCAGGGCCCGCAAACATAGGGTGCCAAAAGGGTCTCCACCCCATCCTGCATACAAAGCAGGATCTACTCAGGAGGAGCTACGGAAGGGACCGGCGCAAACCCATGAGCTAAGTACCCAGCAAGCCCAGACGGGGGTCATTTCATTTCACGCCAAACTAACAAGAAATAAAAACATGCGTACTAACGAAGGGATGCAGGGCCTAAGGATTCAATTGCGGCAAAGAATCAGGCCATCAACCACGTGTGCAGCGGCACGAGCGGAGCCTCGGGGCGACAGGGCCTCCTGAGGGCCCTGGCCGCTGTTGCCCTCGAGCACTGGCTGGGGCAGCGACGGTCCCTAAGTTTCAAAGCCAAGCCGCAATGACCACCAGCAAGCACACCATCAATTCAAGAGAGAAAGGGAAAATGATGAACGGCAAAGGTAATAACGCAAAACACAGGGCATGGTTTTTGACCAAACATCGCAGGAGCACGTAAATAGAAGATGGGGGTGCCTAAGGGGAGAGGCCACCGACGTCGCCCTTGGCACGTGCAGGCCCGGTGTTGGAGCCCTCCTCCTCACTGGAGACGGGCACCCGGACGTACCGCTCCACCAGGATGTCCACGTGCGGGCGGACTTCGTCCTGGTGAAGATGAAGAGACTCAGCTGGCGCCGGCTCGACGACGCGCCGGAGGTCGAGCTGCGGGGAAGGCGGCGCAGGTTGGAGAAGACGAGCGTCAAGGCAAGGCCCAAAAGTGCGTGCGCGTCAAGGCAAGGCCCAAAAGTCCTCCTCCACACGGGAGGTGCCAGTCTCCAGCGTCTGCACCACCTTCTTGAAGAAGGCGAGGAAGCCCCCATCGTTTCTCAAATTTGGAAGCACTAGGGCGTCCACCACGAACCAGCGCATCGCGTCGGCCGCCTGGCTGACCATGCCCGCGAACTGCTTGGCACGCTATCGTCCGGTCATGTGATGCCTCATCCTTGGCAGCCACGACGGCGTCAGTCACTTCCTGGACCTGCTGCTGCAGCGACGCCAGCTCTACCTTGGCCTCCGCCTCGCCCTGGCGGTCGGCATCGGCGCTCTCGAGCTGGGCCCGCAGCCCCTCCACCTCCTCCTGAAGCTCTCCCTGCTTGGGTTTCTTGGCAGAGGGCCCGCTGGGGAAGAGGAGAGACCAACCACCAAGAAACCCACGGGATAACCAGGAAAATATGTGCATGCGAGGGACTTACTTATCGACCAGAGCCCAGCGGTGACGGGCGCGCGGAGGCCTCGATGGCCCTCCGCCGCTGCTGTCGAGTGTGGATGGGGGCGCGGACGGAGCCGCGCGCTTCGCCCTGCCTGGTTCACCTCCTGGAGACGCCATGGAAGACAAAGAAACGGAGAGGAGACGAGGTTTTCTTGATGGATCAAAAAGGAAGCAGAGAGGAAGCTCAAGATCGCGGTGCCTACCCCGTAATGGGGGTGGGCAGATTTATAGGCGATCAATAGCCACCAGCCGTCGTGGGAGTGCGAGCGTCGCGCACCCCATGGGGGTCGCAACATGGGCCAACGGGAGCGCTGCCGCCTATGTCGCTTCACGTGTCCGTTGAGCGGTCACGTCCGCGAGGGCCGTTGGGTATAGTTAGGCCGCACCGACGCCATTCAATGAGAACAATGATGCCCTGCGCGGTTCTTGGAGACCGTGCCATTGTGGCCTCGCCAACCCCGAACGCCTCGAGGAGCGAGAGCATCACCACATGGCCGCTGGACACATGTGCCGCCTGGCCTGCAGGCTACTAGGGCACGCGATGCTTTGGGCCGCCCTCAAGGCCTCGCCGACAAGCCAACCCAGGCGCGCTTTGGGCCCGGGGGCTACTATCGGCGTTCTTGGAATGGGGATACCCAGACCTGCCTGCCCGTGGCCTAGGACTGGCCCACTTCATCAAGCAAGCTAATGGACGCAGCATGACTCAAGGCAAGGCCCTCGTGAGGGGCCAAGCCGCACGAGGAGGAACGACATCAAGACCCGCAGGGGGGCTCCTCAGTACCCCTCCGGAGCGGCAGATATTCCAAGGCGAGGCCCGGCTTCAGGAGTCAAGGATGACGCAAGGGAAGGACAGGCGAGAAGCATACAGCGGGGCGGCGCAGTTTCCTCTTTAGTGCAAGGGAGGCAAGGACGCACCAGAGGCTCCCAAGGCATCTCCAAAAGGTTTCCACTCTGGTGCAACAAGACCATGGCCGCCCGCCTGCAGGACGAACGTCAACCCTGAATCCGCCCGTGCAGCGCTGGCAGCCACTTTGTAGGCGAAGACCACCTTTGGACAGAGGAAGCATGTTCCCCTGTCCCCCTTCGTAATTGGATGTTGTGGGATCCCTTCCCGCCGAAACGATAAGGGAAGAGGACAGGGGCCACCATTATATATAGAGGTTAGGCTACTTCGTAGAGGCGGATCCGGTAGATTCATTCACCCACGAGCACCACGCAAAGCCACCCAGCCTCTGGAGGCTCCTCAACACTGTACTAGTTCTTCCACCCTCCTGCAAGAGAGGCAATCCACCAAAGCAAGACTAGGGTATTACCTTGGAGAAATTCTCGACAAAGTGGAGACAATAACTCGCTAGACCAAGACTACTTCTAACTTGCATAATCGATTTAGGTTTAGTCCCATCAAGGACGTCCTCAAGTCGCTCGGGATTGACAACAATACCATTAGCAGAGATTACGTGGCCTAGATGGGTCAATTTGGGCAACTAGAATTCACATTTAAAGAATTTGGCATAAACGTTGTGCTCTCAAAGTTTCATCAATACCAGCCTCAAATGCTCAGCATGTTCTTGTTTGTTCTTCGAGTAAATGAGTATATTATCTAGGTAATCCACGACAAATTCATCCAAGTGCCCCATTAAGATCAAAAAAATTAAGCGCGAAAGATGGCTGAGGCATTGGTTAAACCAAAGGATATAATGGTCTAGTCGAATTGGCCATATCAAGTATCAAAGGCCATTTTCGGAATGTCCATGTTTTTTATTTTGATTTGATGGTAGCCCAACCTAAAATCATGTTGGAAAAAACTGAGGATCTAGGGAGCCGATCATACATGTCGTTGATCATGGGGAATAGATTCTTGTTCTTTATTGTAACCAGATTGACTGGTCGATAATCTAGAACCATGCGATCTGCTCCATCCTTATTTTTTATGAAGGGGACGGGACAAGCCCAAGGATAATAGCTTGGACGGATGAAACCCTTGTTCAAGGCCTCGTCGAGTTGCTTCTTTTGTTAGACTAGCTCTAAGGGTGCCATATTATAGGGTCACCGGGCTATTGGGATAGTTCCTGGGACAAGAACTGTCACAAACTGCACATCCCTGATAGATGGATTGTGTGGCAGTTCTTGTGGAAAGGCATCCAGAAAATCATAGACTACAAGTATAACTTCAAGCTCTTGAAGGGCACTGGCATTAAGGGAATAGAGTTTTCGTTTGGCAACTCGAGTTGAGACATTAACTGTCTAACCCGATGGATGTGTAAGCTGAACATTCCTAGTGTTAGTATCAATCTTGGAATAATGGACTGTCATTCAGTCCATACCCAAGATGATATCAATATATGAAGAATTAAGGGCTATCACAGAATCTACGAAGATTAGCTTGTCCACAAGAATTTTATTTTCATGGCTCACTCTAAAAGTTTGCTATTTGGATCCACGAGTGTGAACTACTAGTGGAGTGGGCATATCAAAAAATGACATGTTATGCAATTGTGCACAACTTTTAGAAATGAATGAATGAGATGCTCCAGTATCGAAAAGAACACATGATGGATGGCAATTGATAAGAAGCATACCAAGAATGACGTCGGGATCATCAACAACTTCGTCACCTCAGACGTGATTCAGATTTCCACGTGCAGTAGGGATTGGTTTCACATAGTACACCATGCCTGGCTTTCCACGACCAGTGGACTTCCTAGTCTGACTGGAAGTATTGCTCTACAGGTACTCATGGCAATAGTGTCCTGGTTCTCCACACTTGTAGCAAATCACCGGATTGGTACGCGGTGTAGCTTTGGCAGCTGCAGCACCGAAGGTCTTGGCGGGAGGGTTTTGCTGATTTGGCTGAGGTACCTTGTAGGATGGCCTCGCGGTACACCTGAACTGTAGTGAAGCATTCAGAACCCACACCCGACGGTTGTGAGATACAGAGCTGGATGACGAGCCAAAATCATGGGAATGCTTCTTAGTCTCCTCATAGTCAGTCTGTCCAGTCTCGGCATTGATGCCTTTATTAACGAGAGCCTGGAAGCTCAAGCACTTGTACAGACGTAGATCAAGATGGATTTCAGGGCTCGGTCCCATGCGGAACAATGCATGCTTCTTTGCAATAGTTTACACCTCTTCGGATGCATAGCAAGCGATATTTACAAACTCACGGCTATACGCATCCAAAGATAGCTATTGTCGGCGTCCTGGGAACAGGGGTCCCTAGACTTTCGTGCGTGTGGCCCAGGGCTGGCACACTCCATCTATCAAACACCAGCAGTCACGGCAAGGCCCTCGTGGGGGGCCAATCCTCACGAGGAGGAATAGAATCAAGACCCGGAGGGTCCTACTCAGGATCCCTCCGGAGCAGCGTACATTCTGAGGCATGTTCTGGCTTCAGGAGTCAAGGATGACGCAGAAGGTGGTATGACGACCCGCAGATGTAAGAGCAGTGCGGTTCCCCCCTTTTGGTGCAAAGAGGACAGGAGCGTGCGTGGGCCCCCAAAGGCATCTTCTAAAGGTTTCCCTTTCGATGCAACAAAGCCGCTGCCGCCCGTCAGTAGGGCAGAGGCCACCGCGGGCTTTTCCCAGCAGCGAGGACAGTTACTTTGCAGGCGAAGACCACTTTTGACAAGGGAAGCATGTTCCCTTGTCTCCCACCGAAATTGGCCGTTGTGGGATTCCTTCCCGCCTACAATAAGGGAAGAGGACCCGGGCCTCCGCTATAAATAGAGACGGTAGGGTACATGAGAAAAGGGGAGACCATGAGAACCCTAGAACAATACAGCAAGCCACTTGGCCTCCGAAGGCACAAAAGCACTGTACTATCTCGTTCATCAACCTCCATGAGAGGCAATACAACAAAGCAGGAGTAGGGTTTTATGCTTCGTTGCGGCCCGAACCTGGGTAAACTGCTGTGTTCCAGGTTCTCCTCACCATCGCGTGAGTACCTAGCCTAGCCAAACGCATAGCGAGTCTGGAAACCCGAATCTGTTGTGTGGTCTCTACGTGCGCCCCTGAGTTTCAATCCTTTGAGTTTTGCGGAACCCGAAATCCGACATTTGGCGTGCCAGGTAGGGGGTGTGTGTCGTATCCTCCACGCAAGCTGCAGGAACCAGATCTCGGCTCGGCAGCACCATGTTGAGTGCAACCATTGACAACCGCCGGCCCGCGGCCGCGGGCAGTGATACGTACATTTTGCATCATGCTTTTATGTTGATATTTTTCTCTTTATGGGCTGTTATTACACTTCAAGGTACAATACTTATGCCATTACTCTCTTATTTTGCAAGGTTTACATGAAGAGGGAGAATGCCGGCAGCTAGAATTCCGGCCTGAAAAAGAAGCAAGTTTGAGATACCTATTCTGCGCAACTCCAAAAGTCGTGAAAATCAACGAGGAATTATTTTGGAATTTATAAAAAATACTGGGCGGAAGAAGTACCAGAGGGGAGCCACCAGGAGGCCACAAGCCTGCTAAGCGCGGCCTACCCCCTGGCCACCCCTAGGGGGCTTGTGGGCTCCCTGTTGGCCCTATGGCTCCCCTCTTTTGCTATAAGGAGGGTTTCGTTCCAGAAAAAAATGAGGAGGAGGCTTTCGGGAGGAATCGCCACCGCCACGAGGCAGAACTTGAGAAGAACCAATCTAGAGCTCCGATAGGGCCGTCCTGCCGGGGAAACTTCCCTCCCGGAGGGGGAAATCATTGCCATCATCATCACCAACACTCCTCTCATCGTAGGGGACTCATCACCATATCATCTCCAAAACCTAGTTCATCTCTTGTAACCAATCTCCGTCTCGCGACTCCGATTGGTACTTGTAAGGTTGCTAGCAGTATTAATTACTATTGGTAGTTGATGCTAGTTGGATTACTCGGTGGAAGATTATATGTTCAGATCCGTGATTCTATTCAATACCTCTCTGGTCATGAATATAATTATGCTTTTTGAGTAGTCACTTTTGTTCCTAAGGACATGGGATAAGTCTTGCTATAAGTAGTCATGTGAATTTGGTATTCCTTCGATATTTTGATGCGTTGTATGTTGTTTTTCCTCTAGTGATGTTATGTGAACGTCGACTACATAACATTTCACCATTATTTGTGCCTAGAGGAAGGCATTGGGAAGTAGTAAGTAGATGATGGGTTGCTAGAGTGACATAAGCTTAAACCCTAGTTTATGCGTTGCTTCATAAGGGGCTGATTTGGATCCACTAGTTCAATGCTATGGTTAGACTTTGTCTTAATTCTTCTTTCGTAGTTGTGGATGCTTGTGAGAGGGGCTAATCATAAGTGGGATGTTTGTCCAAGTAAGGGCAGCACCCAAGCACCGGTCCACCCACATATCAAACTATCAAAGTAGCGAACGCGGATCATATGAACATGATGAAAACTAGCTTGACAGAAATTCCCATGCGTCCTCGGGAGCGCTTTACCTCCTATAAGAGTTTGTCCAGGCTTGTCCCTTGCTACAAAAGGGATTGGGCCACTTTGCTGCACATTTGTTACTATTCTTACTTGCTACTTGCTATGAATCATCTTACCACACAACTATCTGTTACCGATAATTTCAGTGCTTGCAGAAAATACCTTGCTGAAAACCACTTCTTAGATCCTTCTGCTCCTCGTTGGGTTCAACACTCTTACTTATCGAAAGGACTACGATATATCCCCTACACTTGTGGGTCATCAAGACTCTTTTCTGGCACCGTTGCCGGGGAGTGAAGCGCCTTTGGTAAGTGGAATTTGGTAAGGAAAAATTTATATAGTGTGCTAAAATTTATTGTCGGTTGTCACTATGGAAACTAATACTTTGAGGAGCTTGTTCGGGGTATCTTCACCTCGAAAGGAAGCACAAGGAGTTGCTCCTCAACCTTCTGCACCTACTGAAAATACTTATTATGAAATTCCTTCGGGTATGCTAGAGAAACTGTTGGCCAATCCTTTTACACGGGATGGAACATCACATCCAGACTTGCATCTAATCTATGTAGATGAAGTTTGTGGTTTATTAAGCTTTCAGGTTTGCCCGAGGATGAGGTAAAGAAGAAGGTCCTTCCCTTATCTTTGGGGGATAAAGCATTGACATGGTATAGGCTATGTGATGATACTAGATCATGGAACTACAACCGATTGAAATTGGAATTTCAACAAAAGTTTTATCCTATGCATTTGGTTCATCGTGATCGGAATTATATTTATAATTTTTGGCCTCGTGACAGACAAAGTATTGCACAAGCTTGGGGAGGATTAAATCAATGTTATATTCATGCCCAAACCATGAGCTCGAGAGAGAAATTATCATTCAGAACTTCTATGCTCGGCTTTCTCATAATAATCGCACCATGCTTGACACTTCTTGTATCAGTTCTATTATGAAGAGAGATATTGAATTCAAATGGATTTTATTGGAAAGAATTAAAAGCAACTCTGAAGATTGGGAGTTTGATGAAGGTAAGGAGTCAGGTATGAATCTCAAGTTTGATTGCGTTAAATCCTTTGTTGAAACAAATACTTTTGGTGATTTTAGCACTAAATATGGACTTGACTCTGAGATAGTAGCTTCATTGTGTGAATCTTTTGCTGCTCATATTGATCTCCCTAAAGAGAAGTGGTTTAAATTTCATCCTCCCTTAGAAGTCAATGTAGTTAAACCCAATCCAGTTGAAGAGAAAGTCATTGCTTATAATGATCCTATTGTTCTCAATGCTTACATTGAGAAACCACCTTTCCCTGTTAGGACAAAGCATCATTCTAAAGTTTCAACTGTGATACATAGGGCTACATTAGAACACATACACCCCCTGAGCAAATTAGAGTTGAACCTAGCATTGCTATTATCAAAGATCTCCTGTCCGACAATGTTGATGGCCATGATATTCACTTCTGTGAAGATGCTGCTAGAATTGCTAAACCACATGCTAGAGACAAACATACGCATGTTGTTGGCACGCCTGTTGTTTCTGTTCAGATAGGAGATCATTGTTATCATGGTTTATGTGACGTGGGTGCTAGTGTTAGTGCAATACCTCAATCTTTACATGATGAAATTAAAGACGAGATTGCACCTGTCGAGATGGAACCTATTGATGTCACTATTCAGCTTGCCAATAGAGATACTATCTTCCCTTTGGAAATTGTTAGAGATGTTGAAGTCTAGTGTGGTAAAACTAAGTATCCTGCTGATTTTCTCATTCTTGCAACCACACAAGATAGCTTTTGTCCCATCATATTTGGCAGACCTTTTCTCAATACTGTGAATGCTCATATTGACTGGGAGAAGCAAATTGTCACTATTGGCTTTGAAGGTGTGTCACATGACTTCAACTTCTCCAAGTTTGGTAGACAACCTCATGAAAAAGGGTTGTCTAGTAAGGATGAAATTATTGCTCTAGCTTCTATTGATGTGCCTCCTACTGATCCTTTAAAGCAATATTTGCTTGAGCATGAAAATGATGTGCATATGGATGAAAGGAATGAGATAGATAGAGTTAGCTTTGAACAACATCATATCGTTAAGAATAATTTGCGTGTTGAACTGCTTGGAGATCCACCCCCACCAAAGAGTGATCCTGTGTTCGAGCTTAAATAGTTGCCTGATACTCTGAAGTATGCTTATCTTGATGAAAAAGAGATATATCTTGTTATAATTAGTGCTAGCCTTTCAGAGCATGAAGAGAAGAAGTTACTAAAAACTCTGAGGAAGCACTGTGCTGCTATTGGATATACCCTTGATGATCTTAAGGGCATTAGTCCCACTCTATGCCAGCGCAAAATTAAGACCGATCCCTATTCCAAAACAGTTGTTGATCATCAACGGAGATTAAATCCTAAGATGAAGAGTTAGTAAGAAAAGAAATACTAAAGCTCCTGGAAGCAGGTATTATCTATCATGTTGCTCATAGTGATTGGGTAAGTCTGCTGCTTTGCGTCCCTAAGAAGGGAGGTATTACCGTTGTCCCTAATGATAAGGATGAATTGATCCCACAGAGGATTATTACTAGCTATAGGATGGTGTTTGATTTTAGGAAATTGAATAAGGCCACTAGGAAAGATCATTACCCTTTGCCTTTTATTGACCAAATGCTAGAAATATTGTCTAAACACACACACTTCTGCTTTTTAGATGGTTATTCTGGTTTCTCCCAAATACCTGTTGCACAATCTGATCAGGAGAAAACCACTTACACATGCCCTTTCGGTACCTTTGCTTACAGACGTATGCCTTTTGGCTTATGTAATGCACCTGCTACCTTTCAAAGATGTATGATGGCTATATTCTCTGACTTTTGTGAACACATTGTTGAGGTTTTCATGGATGAATTCTCTGTTTACGGGTATTCTTTTGATGATTGCCTCAGCAACCTTGATCGAGTTTTGCAGAGATGTAAAGATACCAGCCTTGTCTTGAATTGGGAGAAGTGCCACTTTATGGTTAATGAAGGCATCGTATTAGGACATAAAATTTCTGAAAGAGGTATTGAAGTCGATAAGGCTAAGGTTGATGCGATCGAGAAAATGCCATGCCCTAGAGATATCAAAGGTATAAGAAGTTTCCTAGGTCATGCTGGTTTCTATAGAAGGTTCATTAAGGACTTTTCTAAGATTTCTAGGCCTCTTACCAATCTCTTGCAAAAGGATATTCCTTTTGTTTTTTACGATGATTGTGAGGAAGCCTTCGAAATACTTAAAAAGGTCTTCATAACTGCGCCTATTGTTCGACCAACTTATTGGAACTTACCTTTTGAAATCATGTGTGATCCTAGTGATTATGCTGTTGGCGTTGTTCTAGGACAAAGAGTTGATAAGAAGTTGAACATTATTCACTATGCTAGTAGAACTCTAGACAGTGCCCGGAGAAACTATGCTACTACAGAAAAGGAATTTTTAGCACTCGTGTTTGCATGTGAAAAGTTCAAATCTTACATAGTTGATTCCAAAGTCACTATTCACACTGATCACGCTGCTATGAAGTATTTCATGGAACAGAAAGATGCTAAACCTAGACTTATCAGATGGGTTCTCTTACTACAAGAATTTGATTTGCATGTTGTTGATAGGAAGGGTGCTAAGAACCCCGTAGCAGATAACTTGTCTAGGTTGGAGAATGTTCTTGATGACCCACAACCTATTGATGATAGCTTTCCTGATGAGCAATTGAATGTCATCAATGCTTCACATAGTACACCGTGGTATGCTGATTATGCAAACTATATCGTTGCCAAATATATACCACCTAGTTTCACATACCAGCAAAAGAAGAAATTCTTCTTTGATTTGAGACATTACTTTTGGGATGATCCTCACCTTTATAAGGAAGGAGTAGATGGTGTTATTAGACATTGTGTACCTGAACATGAATAGGGACAGATCCTACAGAAGTGTCACTCCGAGGCTTACGGAGGACACCATGCGGGAGATAGAACTGCACACAAGGTATTGTAATCAGGTTTCTATTGTCCCACTATCTTCAAGGATGCCCGTAAGTTTGTCTTGTCTTGTGATGAATGTCAAAGAATAGGACATATCAGTAAACGTCGGGAAATGCCTATGAATTATTCACTTGTGATTGAACCATTTGATGTTTGGGGTTTTGATTATATGGGACCTTTTCCAAAATCCAACGTGTATACTCATATCCTAGTTACTGTTGATTATGTTACTAAGTTGGTAGAAGCTATACCAACTAGTAGTGTTGATCACAACACCTCTATCAGGATGCTTAAAGAAGTTATTTTCCGTAGATTTGGAGTCCCTAGATATCAAATGACTGATGGTGGTTCACATTTTATTCATGGTGCTTTCCGTAAAACGCTTGCTAAGTATGATGTCAATCATAGAATTGCATCTCCCTATCACCCTTAGTCGAGTGGTCAAGTAGAGCTAAGTAATAGAGATTAAACTAATTCTGCAAAAGACTGTTAATAGGTCTAGAAAGAATTGGTCTGAGAAGCTCGATGATGCACTGTGGGCTTATAGAACTGCTTATAAGAATCCCATGGGCATGTCTCCGTACAAAATGGTTTACGGTAAAGCATGTCATTTACCTCTTGAGCTAGAGCATAAGGCTTATAGGGCAATCAAAGAGCTCAACTTTGATTTCAAACTTGCTGGTGAGAAGAGGTTATTTGATATTATCTCACTTGATGAATGGAGAGCTCAGGCATATGAAAATGCCAAGTTCTTCAAAGAAAATATTAAGAGGTGGCATGATAAAAGGATACAAAAACGTGAGTTCAATGTAGGTGATTATGTCTTGATATATAATTCTCGTTTAAGCTTTTTTGCAGGCAAGCTTCTCTCTAAATGGGAAGGTCCTTACATTGTTGAGGAAGTATATGGTTCCGGTGCCATCAAAATCAACAACACGGAAGGTAATTTTCCGAGAGTGGTAAATGGGCAAAGAATCAAGCATTATATCTCAGGTACTCCCATAAATGTTGAAAGCAATATTATCAATACCATAACTCTGTAGGAGTACATAAGGGATATTTAGCAGCCTGTTTCAGACTCCGAGAAGGAAGAGGCATGTGATTCAGTAAGTAAACCGACTCCAAAACTTTTCCAGTAGGAAATTTTCTCCGTTTTGGAATTTTTCGAAAACTGGAAAAAATTAAAGTAGTTCGGAAAGTGCACGACGAGGCGACAAGTCTACTAGGCACGGCCTACCCCCCTCGCCGCTCCTAGGGGGCTTGTGGGCACCTCGTGTGCCTCCCGGACTACGTTTTCTTACGGAGTACTCCTTTTGGTCGGGAAAAAATCATTATATATTCTCCCGAAAGGTGTGACCCTCGTATCACGCAATTATCCTTTGTTTTCGTTTCGAGCTTGTTTCTGCCGCAGATTTAGAGCAAGATGTCATCTCAGGAATCTGTAGGGGAGATCGATCTCCCTCAAGTCTATGAAGAAGTAAATGTTGATCTGAAAAGAATGGAAGTCATGGAGTCCAAGGAAAGGCTACCTGAAGAGACTAAGGGCAAAATTAAGAAGGAGAATCTGGCGTTGGACGAAGGGCAATCTGTTCTCAACAAGGAAGGAGCTGAGGAAGAGGATTTTCTTCAACCCTATCTCCACCTTTTACCTCCATCCATGATCGAACTCTTAAGGTTACGTGAAATAACTCGTGTTCGTAATACTTATCTCACTCGTGAAGTTGTTTTGCTGGAGAAACATATCACAGAGCTCCAAGGTATAAATCAAAGATTGATGGCCCTCTAGGAATCGAAAGACAAAACAACTCCACCACCATCACCTTCGAAGGAAGACAACTAAGCATGGGTATGGGCAATCCCCTTGGCTTGTGCCAAGCTTGGGGGAGTTGCCCCGGTATCGTATCACCATCACATCTTTTGCCTTTACCTTTTCTTAGTACGTTCCTTTTTGGTTTTATCTTCCTCTAGTAGAATAAAGTTCTTAGTGTTTTAGGCTTGAGTTTTGCTTTCTGTCACCCCCGATGTATTTGAGTTCGTGATTCATATAATAAAGAGTGTTTTAGTTAAGGGCCTTGCTTCATGTTGTGATGTAAAGAAAAGAATGATAAAAGAACAAAAGCATGAAAGATCATGTAATGATATTATGGGAAGTCATGGCTCCACATATAAAAAGAATGTTGATTGAAACTTGTTGTGGGTGGACAAACGTACACCTGGGTCATTGTTGCAATTAATAGGAAATGATAAAGAAGGAGAGGTTCACATATAAATATATCATCTTTGACACTGTCTATGATTGTGAACACTCATTAAACTATTACATGCTTAGAACTAGATGTTGGACAAGGAAGACAACATAATGAATTATGCCTGCTTGGTTCCGAACAATGATTATATGACTAGAGATCCCTTAGCATGTGACGATTTCTTCCACCTCATATCAGCTAAAACTTCCGCACTAAGTAGAGATACTACTTGTGCATCCATAAACCTTCAACCCAGTTTTGCCATGATAGTCCACCATACCTACCTATGGATTGAAGAAGATCCCTCAAGTAAGTTGTTATCGGTGCAAGCAATAAGAATTGATCCCTAAATATGTATGATCTATTAGTGTGTAGAAAATAAGCTTTGTACGAACCTGTGATGAGGAAGACATAAAAGCGACAGACTGCATAATAAAGTTCTTTATCACAGGAGGCAATATAAAGTGACGTTCCTTCACACTAAGAGGTCACACATCCAAACCTCAAAAGCGCATGACAACCTCTACTTCCCTCTACGAAGGGTCTATCTTGTACCTTTACTTTTTGTCCCTAAAAGAGTCACCGTGATCTACACCAATTCCTTATTTCGCCTTTATCTTGGCTAATGTCATATGCTAGGGAAATATTTATATTCATATGTCAACTTGGAAGTAAGTACTCATAAATTATTATTGTTGACATTACCCTTCAGGTAAATAGTTGGGTGGCGAAACTATAAGCCCCTATCTTTCTTTGTGTCTGACTGAAACTTTGATCTCATGAGTACCACGTGAGTTGTAGCAATTGTAGAAGACGAAAGGATGATTGAGTATGTGGATTTGCTTTACAAGCTCTGATTTGACTCTTTCTGACGTTATGATAAATTGCAATTGTTTCAATAACTAAAGGCTATTGGTTGTTAATTCTTAATAAGGTTCTTGATCCATACTTTAATTTGTGAAAGCATTATCACTTTAGCATAAGAGATTATATGATGATATTGTTGTTCTGATTATCATCATGATGCCGGCATGTCCGTATTTTGTTTTGTCGACACCTCTCTCTCTAAACATGCGGGCATGTTTATTGATCTCGGTTTCCGGTTGAGGACAAGCGAAGTCTAAGATTGGGGGAGTTGATACGTCCATTTTGCATCATGCTTTTATGTTGATATGTATCGCTTTATGGGATGTTATTACACTTCACAGTACAATACTTATGCCTTTTCTCTCTTATTTTGCAAGGTTTACAAGAAGAGGGAGAATGCCAGCAGCTGGAATTCTGGCCTGAAAAAGGAGCAAGTTTGAGATACCTATTCTGTGCAACTCCAAAATCCGTGAAAATCAATGAGGAATTATTTTGGAATTTATACAAAATACTGGGCGGAAGAAGTACCAGAGGGGAGCCACCTGGAGGCCACAAGCCTGCTAGTCGCGGCCTACCCCCCTGGCCGCGCCTAGGGGGCTTGTGGGCTCCCTGTTGGCCCTCTGGCTCCCCCCTTTTGCTATAAGGAGGGTTTCGTTCCAGAAAAAATGAGGAGGAGGCTTTCGAGAGGAATCGCAGCTACCACGAGGTGGAACTTGAGCAGAACCACTCTAGAGCTCCGACAGGGCCGTCCTGCCGGGGAAACTTCCCTCACGGAGGGGGAAATCATCGCCATCGTCGTCACCAACACTCCTCTCATCGGAGGGGACTCATGACATCAACATCTTCATCAGCAACATCTCATCTGCAAACCCTAGTTCATCTCTTGTAACCAATCTCCGTCTCGCGACTCCGATTGGTACTTGTAAGGTTGCTAGTAGTGTTAATTACTCTTTGTAGTTGATGCTAGTTGGATTACTCGGTGGAAGATTATATGTTCAGATCTTCGATGCTATTCAATACCTCTCTGGTCATGAATATAATTATGCTTTGTGAGTAGTCATTTTTGTTCCTGAGGACATGGGATAGGTCTTGCTATAAGTAGTCATGTGAATTTGGTATTCGTTCGATATTTTGATGTGTTGTATGTTGTTTTTCCTCTAGTGTTGTTATGTGAATGTCGACTACATAACACTTCACCATTATTTGGGCCTAGAGGAAGGCATTGGGAAGTATTAAGTAGATGATGGGTTGCTTGAGTGACAGAAGGTTAAACCCTAGTTTATGCGTTGCTTCGTAAGGTGCTGATTTGGATCCACTAGTTTAATGCTATGGTTAGACTTTGTCTTAATTCTTCTTTCGTAGTTGCGGATGCTTGAGAGAGGGGTTAATCATAAGTGGGATGTTTGTCCAAGTAAGGGCAGCACCCAAGCACCGGTCCACCCACATATCGAACTATCAAAGTAGCGAACGCGAATCATATGAACATGATGAAAACTAGCTTGACAGGAATTCCCATGTGTCCTCGGGAGTGCTTTACCTCCTATAAGAGTTTGTCCAGGATTGTCCCTTGCTACAAAAGGAATTCGGCCACTTTACTGCACCTTTGTTACTACTGTTACTTGCTACTTGCTACGAATCATCTTACCACACAACTATCTGTTACCGATAATTTCAATGCTTGCAGAGAATACCTTGTTGAAAACCACATCTCAGATCCTTCTGCTCCTCCTTGGGTTCGACACTCTTACTTATCGAAAGGACTACGATAGATCCCCTACACTTGTAGGTCTTCAGGCAGCGTCCCAGCAGGCAGGGCCACCGCTGCGGTCGCCTGCATCCTCGGCGGATCGCAGGTGCCACCTTCCAGCCGCCACGTCAAGCGTTTCCTCCATCGCGGGGGAACGGCCAGCCTAAGGCCCGAACCCCCGGACCACCGTGTGTGGCCGGATGTCTACATCACCTACGGGCCCGACGACCACACTAAAGTCACGACGGCCGCTGGGGCGCTTCCCATACTGTGCATGCCGACCATCTCCGGCGTAGCTGTCTGCAAGACCCTCATCGATGGCGGCACGAGCCTCAACGTCATCTCGGTGGAGGTCTTCGATGCGTTGCGGTTGCCCCGAGAGCAGCTCGCGCCCTCGAAGGCCTTTTCAGGGTCGTGCCGGGATCCGTCATCCCCGTCGGACGGATCTGCCTCTCTGTTACGTTCGGCACCCACTCCAACATCCGCACCGAGCGTATCGACTTCGACGTTGCTCACATCCACCTTCCGTACAATGCTATACTTCGCTATTCCACCCTCGCGCAGTTCATGACAGCGACGCACCTCGCGTACAACGTCGTCCAGATGCCAGGGAGCGGCGGCGTGATTACTGTCGTGGGGGATGTGAAGGACGCCTCGTGGGTGCTTGGGATAACCCGTAAGGCTGCGTCCGCTGCACGTGCTGACTTAACGGGCAAGGCATGCGCCACGGGGGACCCAAGAGACGCCCTCGACATCACACCCGCGGAGAAGAAGCAGTTGTTTTCACAGGACCGTGCGGAAACAAAGAAAGTGTTGGTGGACGAATGGACCCTGACCCCTGCCTTCACCATCGGCGCGAATATTCCTCAACACCAAGAGAAGGCACTGGTGGACTTCCTCAGGGCGAACAAGAGCGCGTTCGCCTAGAGTGCCTCCGACCTTGTGGGGGTCCACAGGGACGTTATCGAGCACCACCTCAAGGTATGCCCGAACCCACGTCCGGTGAAGCAGAAGGCGAGGAGGCAGGCTCCGGAGAAGCATGCCTTCATAACTCAGGAGGTGCAGAAGCTGAAGGAAGCAAAGGTCATCAGGGAGGTGCGCTACCCAGAGTGGGTGGCAAACCCGGTGGTTGTCCCAAAGAAGTGCGGGAAGGCCCAGCACTTGCACACCGACGCTCAGTCCGTCTCCTCCTCGTCCTTCACAAGAGCCGCAGGAGCAGATGGGCGGCGCCGCACTTGGGGGCTTCCCCCCGAGGCTCGGGCATGGTGGCGAGGCCGCTCCTCGTAGCTGCTCTCGCTACTGTCGCTTGGGCTCCTCCCGGAGGAGGGGTCACTGCTGCTAGAGGTGTGGCGCCCATCACCAGAGAAGGGCGCAGTTGTCGCTCGGGCTCCTCCCGGAGGATGTGTCACTTCTGCTAGAGGTGTGGCACCCATCACCAGAGACGGGCTCATCCACGGGACCACCACGGTCGGCCTCCTCCGGACAGCAACCCAGACGATCGCCCTCGGCACCATAGATCTTGATGAAGAACGTCGCCTTACCATCGAACTTGAAGTGGAGGGAGCACCTCCCCTTCAAGCCTCGGGCGCGAGCAAACGCCTACCACCCACGGTTTAGGTACACATAGCCGGAGGGGGTCACCTCGACCTCTACTCAGGACGCCCCGCCGTAGCAGCCATCGAACTGCAGCCAAAGGACCGAGTTCTCGTCGGACCGCAGCACCTTCACGAAGAAGCTTGGGAGTCGTAGCCAGGTGATCTCCGGCATGTCCACCCACGTCACAAACTCTGTCGCCGTATCAGTCGCATGGAGCCGTGGGCGAGGCGGCCGGGAGGCCACCGCCGACCTCCCACTCCGTCCGCCAAAGGCACTCATGCCGGTCGACGCCTCACCATGGCTGGCGACGGTGATCCCTGGGCAGGCGGAACCATGGCCGCGCACGCCGAAGGCCGCAGTCGGTGCCACCGCATACTTCGGAGGGCGGCCTCGCCTCCTCTTGGTAGTTGGGGCAGCAAGACCTTCGCCAGGGCCTTCCCCTTCTCGACAGCACAGAGCCTCCTGACCGGCGCCATGCTGCGAGAGTGGAGGGATGAAGGTGGTAGGCGAAGAAGACTGAGGCGACGCAAGCATTATCACCCTTGCCGGGTTAAATAGGCAGCCTAGAGCAGGCGGCGTCCCTTCGAGTTCCTGGGCCCAGGCCATTCGTGAGGAGACGCGACCGCGTGTCATGTGTACAGGCGCAACCCATAGAGAGCAATCATGGCTAGCGCAGCATCCACGCGTCACATCAATTTGACCAGGCACGCCTTCGGGCGCTTTGGGAATTGGAATGTTGCCGGGTTGCACGGCATATGTCAAGCCTGGCCCGCACACATTCAGGGCCCTTGACGCTTCAGGCTACCTCCAAGGCTTCGTCAGGAAGCCAGCCCGAGCGCGCCATGGGCCCGGGGGCTACTGTCGGCGTCGTGGGAACAGGGGTACCCAGACTTGCCTGTCTACGGCCCAGGGCTGGCCCACTCCATCGATCAAACACGAGCAGTCACTGCAGGGCCCTCGTGGGGTCCAAGGCTCACGAGAAGGAAAGGAATCAAGACCCGCAGGGGCCTCCTCGGGATCCCTCCGGAGCGACGGAGATTCTGAGGCAAGGCCTGGCTTCACGAGTCAAGGATGACACAGAAGGTGGAGAGGAGACCCGCACATGGCAGAGCAGTGCAGTTCCCCCCTCCTGGTGCAAAGAGGGCAGGAGCGTGCATGGTCCCGCAAAGGCATCTTCCAAAGGTTTCCCTCACCATCTCGCGAGTTCCTAGCCTAGCCCAACGCGTAGCGAGTCTGGAAACCCGAATCTATTGTGTGGTCTCTGCGCATGCCCCTGAGTTCGAATCCTTAGGGTTTTGAGGAGCCCGAAATCCGACAGCTTTTCCTTAGGTAAAGTTATTGAACTCTACCCTCTTGCAGTCCATAAGACCTTCTCGGATGTGATGGGTGCGGAAGACATTGTTGAAGTTAGTCCAAGTAGTTGTTGGGCCGGCAGGACGCATAGCTTCATAGTTCTCCCACCACATATTGACAGGACCCTCGAGAAAGTAGGCGCCATAGGTGGCCTTGTCATCCTTAGCCACATTGGTAGAGCCTAACTTGCAAGTCATGCTGCTCAGCCAACCATCTGCGTTGAGGGGATCGAGAAAGTGGTGGTACTTGGCTGTGTACAGCTTAACTAACTCGTTCAAGGATACCACATCATTACACTACTAACATGCAGTGTTTTGGTTGATATGCTCAAGTAGGCGGTTGGTCTCCCTCTTATTCCTTTCGGCTTCTAACATCACTTCCTCCAAGGAAGGCAGGTTCTGTTCACTTTCTCTGTTGCCTTGGCCCGGTGCGAGGGCATCGGTGGGGATTATCCTAGTGGCAACCATCTTGGGAAAGCAATACCCACATCTTAGACACGGAAGACATAACTATATCGTAAGAGATGCAAGATGTATAGGAAAATATGCACGGATGACCATCGGAACAATATGGTTACAAGAAAACTATCATATATATATCGTTGTTCATACACACCATAGCATAGTTATGTACAAGCCCAAGCTGAAGTACAAACTACTGAGGAGATGATACAACTCATGCGAGGCATCCCAAGATTCCTATACATTATTTATCTACGACTCCGGAACTCGGCACACACCTTAGTCATATCCCAGAAGACATGCAGGACTGAGGGGAATACAACTGCTACAACACTACTATGATCACTCACGAACTCAAGCGTCTACGTAGATCATCTCATACAGGTTACCCTCGTGACCTGGGAGCTGAACCTCAAGGTATGGAAACGCCCTAGCCTAAGATCCCTAGGATCCATAGGGACTCTTATGTATCCTTGATCCCTTAGCTGGAGGCATAAGGGTGCCACGAAGAGGGACGATGCCTCCAACATCAAGCTAATCTACGCGGATTGGTAGATGAGTCTGCAATGGGTTCAACATCTCCATATATGCACAACTAGTCTATACGACGGGCACAAGCTATGTCAGAGGTGTGTGTAGACGTGCACGAGTAGCATAGAGCTCCATACAAAGTGCATGAGTGTCTTGATCACTATGATCCAACATCTGCACGGTAACCTGAACTCTCACAGCCTCCTGAGAGGAATCAAAATAATCTCCACCAAGGTATCCCTCCTCTCCTGGTAGTGACGCTGGAACATAATAGAACCCTTTGTTCTGAAGGATTCCATGGTTAGCTCTCATGATAGAAAGCATCGAATAGGAGGCTTCATGACCTGCCATATCTATGGTAATGTCTACCCCATATGGCCAATGGAATGGGTGAGCAGCTCGAGACGACGGGTAGATCCTAAAAGTGCAGAGATACTGACTATGATTAAAGTTTAGGTACGGGTCCTCCATTGTGTATTCACAGTACCAGCAGTAACCGACCTCTGTTATAACTTGAACTAGCATGGACGTGTGACCTGGTACATCAATGCACCTCTTCAGACGGCCAACCTGATGGGAAGGACGATAAGGCATGTGAAATAGAGAATAATGCAAATGCATTAGAGCTCCTAGAAAAAATCGGGCAACATGACAGTTGTAAATACTCAAAACCAATTTTGAGCCATCCTGCAAAATACTGGGTAGCATAACCACTCAACATGATGGTTTGAAGGTTCCATAACCAAGGGTTTTATCATACTGGAAATACTGAAAAACTGGATTTAAGATTGAGAACAACCATTCCTACAAGTATACAGAGTAATAACTCGTGATCCTAAGAAATAGATGAGAAGCCTAGTTCCTAATCCCCGTAGAAAAGATGAGGCTGACTTTGAATAGAATGACTGGAGAAGATAAGTAAAAAGAGCCTTATGTTCCCTTCCACAATCAATTCCCTTAATTAGATAAAGAATTCCTGGACTCAACTTCAAACCATTTGGCTTGGTAATCCTATAATCAGTTAGGCTCTGATACCAACACTGTCGGGACCCTGATCCTAAGCAATAAGAATCTAGCATGTAACATATCATATCACTTTGCATCCTTACTCACGGTTATCCCCACAGCTGCGACCTTACCTTGGTCGAGACAGTTTGCGTCTTTCGGCTCAAGTTTGTGAATATGTTGCTAGAATTCAAATGTGAGAAAACCCGGGTTGACATGGCTAGTTATAAACCCAAGTGGCACATCCATATGTGAAGAGGCGTACATAACCTAGCAATGTAGGTGTCGGTCATCAACTCCGTGTAGACGAGTCATAACAAGATAGACGGACTCCATTACACAGTGAGACATTTCTGTCATCAACTACATGTAGACCAGTCATAGCAGGCTACATGGATTCCATTACACCGTGTGACATTTCCCCGTAGGGACAGACACAACAACAAAGAAGGATACACGCCAGTCAATCAATGTGACTGGAGCAGTAGCAAGCTACCAAGGCTCAGTGGAAGCACAAAGAGGCATTTCCTTGTAAAGAGGGCTACTAAAGGCAGACAACTAGGTGTCAAATCCCACACATACCAATGCACCTCACACGTATGCACAACATGCACGATATGCGTAGATACAACATGGCATCACAATGAAACTTTACAAGAAAACCTTTATTTAAAAAGGCTCAGAGAGCCTTGCATAATAGGTTCTTACATATAGGAGTCACATGACCCGACACTCAAGTCATACACACAAAGTCATACAAGCCATACAGAAGCGTAAAGCTATTTGAGTAAATCCATATGAAAGCATAAAAGGCACGTGGGTTGACTATCTACACTCCCCTTCCGAAGGGGGGTGGTCCTAGCTCGGATACCAGCTACTCATCATTGTTAATGTCTAGGAAGAACCCACTAGATGGATCATGGGTCTCATCTGCAACAATTTATTAAGAAAACACGAGTACAAAAGTATTCAACAACTCTTAAATCAGATCTAACTACTCATGCATATCTGTCAACAAGGGGACTTGTGGGGTTTCATGCAGCAAGCCAACTTTGACTCTTGGCTATCATGTACTAAGACTACAATTAGTTTGAATAAGTGAGATAGCGCATACAAGTCCACTAATCACCACAACAATACACTACCATGGATCATGTCCCATCTTCCTATGAGATTTCCATCCACGGTACTCACACTTATCTTGAGTCTTTTCTGAGTAACCATTTCAATTATCTATGAATAACATATGTTTCGATGTAGTCCATATCCGAGGATGCGGCTATTTGAACAGCTTGATAACATTGCACGTGTGTACTTCTTCACACACACTCTTGTCACTGATCGCCATATGCATGTCATGCATCTCGGCAGCCTTCAAGAGGAATCCTGGCGACGGAGTTGGACGCAACCATTAACCACACAAGAACCTAGTCCAGGTTTATCGCCTATTTGAGACTGAACCCGGACGGAAGTCAGACCTGAATTTCTGCTACGGCTTCAAACAATATGCATGAATTTCCAAGCCCATCGTTCGGGTGCCACTTGCCTGTCGCATCATAGCCCAGCCCTAAGGTCAGATCTATGCACGAACTTTACCATAATCTGCAAACAGAAGAAACTACTTACAACTCGTGGATAGAGTACAAGGCGATTAATAAGCCGGAAGGGGCCGAGTTATCGGAACCCAATGCGTTGTAGTAGATAGTCTTGGATTACATACATGGAACTTAGTTCCTAAGAGAGGTTCCAATGAGACGACTCGTCATGTACTCCTACACGGACTCTCATTGTTGTTACCAAACCAGGTTCAACATTTAACTCTCATCATCGGAACACATTCATTTCACTCCTCTTCATCACTAAGATGAATCAAACTTGACACAACTCTAAGAATAGCAAGCATAGCAGGGTAAACACACAACATGGCTCAAGCATCTACTAGGTATGCTAGGTTGGTTGGTTTATCTATTTACTATGAAAATAACAGGTCATGCAAAAGAATGGGTTCAACTACGGAAACAAGTAACGGTAGAAACGTTGTTGTCCTAATGAAACAAATGAGAGCAGGAGCGAGAGCATAGGATTGCATCGGAATGTTCAAAAGGGGTGCTTGCCTTGCATGTCGATGGCAGGGTACTGCCCTTCATTTGGATACTTGTGGGTATCCTCGGAAGCAGAACCTACAGCGATACAAATGAAGAAACAATCAAAACACGGAAAAAGCAACAATATGATGCATGATCATGACATGGTATAATGAATTTGGATGAGGTAATGCATCAGCTAATAGATTGGTGGAAGCAGGTTTGTATCAAAGATTCAAATTCGAAGTCCAAAGGTCGTATTTCATATACCTTTTAATTTATTCAGCTTATCAGCAGGTTTAACTTGTTCTAAGATGCGTGATAATAGTACCAATGGATAGATTGGATTTTTCTGATCATTTTTCATATATGAATATTTCCCATCTCACCTATCGTTGAATTTATATAAATTTTAGACATTTTAAACATTTTCTGGATTTTCTTGATTATTAAATATACGAGAAAAAAGGTTTACTGCATCAGCATGAGGTTGATACTTGTGATCTGCGCTGGGTTTTCCGTGAAGAGGAACGGACTATCGAAATGCAATGTGAGTAAGTATTTCCTTAGTTATGAAACCAAGATTTATCAAAGCAATAGGAATATCAACAACAAACGTCCTAAGTGGCTGCACACAAAAGAACAAACAACTTGCAACCAACACGGGCAAGAGGTAAGTCAATCCCCTTGGTCTCGTTATTTTCAAGAAAGTGAGATGTGTAGATACTTTTAGATGATTGCAAATTGCAAAATATAATAAAAACAAGTAAACGGCACCAATGTATTGAAGGTTTTGTAAATATATGGCGAATACACCTGGGGCCATAGTTTTCCCTAGTGGCATCTCTCATGAAAAGATCATACGATGGGTAAACAAATTAATGTTGGGCAATTGATAGAAAAGAAGATAGTTACGCGATATTCATACCAATGATCAAGTGTATATAGGCATCACGGCCATAAACAAATAGACCGACTCCTTCCTACACGTACTACTATTACTCCACTCATGGACAGCTATCCAGCATGCATCTAGAGTATTAAGTAAAATAGAGTAATGCATGGAGAACGATGACATGATGTAGACAAAGTAAACTCAAGAATTATGTATAAACCCCATCATGTTATCCTAGTAGTGTCGGATTTCGAGCTCCGCGAAACCCTAAAGGTTCGAACACAGGGGCGTGTAGGAAGATATCTCTCAGCTCTACCTCACCTAGCTCGCTACTCGATGGACGGAACAGGAAACTCATTCGATGGTGAGGGAGACACAGAACACAACAGTTTACCCAGGTTCGTGCCACTGTGAAGCATAAAACCCTACTCCTGCTTTGGTGGATTGCCTCTCGTGAAGGTTGGTAGATGAACTAGTACAGTGCTTAGGCGCCTCCGGAGGCTGGATGACCTCGCGTGGTGCTAGTGGGTGAATGAATCGTTTGGCTCGGATCCCATCCCCCTCTACGAAGCAACCTATCCTCTATTTGTAGTGGTGGCCCTGGTCCTCTTCCCCCATCGTTTTGGCGGATAGGGATCCCACAATGTCCAATTTTGAAGGGGGCAGGGGAACATGCTTCCCCTGTCCAAAAGTGGTCTTCGCGTGCAAAGTAGCTGCCAGTGCTCCAGGGGCTGGCTCAGGGATGACGTCCATCCTGCCGGCGGGCGGCCAGGGTTTTGTTGCACCACAATGGAAACCTTTTGGAGATGCCTTGGGAACCTGCATTCGTCCTTGACCCCTTTGCACCAAAGGGGAAACTGCTCCATCCTGCTGTCTGATGCTCGCATGTCCTTCCCTTGCATCGGCCTTGACTCCTGAAGCCCCGCCTCGCCTCGGAATATCCGTCGCTCCGGAGGGGTCTTGAGGAGGCCCCCTGCGGGTCTTGATGTCGTTCCTCCTCGTGAGGCTTGGCTCCTCACGAGGGCCTTGTCTTGGGTGGTGCCGAGCCCGTTGGTTTTAGATGAATGAAGTGGGCCAGCACTGGGCCGCAGGTAGGCAGGTCTTGGTACCCCCATTCTAGGAATGCCGATAGTAGCCCCCGGGCACAAGGCACGTCTGGGATGGCTTCTTGGTGAACCCTAGAGGGCGGCCCGAAGCATCGCGGGCCCTAGTAGCCTGTGGGCCAGGCGGCACACGTGTCCAGCTGCTGTGCAGCGACTCGCTCCTCGAAGTGTCTGGGGTGCGCCAGGCCATGATGGCTCGTTCTCCGAGAACCATGCAGGCAATCACTGTTCTCATTGAATGGCGTTGGTGTGGCCTGACCACACCCAACGGCCCTCGCAGACGTGATCGCTCGGCGGACATGTGAAGCAACGTGGGCGGTAGCGCTTTCGTTGGCCCACCTCATGAACCCCGTGGGACGCGCGATGCTTGTGCCCTCACGGCGGTTGGTAGCCGTGGTTCTCCTATAAATCTGCCGTGACGGGGGGAGGCACTGCCATCTTGAGCTTCTTCTCTGCTTCCTTGCTCCGCCGCGAAAAACCCTCTTCTCCCCTTCATTCCTCGTTTCCATGGCATCTCCCGGAGATGATCTGAGACGGGGGAAGCGTGTGGTGCCTTCTACGCCTTCGTCCGAACCCGGGGCAGCAGCAGAGGGTCCTCCTAGCACCCACGCGTCCACCACTGATGGGCCCTAGCCGATGAGTATGTCCCACGTCTTCATCTCCTTTCCTTGTCGCCTCACCTCCTGCCTGTTGGTTGATCTTTCCTTTACTCCAGAGCGCCCTCGGCCAAGAAGCTCAAATTAGGCGAGCTTCAGGAGGAGGTGGAGTGGCTACGGGCTAAGCTCGCGAGTGCTGAGGCTGCCCTATAGTACGCCCGTGAGGGCGAAGCGGAGGCCATGGCCGAGTTGTCATCGCTGCAGAAGCACATCCAGGAGGTGGCCGACGCCGTCTTTGCCGCCAAGGATGAGGTGTCTTTCGCTCGGATGATGGCGTCCCATCGGACCAAGCAGTTCGCGGGCACCGTCGGCCGGGCAGTTGATGCGACGCGTCAGCTTGAGGGGAGGCCCCAGCGCTGCCAAATGTGAGGAGCGACGGGGGCTACCTCGCTTTCTTCGAGAAGGTGGTGGAGGCGCTGGAGGCCGGCGTTACCCTGGTGGAGGAGGACAGCGCGTCCGACATGCGTGAGCTTCTCGGCCTTTCCTTGATGCTTCTCTTCTCCAACATGCGCCGCCTTGTCCCGGAGCTCGATCTCTAGTGCGTCGTTATGCCGGTGCCCGCCGAACCCTGTTGCCTTCTCCAAGATGAAATGCGCCCACAAGTGGACGCTCTGGTGGAGCGGTACGTCCAGGCGCGTGTCTCTAGCGAGGAGGAGGCCTCCGACGACGAGCCCATAGGCGCCAATGGCGACGCCGGCGGCCTTTCCCCTAGGTGTCTCCCCGCTTCTGTTTCCTTCTCTTGTAAGGTCAGACCAAGAACTCTGCACTATTGGGCATTAACCTTTTGTTCGTTACCTTCATCGCTTTTCTTTTTCCTTTTGCTCATGGATCGATTGCTTGCTTGTCGGTAATCATTGTAGCTCGGCTTTTTGCATAGGTATCGTCGCTGCCCCAGTCATCGCTCGTGAGTAACGACGGTCGGGGCCCTCAGGACGTCCCATCCTCCCGAGGTACCATTCGTGCTACCGCACGCTAGGTCGATGACCTCCTTCCTCGCCGCAGATGAATCCTTAGGCTCTGCATTGCTTCGTTTGTGCGCACATTTTTAATTCATCGTTAGTCTGATGTGAAACTAGATGGGCCCGGTCTAGGCCTGCGAGGTACTTAGCTCGTGGGTTTGTGTCGGTCTCTTGTGTAGCCCCTCCTGAGTAGCTCCTGTTCTGTAGATGTACTGGGGTGGAGATCCTTTCGGCCGTCCAGGTTTGTGGGCCCTGGCCCCGCTCCTTCGACTGGCAAGGCTCCGGAGGCTCGATGCTCAGGAGGTCCCTTTGGTGCTTGAGCAATTCCTCTCCCCATTTCTTTGGCCATCGCCTCAGTATGCCCCCAATGCCTTCTGAGACTCTCTATGCTGATATTGTGCTTCGATAGGGCCCCCTGAGCGGGGGTTGATCGCCAAAAATGTTCGCCCCTCGGATGACAAGTTCTCGCTTTCGCTCCATGCCTCCCAGGTGCGGTGCAGAGCATTTAGATCCTCACAGAAAGTTATCTAGAAAAAGAGGCTTCAAAACCGGCGAATACGAGAGAACGCAAGAGAAAGCCCCCCCCCCCCTTTTGTTTTTCAAACATACACTTTTAAAATTGGCAGATGTGAGTCCAGCAGAAGATAGTTCGAAATCCAGGAAAAGCAAGCAAACGCAGCGTCCAACACTCTTACGGTGGCATAGTCATTGGTGGACTATATGGGTCTCCTTGCCAGCTGCGAGCAAAGTCATTGGTGGACTATATTGATTGCCTCCGTTTGCACCTAGCGTGGAGCATAGGTCTTCCACTAGGCGTGGGGTGGACCCCTTCCATGTCCTCGGGGGGCCCTGGGCGTATAGAACCTCGGCTCGTTATTGCGTGAGTGTGTCAAGGTGGGGTGTATATGGGAGGTCGCGAGGACGCTTTGGCCTCGCGAGTGTCCCTACCCCCGAAGCATACGCACCTGATTCCGGAAGTCATTGGTGGACTATGTTGATTTCCTCCATCTGTACCCAGCGCGGAGCATAGATCTTCCACTAGGCGTGGGGTGGACCCCTTCCGTGTCCTTGGGGGGCCCTGAGCGTATACAGCCTCGGCTCGTTATTACGTGAGACTGCCACGGGATGAAGTAGGTTCCAAAAGGATTGAAGGACGATGCAGAGGTGCGACGGGTTGATGCAGGTCTTGTGCGCTCCTTCTACTGAGGCCGGTTGAGGGCTTTTATGGCTCTATGTCGACAGGTCCCAGTCCGGCACATTTCCCTGCCATCGTGAGGCGCCTCACAAGATAAGTCCCCGACACCCCCCGATGTCGGCCGAGCCTGGACGACACCAGGGTGGTTGCATGGCTTTGTAAACGGGAAAGCTCCTGACACGCGATGCTCAGAAGTCCCCTTTAACGTTCGAGCGGCTCTGCGTCGCTAGGATCTAGTCCCACACATTTCCCAACCAACGTTGCGTGGGACCGGATGGACGAATGTAGCCACGGGGTTAAGCCCTGCCACCCCTGGTAACGACCGGATGTATGTGGATGATATCAAAGGCAGCAGGTGGCCTTGTGACCGGTAAGGCTCCTGAGGCGCGATGCTCAGGAGCCCCCTTTTGATGATCAAGCGACTCTGCGTCGCCAGGACCCGGTCCCGCACATTTCCCAACCACCGCTGCTTGCAACCGAATGGATGATCTCAGCTACGGGGTCAAGCCCTGCCACCCGTGATAACGACCGGATATCCGTGGACGATATCAAGGGCAGCAGGTGGCCTTGTGACCGGTAAGGCCCCTGAGGCGCGGTGCTTAGGAGCCCCCTTTTGACGCTCAAGTGTCTCTAATTTTATTCCCTTTATTGTAGCCCTGGGGAGCCGCGGGTCCTCCCAGTCCCCGTGTCGGGGCGACCCGCACCGCCTGGAGCCCCCGAGCGAGGGGAATAGATAGCCTCGCATAGCTTCTCCGTGCCTGAGGGGCGCCTCGCGAGGCCTGGCCCTTGGCGCCAATGCCTACATCGTGGTTGTCGCGGGTGGCCCGTGCCACTTGTGTCTCGTCGCTGCATCTGACTCGTCCCCCTGAGTCCTCTGGATCGGCTCTGCGTAGTTCCTCCATCGGGGAGGCAGCCGGCACCACACCCCGCGGCCCGGGGGAGCCTCTCTGCCCGCTCATCTTGGGTCCGGCTCAAGGAGGGGCCCCATAGCATTCCTCACTCCTGAAGAAGATAGGCACCTGGGGGGACGCTTGAGGCTCTTCCTCTTCGGGAGGGTCAGGTGATGCCGCATACTCCAGCACGTACGACTCCTTGTAGGTGTTCGATTGTCCTCCGAAGCCATTCAGCAGCGCGACGGTTGCGGTCCCTCTCGGTGGCGGAGGGGGATCCCCCCGGCCATGTTGCTTGAAGATCTTCCGACGATAAGCTTCCATGCGAAGTCGCTTGTTCCTGTTGCTGCCGTTGGTTGGTCCCGACGCCTTTCGGTGCTGACTCCCCCCTTGGTGCCCCGGCGCGTCTCTGTTGTCGTAGTTCGCCCGCGTCGACGCCTCCAACTTCTAGTGGCTGCGTCGGAGGGAGCACTCTTGTCTGGCTGCTCCGGACTACCAGGGGCCGACCTGGTCTTGGTCATGTGCCCCGGTGTGCGCTTTGATCGTCCCGCCATTCTTCTCGCACCCCTGGTGGTTGTCATTGTAATGCACCTCTGGGTCGGCCGCCCTAAACTAGAGGAGAATGAGTGTTGCACGGGGCACGTCTCTCTCGGCCCCGCCCAGCATAGGAGGGGTCCCATTACTTGCAGCCCCGAGGGCCGGCATGAGGTGCGAGCCCCCGGCGCCAGCCGCCTACCGCCTTGAAGAAAAGTGGGGTTGGATGGTTTTATGGGCGATGGTGATCAGCTCCATGATGTGCTCCGCCGAGGCGTCGAAGCCCCATTGCATCGGTCGTTGGTGGAGCATCTCGCTCGCCATCTACAACACGTCATGCGCGCTGAGGTCCCCCAAGTTGATCCGACGCGTCATGGGTGTTGGGGTCACCGCCCAACCGCCGTGCGCCTGGGTGGCATCGGTGGTCGCGACGGTGGAGACGATGTTGACGGCCTGGTACGAGCCGCCTGGTACCACAATGCTGGTATGTGTGCTTCCGGCCGCAGTGATGTGGCAGTTGGAGGCTAGCTCGACGAAGCTCGAAGAAACTGGTTGGGCGCCGGCCATCGGAGTAGCAAGCCTAGGGAAGATGAAGCTTTAAGAAGACCTTCACGTGCCAAATGTCGGATTTCGGGCTCCGCAAAACCCTAAAGGTTCGAACACAGGGGCATGTAGGAAGATCTCTCTCGGCTCTACCTCACCTAGCTCGCTACTCGATATACGGCACAGGAAACTCACTCGATGATGAGGGAGACACAGAACATAACAGTTTACCCAGGTTCGGGCCGCTATGAAGTGTAAAACCCTACTCCTGCTTTAGTGGATTGCCTCTCGCGGAGGTTGGTGGATGAACTAGTACAGTGCTTAGGTGCCTCCGGAGGCTGGATGACCTCTCGTGGTGCTACTGGGTGAATGAATCGTTTGGATCGGATCCCATGCCCCTCTACAAAGCAACCTATCCTCTATTTATAATGGCGGCCCTCATCCTCTTCCCTCATCATTTTGGTGGAAAGGAATTGTAACACCCTGGTTTTCGCTCCTGTTTTTTTTCCTTTGCGGATTTTGACTCCTTTCTTTTTTCTCGGTGTTATCGGATTTCTTTAGCTCTTGGGTATATGAAGATGGTCATTTAGCCTTTCCTTCCCTATTCAACCAGACATTCTCTCCAGTCCAACCTTGCCACCAAAGATCTTTTCTTAGGGTTTTGCTGCCGAAACCATGCCTTCCAAGCTGCTGGAAGGGAAACCCTATCATTCCAGTTACAAAGCAACCCCAATCTTCTTTGATCTCTTGACTCCAACTTTTCTGAGTGACCATTATTCATCTATAAACCCTGGATATGCAAAAATATTGCCAAGTCATTTGCAATATTTTTCATTTATAATTAATTCCTTTTCTGTCACATAAAGGAATTAAATCCAGGAAAATATCTATCCATCTCGAGAGTTCTTGAAAACTTGTGGAGATATTATTTGTGATCATATTTATCTCCCATAAAAATATTGGCCTTAATTAAATAGTAGAAATTGCATTTTCCTATTTAATGCCAATATTGCATTTTGGGCACTTTCTAAAGGAACTTCCATTTTGGTAGCCAGGAAAAATCCAAAATAATTTGTGGAGCTTCTCATATCCATATCTTCCTCATTTCCACCAAGAGCCCAAGTTCCATAGTTCAAATTTTGAGCGCAACATCAATTTCCAAATTATGTCCAGTTGGGAAATTTGCAAAGGAAGTGCTCTATTCCTTGATCTATTCGTGCTAGAACTTTTCATGGTGGTTAACAGTGCTAAATCACTCATGAATACCAAAAATCATCTCAATCCATCTATCCATTTTCGCTCAGTATTTTCCCAAGTCTCTGTCCATTTGGAACCTCTGTGAAGGAAATACCACTTTGGCATTTCCAAATGATGTGAAACTTTTCCAGTATCTTCATATGTTCAAATCATCACTCTCCATCAAATTTGAGCCAAATCCACGTAGCTATGTTTCCCGAGCATCATGATCTCCATTTTTGGCCAGAGTGCATGCTTACAAAGGAAGTACCGTTTGGAGATATCCATTTGGGTTGAAACTATGTAATCATGTTCACCTAGTGTATGTTTAACCTCCGATAAAGACCAGGCCAAGAGCAGCACTGTAGTGGCCACACCAGATGTCAAACACTTGCTGGTCAAAACGCTTGTGAGCTCTCATCTGTCATCACTTGCCCCCAATCCCATCCCAACCCTCTCAAGTCAAGTCTCTGACTCTGGTGCATCAGTTTGACATGTCCTAGAGCCAAACAGGTGCTCTGGACGCATGGTGCAGGTGGTGACCACGCGGTGAGCGCATCCAAGCGGCGCTCTACGCCTATGTCACCTCGGCCAGCTAGCATCCGATAGGCCTCCACTCATCCAGGCATGTCTAGTGGCTTCATGACAGCCGCGTGCCCACTCTCCAGCAGCTTCCCCCTCCTCATTCTTTCTCCTCACGCGATGGCAAGCTTCGCCGGAGCTCTGTGCCGCCCGTGACCTGTGTCTTATTCCTCTTCGATCTTTCTCGTAGCTCCAACTGGCCTCCACCATCCACCCAAGACTCTTCCCGATGCCGCAAGCAGCCAACCATGTCCTTCCCGAGCGCCAGGACGGCGATAAGCTCGCCACGGTGTCTGTGGTTATCTGCTCGCCATCGGGCACCTATAAATAGGCCACCCCCGAGCCCTTTCCAAACATCACTAGCAAATGCACCTCCATCCCTCTCTCACAAAGCCCTCCACGGCCTCTTAATCGAGCTCGAGGAGCTCTGGTTCTCTCCCATGGCCGCCATGGTCGCCGCCCCTCCTCTACTAAATTCACCTAGTGCGAGCCCCCTCTCCCCCGCCTGACCACACCATCGCTCTACCCTCTCTGTCGCGGGCCTCCGAAATCCCTCGCCTCGTCCTCCGGCTGCCGGTAGCCGCCGCACCCATCGGCACCGAAGCCGCCATCCGCCATGGCAGGGGGCTCCCGTGCTCTGGTCCTCCCCAAGCTTTGCCACCTACGGGTATGGATGCGGCCCATCGCGCTGGTCATCCTCGCAGGCTGAGTGCCACCAGAGGTGGCCCATGTCGCCGGTCGTCGCCGTCGAGGCCGGCTCCTGCCTCGGCCAAGCGGGAGGCGACATGGGGAAGACGACCCCGAGCCCCTGCCCATGGGCCCCGCACGGCTGTGGGAAAGTGAGGTCAACCCCTTGGTCCGCCCGTTATTAAGTGGAAGTGTCTTTATGAGAATATGCTTCCCAGCTGCAGAGGCATATTTCGATTAAACTGCAGCCTAGAATACATTTTCCGTTTCAGAAAACGTAATTTGGCCAGTGCGCCTTCGGTTTTAGCTGCTAGGGGCTTGTGTGTGAATAAACTTTTTGCAGATTGGTCCCTGGACTTGAAACGACTATACTTTGCAACCGTGACTCCGATTCAGGTGAAACCAACGCTCACGTCTTCAGTCCGTCGAGCTCGTTCTGATGGTATCATTTTCATAATGTTTTCACATTCTGAAAATGACCATTTTTCCCTTGCCCTTCTATCAGCCCTCTCCGAGAGATAACGGTTTCCGACAATCCTTTCCACGGACTCTCCGCACTTCTTCCCAGAGTATTATTTGACCCCAGGCAAGCCTACCATCTCATATATGCCCTAAGGCATTGCTCTGTGTTATTCTTGCAGTTTTGATTAATGATATGCTTGTTCTAGAAATAATTAAACTCCTTCCATTTCGATGTTATCATTTACATTGCCTCCTATTGCTCATCTTATCATTGCACTGATGACTTGTCGTGATATTATATAGAGATAGGTGGTTATCATGATTACCTACTACCATCTCAATTTATTGTGATAAACAAGCATGCTTGTGAAATACTGGCTAAGACTAAATCAAGTTGGTTGATCTAGAGCCACCTGTCCGGGCTTATGTGTGCAACCACATTTGCCGGTATGAGACGGCCTTGACTTGGTCTGATTACGTGCTCTTTCACCGGTACCTCCAAAGAGGGAGGGTTGGAAATGCGCGCTACCCTGATCAGGTAGGTGGTGATAACCCTGTGAGCCAGTTGAGTATTGTGCCGGCGTCCCCGTTTCGGAGAGTTTAGTTTGGTCACGATGGTGGCAGGTTTCAAGAGGACACAAGTCCACGGGGGAGGATGAATGCCGGTGGTACGATGGAAGAGTCACGGGTCAGGCAGGTTTCGTTGAAGCAACGCTGGTCCACCCGAATGGGATCACGAGGCCAGGTGCTTCATGGTGTGGGTAAAGTGTGCAACCTCTACAGAGTGTCAAATCTATTCGAATAGCCGCGTCCACAGTATTGGACAGCCCGTCCAGACCTTGCAAGGTGGTCAACCATATCAGCGATAATAATGATGAAAAACTTGTCTTGTGCAGACATCATGTGATGTCATGAATATGATATGTTAGCCATGGGATGGCTATGATATGAGTGGTTGGATGACCACATGATTCAGATTGGATTTGGATCAGATTCAGATTGGATTATGAGAGCATTGAGAGTATAAATTATTTACTTAATATTCATATCTACTTTAGTAGTTATCTTGCTGGTTAATCCTGTTATAACATGATAATTAATATTACTGGACAGGATTGCTAGGTCATGATGATTAATACTGCTCTAATAGTAAATGCATGCTTGAATGCCATGGATTGGTTTGCTTAGTGTATATGTTAGTTTGGTTTGCTTGCGAGTACATTCAAAAGTAAGCAGTGGAAACACTCTGCTTCAGGAAATTGTTATAAACCAGAATGCTGATGATATCTGGCTCTGGAGTAAAGATTCTAAAGCTTACACTGCCAAGAAGTATTATCTCCATGTCCACCAAGCCATCACACCAAACCCCTTGCTCAGCTGGATCTGGAAGAGTTGTTGCACTATGAAAATTAAGATATTTGACTAGTTGCTGATCATGGACAGACTCAACACTCAAGATATGTTGGAGAGGCGTCACTGGAATGTGTTTGATTCAAATCTATGTGTTCTATGCCATGCCAGGGCCAAGGAGGACAGAGATCATCTGTTTTTTAACTGTCTTTTCAGTACCAGGATCTGGAATTATCTTCAGATATCATGGCAGGGAAATTCCATGTGGACTACTTCTTTAGCTGCAGGAAGAGACTTTCGTCACCCCTTCTTCCCTGAAGTTGTCTTCATTGCTTGCTGGAACATCTGGACTGTGAGAAATGCCAAAGTTTTCCATCATCAGCAACCCAGGTTCAGAAAATGGAGGTCTAGCTTTATTCATGATCTTTCTCTCCTAGCTCACAGGATTAAACCTAGTTTTAGGGATGATCTCCTTAGATGGATAGCCTTTTTACCTCCTTGAGGTCCGTATCTCATATACCCCCTCCCCTCACTTCTATCTTTTGTATATTATTTCCCTCCCTTGTACATACAAACTCTTTTTGTAGAATTAATAGAAAAGACTATGGGGTGATTCCCTACAGTAGCCGGTCAAAAAAAAGTACTCAGCGGCCTTTAACATGGCCAGGTTCACATAAGGATCTGTCATTCGTTGTCAAGGAGCTGGAATGTTCGCGGGCTAGAGGAGTAACCTAGTCAGATACATGTGGATTGGAGCCGAACCAAGACCATGCTACCTTAGATAGAGCTTTTCCGCTGCCTTCACCCTTTAATATCCCATGTAAGACCCTTATATCTATTAGTAGAAATGCATGTGTTCATGATACTTGTTGTAAACACGCATACCAGAGTGATTTCCTGCCCTGGTATGCGTGGCGACCGTCTTGCTACATTGGTAATTGGGCGGGGCGCCACACGGATCCCACAACGGCCAATTTCGAAGATGGACAGGGGAACATGCTTCCCCTGTCCAAAAGGGGTCTTCGATTGCAAAGTAGCTGCCAGCGCTCCAGGGGTTGGCTCAGGGATGACGTCCGTCCTGCCGGCGGGCGGCCAGGGTCTTCTTGCACTAGAATGGAAACCTTTTTGAGATGCCTTGGGAACCTGCGTTCGTCCTTGCCCCCTTTGCACCTAAGGGGAAACTGCTCCATCCTACTGTCCGCTGCTCGCCTATCCTTCCCTTGCGTCATCCTTGACTCCTGAGGCCAGGCCTCGCCTCGGAATATCCGCCACTCCGGAGGGGTCCTGAGGAGGCCCCCTGCAGGTCTTGATGTCGTTCCTCCTCATCAGCCTTGGCCCCTCACGAGGGCCTTGTCTTGGGTGGTGACGGACCCGTTGGTTTTAGGTCGACGAAGTGGGCCAGTCCTGGGTCGCAGGCAGGCAGGTATGGGTACCCACATTCCCAGAACAACGACAAGTAGCAGCAACACAAAGATGCATATTGTCCCCTTCTGTCACTGGGATATAGAAATTCGCCACGTTTAACCTACTACAATACACCTCCCACCAAAGAAATATCAATCTAGTTGGCCAAACTATTTCAATATATTAGAGAGTATTATGAAACTATCATAATCCTGCACATAAGAATCATATTAGTATTTATAGAGGACTCAAATATTTATCATGAATAATCTGAACATAAACCAACAATTCATCGGATCCCTACAAATGCACCTCACAAAAGGATTACATCATATGGATCAAAGCAAAGATGTGATGATCATTCTACTAAAGATCAAGAGAGAGAGATTGCCATCTAGGTACTAGCGATGGACCCGTAAGTCTGTGGCAAACTACTAACACATCATCATCATGGCAGTACGGTTGATGAAGAGGACCTACGTAACGGAGATCCAGATGGCCTCCCGTGAGGACAGTGACTTTCAGCGGTGTACAAAGTGTTTCGGGACAACTTTAGCGTTTTGGGGGTATGTGAGAATTTAAAAGCGAGAGAACGGAGTCGAGAGTGCCTCGAGGGGCCCACAAGCCATCGGGACACTCCCTCCCAGGCCGCGCCGTGTTGGCTTGTGGGTCCCTCGGGTGGCCCCGAGCCTTCTTCCCATCCCCATTGGTCTTCTTTTGGTCTAGAAAAAATCTCCAAAAAGTTTCGGGTCAATTGGACTTTGTTTGCTATTGAAAACCTGAAAAGTGAAAAACATGCAGAAAACAAGAATTGCAAGTGGGCACTGGGTCAATAGGTTAGTGCTCAAAAATAATATAAATTGGTAAATAAATACCCAAAAAGTTGTTGGGGAACGTCGCATGGGAAACAAAAATTTCCTACGCGCACGAAGACCTATCATGGTGATGTCCATCTACGAGAGGGGATGAGTGATCTACGTACCCTTGTAGATCGTACAGCAGAAGCGTTAGAGAACGCGGTTGATGTAGTGGAACGTCCTCACGTCCCTCGATCCGCCCCACGAACAATCCCGCGATCAGTCCCACGATCTAGTACCGAATGGACGGCACCTCCGCGTTCAGCACACGTACAGCTCGACGATGATCTCGGCCTTCTTGATCCAGCAAGAGAGACAGAGAGGTAGAAGAGTTCTCCGGCAGCGTGACGGCGCTCCGGAGGTTGGTGATGACCTTGTCTCAGCAGGGCTCCGCCCGAGCTCCGAAGAAACGCGATCTAGAGGAAAAACCGTGGAGGTATGTGGTCGTGCAGCCGTGAGAAAGTCGTCTCAAATCAGCCCTAATTGCTCCATGTATATAGGAGGAGGGAGGGGGGCCTTGCCTTGGGGTCCAAGGACCCCCAAGGAGTCGGCCGAGCCAAGGGGGAGGACTCTCCCCCCCAAACCGAGTTGGACTAGGTTTGGTGGGAGGGAGTCCTCCTCCCTTCCCACCTCCTCCCTCTTTTTTTTTCTTTTCCTTTGATTTCTTATCCTTGGCGCATAGGCCCCTTTGGGGCTGTCCCACCAGCCCACTAAGGGCTGGTGTGTCTCCCCAAAGCCTATGGGCTTCCCCGGGGTGGGTTGCCCCCCCCCCGGTGAACTCCCGGAACCCATTCGTCATTCCCGGTACATTCCCGGTAACTCCGAAAACCTTCCGGTAATCAAATGAGGTCATCCTATATATCAATCTTCGTTTCTGGACCATTCCGGAAACCCTCGTGATGTCCGTGATCTCATCTGGTACTCCGAACAACATTCGGTAACCAACCATATAACTCAAATACGCATAAAACAACGTCGAACCTTAAGTGTGCAGACCCTGCGGGTTCGAGAACTATGTAGACATGACTCGAGAGACTCCTCGGTCAATATCCAATAGCGGGACCTGGATGCCCATATTGGATCCTACATTTTCTACGAAGATCTTATCGTTTGAACCTCAGTGCAAAGGATTCGTATAATCCCGTATGTCATTCCCTTTGTCCTTCGGTATGTTACTTGCCCGAGATTCGATCGTCAGTATCCGCATACCTATTTCAATCTCGTTTACCGGCAAGTCTCTTTACTCGTTCTGTAATACAAGATCCCGCAACTTACACTAAGTTACATTGCTTGCAAGGCTTGTGTGTGATGTTGCATTACCGAGTGGGCCCCGAGATACCTCTCCGTCACATGGAGTGACAAATCCCGTCTTGATCCATACTAACTCAACTAACACCTTCGGAGATACCTGTAGAGCATCTTTATAGTCACCCAGTTATGTTGCGACGTTTGATACACACAAAGCATTCCTCCGGTGTCAGTAAGTTATATGATCTCATGGTCATAGGAATAAATACTTGACACGCAGAAAACAGTAGCAACAAAATGACACGATCAACATGCTACGTCTATTAGTTTGGGTCTAGTCCATCACGTCATTCTCCCAATGACGTGATCCAGTTATCAAGCAACAACACCTTGTTCATAATCAGAAGACACTGACTATCATTGATCAACTGGCTAGCCAACTAGAGGCATGCTAGGGACGGTGTTTTGTCTATGTATCCACACATGTAAATGAGTCTTCATTCAATACAATTATAGCATGGATAATAAACTATTATCTTGATACAGGAATTATAATAATAACTATACATTTATTATTGCCTCTAGGGAATAATTCCAACAGTCTCCCACTTGCACTAGAGTCAATAATCTAGCCCTCACATCACCATGTGAATTACATTGTAATAAATCTAACACCCATACAGTTCTGGTGTCGATCATGTTTTGGCCGTGGAAGAGGTTTAGTCAGCGGGTCTGCTACATTCAGATCCGTGTGCACTTTGCGTATATTTACGTCCTCCTCCTCGACGTAGTCGCGGATGAGGTTGAAGCGTCGTTTGATGTGTCTGGTCTTCTTGTGAAACCTTGGTTCCTTTGCTAAGGCAATGGCACTAGTGTTGTCACAGAACAAGGTTATTGGATCCAGTGCACTTGGCACCACTCCAAGATCCGTCATGAACTGCTTCATCCAGACACCCTCCTTAGCCGCCTCCGAGGCAGCCATGTACTCCGCTTCACATGTAGAATCTGCTATGACGCTTTTCTTGGAACTGCACCAGCTTACCGCACCCCCATTAAGAATAAATATGTATCCGGTTTGCGACTTAGAGTCATCCGGATCTGTGTCAAAGCTTGCATCGACGTAACCTTTTACGGCAAGCTCTTCGTCACCTCCATACACGAGAAACATCTCCTTAGTCCTTTTCAGGTACTTCAGGATATTCTTGACCGCTGTCCAGTGATCCACTCCTGGATTACTCTGGAACCTACCTGCCATACTTATGGCCAGGCTAACATCCGGTCTAGTGCACAGCATCGCATACATGATAGAACCTATGGCTGAAGCATAGGGGACGGAGCGCATATGCTCTCTATCTTCATCAGTTGCTGGGCACTGAGTCTTACTCAATCTCGTACCGTGTAACACTGGCAAGAACCCTTTCTTGGACTGTTCCATTTTGAACCTCTTCAAAACTTTATCAAGGTATGTGCTTTGTGAAAGTCCTATCAGGCGTTTTTGATCTATCCCTATAGATCTTAATGCCTAGAATGTAAGCAGCTTCTCCTAGGTCCTTCATAGAGAAACTTTTATTCAAGTAACCTTTTATGCTCTCCAAAAGCTCTACGTTGTTTCCAATCAGTAATATGTCATCTACATATAATATTAGAAATGCCACAGAGCTCCCACTCACTTTCTTGTAAATACAAGATTCTCCAACCACTTGTATAAACCCAAATGCTTTGATCACCTCATCAAAGCGTTTGTTCCAACTCCGAGATGCTTGCACCAGTCCATAAATGGATCGCTGGAGCTTGCACACCTTGTTAGCACTTTTAGGATCGACAAAACCTTCGGGTTGCATCATATACAACTCTTCCTTAAGGAAACCGTTAAGGAACGCCGTTTTGACATCCATCTGCCAGATTTCATAATCGAAAAATGCAGCTATTGCTAACATGATTCTGACGGACTTAAGCATTGCCACGGGAGAGAAAGTCTCATCGTAGTCAATTCCTGGAACTTGTGAAAAACCCTTTGCCACAAGTCGAGCTTTATAAACGGTCACATTACCGTCAGCGTCCGTCTTCTTCTTAAAGATCCATTTTGTTCTGAATAGCCTTGCGGCCCTCAGGTAGTATCTCCAAAGTCCACACTTTGTTCTCATACATGGATCCTATCTCGGATTTCATGGCTTCTAGCCATTTGTTGGAATCTGGGCCCACCATTGCTTCTTCATAATTTGCAGGTTCATTGTTGTCTAACAACATGATTGATAAGACGGGATTACCGTACCACTCTGGAGCAGCGCGTGATCTCGTCGACCTGCGTGGTTCAACGGAAACTTGAACTGGAGTTTCATGATCATCATCATTAACTTCCTCCTCAACCGGCGTCGCAATGACAGAGGTTTCCCCTTGCCCTGCGCCACCATCCAGAGGGATGAGAGGTTCGATAACCTCGTCAAGTTCTATCTTCCTCCCACTCAATTCTCTCGAGAGAAAATCCTTCTCGAGAAAAGTTCCGTTCTTAGCAACAAACACTTTGCCCTCGGATTTGAGATAGAAGGTGTACCCAACTGTCTCTTTTGGGTAACCTATGAAGACGCATTTTTCCGCTTTGGGTTCCAGCTTTTCAGGCTGAAGCTTTTTGACATAAGCATCACATCCCCAAACTTTAAGAAACGACAACTTTGGCCTTTTGCCATACCACAGTTCGTATGGTGTCGTCTCAACGGATTTTGATGGTGCCCTATTTAAAGTGAATGCGGTTGTTTCTAATGCATAACCCCAAAATGATAACGGCAAATCAGTAAGAGACATCATAGATCGCACCATCTCTAACAAAGTACGATTACGACATTCGGACACACCATTACGCTGTGGTGTTCCAGGCGGTGTTAACTGCGAAACAATTCCACATTGTCTTAAATGAGCACCAAACTCGAAACTCAGATATTCACCCCCACGATCAGACCGCAGGAACTTGATCTTCTTGTTACGATGATTTTCCACTTCACTCTGAAATTGCTTGAACTTTTCAAATGTTTCAGACTTGTGCTTCATCAAGTAGACATAACCATATCTACTCAAATCTTCAGTGAAGGTGAGAAAATAACGATATCCGCCGTGTGCCTCTACGCTCATTGGACCACACACATCGGTATGTATGATTTCCAACAAGTCACTTGCACGCTCCATTGTTCCGGAGAACGGAGTTTTAGTCATCTTGCCCATGAGGCATGGTTCGCACGTGTCAAGTGAATCAAAGTCAAGTGACTCCAAAAGTCCATCAGCATGGAGTTTCTTCATGCGCTTTACACCAATATGACCCAAGCGGCAGTGCCACAAAAATATGGCGCTATCATTGTTTACTCTAACTCTTTTGGTCTCAATGTTATGTATATGTGTATCGCTATCAAGATTCAATATGAACAATCCTCTCACATTCGGTGCATGACCATAAAAGATGTTACTCATAGAAATAGAACAACCATTATTCTCAGACTTAAAAGAGTAACCGTCTCGCAATAAACAAGATCCAGATATAATGTTCATGCTCAACGCAGGCACTAAATAACAATGATTTAAGTTCATCACTAATCTCGATGGTAGCTGAAGTGGCACTGTGCCGACGGCGATTGCATCAACCTTGGAACCATTTCCTACGCGCATTGTCACTTCGTCTTTCGCCAGCCTTCGTCTATTCCACATTTCCTGCTTCGAGTTGCAAATATGAGCAACAGAACCGGTATCAAATACCCAGGCACTACTACGAGAGCCGGTGAAGTACACATCAATAACATGTATATCAAATATACCTGATTTTTCTTTGCCCGCCTTCTTATCTGCGAGATACTTGGGGCAATTGCGCTTCCAGTGACCCATACCCTTGCAATAGAAGCACTCTGTTTCAGGCTTAGGTCCAGCCTTGGGTTTCTTCGGCGGATTGGCAACAGGCTTGCCGCTCTTCTTCGAATTGCCCTTCTTGCCTTTGCCGTTTCTCTTGAAACTAGTGGTCTTGCTCACCATCAACACTTGATGCTCTTTACGGAGTTCAGACTCTGCGACTTTCAGCATCGCAAACAACTCGCCGGGAGACTTGTTCATCCCTTGCATGTTGTAGTTCAACACAAAGACTTTATAGCTTGGCGGCAGTGATTGAAGGATTCTGTCAGTGATAGCTTCTTGCGGGAGTTCAATCCCCAGTTCAGCTAGACGGTTTGAGTACCCAGACATTTTGAGCACATGTTCACTGACAGACGAGTTTTCCTCCATCTTGCAAGCATAGAATTTATCGGAGGTCTCATACCTCTCGATCCGGGCGTTCTTCTGAAAGATAAACTCCAACTCCTGGAACATCTGAAATGCTCCATGACGCTCAAAGCGACGTTGAAGTCCCGGTTCTAAGCCATACAAGACTGCACATTGAACTATTGAGTAGTCCTCCTTACGTGCTAACCAAGCGTTCTTAACATCCTGATCAGCCGTAGCGGGTGGTTCATCTCCTAGCGCAGCATTAAGGACATAATCCTTCTTCCCAGCATGTAAGATTAGCTTAAGATTACGAGCCCAGTCTACAAAGTTGCTTCCATCATCTTTCAACTTAGCTTTCTCTAGGAACGTATTAAAATTCAGGATGACTGTCGCGTGAGCCATGATCTACAACACAAATATATTCAAAGTGGACTTAGACTATGTTCAAGATAATTAGAGTTTAGCTTAATCAAATTATATGCTAAACTCCCACTCAAAAGTACATCTCTCTAGTCATTTGAGTGGTTCATGATCCACTTACACTATCCCAAGTCCGATCATCACATGAGTCGAGAGTAGTTTCAGTGGTAAGCATCCCTATGCTAATCATATCAACTATATGATTCATGATCGACCTTTCGGTCTCATGTGTTCCGAGGCCATGTCTGCACATGCTAGGCTCGTCAAGCTTAACCCGAGTGTTCCGCGTGCGCAACTGTTTTGCACCCGTTGTATGTGAACGTTGAGTCTATCACACCCGATCATCACGTGGTGTCTCGAAACGACGAACTGTAGCAACGGTGCACAGTCGGGGAGAACACAATTTAGTCTTGAAATTTTAGTGAGAGATCACCTCATAATGCTACCGTCGTTCTAAGCAAAATAAGGTGCATAAAAGTATTAACATCACATGCAATTCAAAAGTGACATGATATGGCCATCATCACGTGCTTCTTGATCTCCATCACCAAAGCACCGGCACGATCTTCTTGTCACCGGCGCCACACCATGATCATCCATCAACGTGTTGCCATCGGGGTTGTCGTGTACTTATGCTATTACTACTAAAGCTACATCCTAGCAAAATAGTAAACGCATCTGCAAGCACAAACGTTAGTATAAAGACAACCCTATGGCTCCTGCCGGTTGCCGTACCATCGACGTGCAAGTCGATATTTCTATTACAACATGATCATCTCATACATCCAATATATCACATCACATCGTTGGCCATATCACATCACAATCATACCCTGCAAAAACAAGTTAGACGTCCTCTAGTTTTGTTGTTGCATGTTTTACGTGGTGACCAAGGGTATCTAGTAGGATCGCATCTTACTTACGCAAACACCACAATGGAGATCTATGAGTTGCTATTTAACCTCATCCAAGGACCTCCTCGGTCAAATCCAATTCAACTAAAGTTGGAGAAACCGTCACTTGCCAGTCATCTTTGAGCAAAGGGGGTAACTCGTAACGATGAAACCAGTCTCTCGTAAGCGTACGAGTAATGTCGGTCCAAGCCGCTTCAATCCAACAATACCGCGGAATCAAGAAAAGACTAAGGAGGGCAGAAAAACGCACATCACCGCCCACAAAAACTTTTGTGTTCTACTCGAGAATACATCTACGCATGAACCTAGCTCATGATGCCACTGTTGGGGAACGTCGCATGGGAAACAAAAATTTCCTACGCGCATGAAGACCTATCATGGTGATGTCCATCTACGAGAGGGGATGAGTGATCTACGTACCCTTGTAGATCGTACAGCAGAAGCGTTAGAGAACGCGGTTGATGTAGTGGAACGTCCTCACGTCCCTCGATCCGCCCCGCGAACAATCCCGCGATCAGTCCCACGATCTAGTACCGAACGGACGGCACCTCTGCGTTCAGCACACGTACAGCTCGACGATGATCTCGGCCTTCTTGATCCAGCAAGAGAGACGGAGAGGTAGAAGAGTTCTCCGGCAGCGTAACGGCGCTCCGGAGGTTGGTGATGACCTTGTCTCAGCAGGGCTCCGCCCGAGCTCCACAGAAACGCGATCTAGAGGAAAAACCGTGGAGGTATGTGGTCGGGCAGCCGTGAGAAAGTCGTCTCAAATCAGCCCTAATTGCTCCATATATATAGGAGGAGGGAGGGGGGCCTTGCCTTGGGGTCCAAGGACCCCCAAGGAGTCGGCCGAGCCAAGGGGGAGGACTCTCCCCCCCCCCCAAACCGAGTTGGACTAGGTTTGGTGGGAGGGAGTCCTCCTCCCTTCCCACCTCCTCCCTCTTTTTTTTATTTTCCTTTGATTTCTTATCCTTGGCGCATAGGCCCCTTTGGGGCTGTCCCACCAGCCCACTAAGGGCTGGTGTGTCTCCCCAAAGCCTATGGGCTTCCCCGGGGTGGGTTGCCCCCCCCCCCCCCCGGTGAACTCCCGGAACCCATTCGTCATTCCCGGTACATTCCCGGTAACTCCAAAAACCTTCCGGTAATCAAATGAGGTCATCCTATATATCAATCTTCGTTTCCGGACCATTCCGGAAACCCTCGTGACGTCCGTGATCTCATCCGGGACTCCGAACAACATTCGGTAACCAACCATATAACTCAAATACGCATAAAACAACGTCGAACCTTAAGTGTGCAGACCCTGCGGGTTCGAGAACTATGTAGACATGACCCGAGAGACTCCTCGGTCAATATCCAATAGCGGGACCTGGATGCCCATATTGGATCCTACATTTTCTACGAAGATCTTATCGTTTGAACCTCAGTGCCAAGGATTCGTATAATCCCGTATGTCATTCCCTTTGTCCTTCGGTATGTTACTTGCCCGAGATTCGATCGTCAGTATCCGCATACCTATTTCAATCTCGTTTACCGGCAAGTCTCTTTACTCGTTCCGTAATACAAGATCCCGCAACTTACACTAAGTTACATTGCTTGCAAGGCTTGTGTGTGATGTTGCATTACCGAGTGGGCCTCGAGATACCTCTCCGTCACACGGAGTGACAAATCCCAGTCTTGATCCATACTAACTCAACTAACACCTTCGGAGATACCTGTAGAGCATCTTTATAGTCACCCAGTTACGTTGCGACGTTTGATACACACAAAGCATTCCTCCGGTGTCAGTAAGTTATATGATCTCATGGTCATAGGAATAAATACTTGACACGCAGAAAACAGTAGCAACAAAATGACACGATCAACATGCTACGTCTATTAGTTTGGGTCTAGTCCATCACGTGATTCTCCCAATGACGTGATCCAGTTATCAAGCAACAACACCTTGTTCATAATCAGAAGACACTGACTATCATTGATCAACTGGCTAGCCAACTAGAGGCATGCTAGGGACGGTGTTTTGTCTATGTATCCACACATGTAAATGAGTCTTCATTCAATACAATTATAGCATGGATAATAAACTATTATCTTGATACAGGAATTATAATAATAACTATACATTTATTATTGCCTCTAGGGCATAATTCCAACAAAAGTATCATTGAATGATAATATAGCACCATGGAACAATAAAAAATTATAGATATGTTGGAGACGTATCAAGCATCCCCATTGTTAATTCCTGCTCGTTCTCGAGTTCGTAAATGATAAAAAAAAAGATTTTTTTTATGTGACATGCTACCCATTATGTAACTTTATGCATGTATGATCATTGAGAAACGACGAACTAACAAACATTAACATATCAATACTTATAAGTATAAGCAACAAAATCATTAATACTTCCATGTATACGATCCTCAAAGATTGTTTTACCCCTATTCATCTTATTATATTAGCAAGGCATGGCTGCATCTTCACCACATTAATACAAATGTCAAGCAACACGGTGCCCAAGTTAGGGAATTGGATCGTACTTTTTAATATGCATCAAGTTTTTATTCTTCATGCAATACTTGAGCCTGAACCATTGGACATAACATATAGGTGGAATAGAATGTTGTGGTAAGTATCAAAGGGGTAATAAGGGGAACGATGAAGAACGAACTAGTCATGTGAAATGATGATCAAATTTGCATGGCAATATATCTCGGAATGACTATGCAAATTCCATGATAGGAAGGTATGGTGGCTGTTTTGAGGAAGATGTAATAAGGCTTATATGCAACAGAGTGTGTCATGTCACGGGGTTTAGATGCACCGGCTAAAGTTACTCCAATCCTCGAGGTGATAATTGGCAATGCACGGTACCGAAGAGGGTAGCAAATATGAGGAGGTGAGATTGCGTATTTCCATGGTATCACACTAGACATAAATAACTCAAATACTTGTTTTAAAGTTTTATTTTTTGTATCACAAATGAAAGTAATACTCGCATGCCCCGAGGGAGGGGGTTGGTACGGGTTAACCATTGCGCACCCCTGATTCGAAACAACACTAGGATTTCAAAGAGAAATAGGAATGCTCACACATCATCACCATGCCTTTTTAATTTTTAGACTGGCAAGAAGTTAACATCACTTAATATCGACACCTCTCTGAATTAACAGTTATGTACTCACACCTTTTTCATATCACCACATTAATATCATTAACAAGTAATTTCTATATATGTGTTACGTGATGGTTTTATTTATCACTCATTGAACACCTATTGTTTTTGGTCGAGTCTTATGACCCATGAAAATTACCGTCACTATTTATTTAACTCTAAAAAAATATAAGTGAAGAAAGAGATAATAACATTTTTGTAAAATCTACATGCCATCGTGCTCAAAAACATATAAGTGAAGTACTGGAGCAACTGCTAAGCTCAAAAGATATAAGTGAAGCACATAGAGTATTCTAACAAATTATGATGATGGTGTGTCTATCAAATAGGTTCGTCCATAATATGATGATTGTGTCAAACTGAAAGTAAAAGTAAACAAAATCAAACAACACTCCAAGCAAAACTCATATCATGTGATGAATAAAAATTTAGCTCCAAGTGACATACCGATGGATTGGGACGAAAGAGGGGATGCCTTTCGGGGCATCTCCAAGCTTAGACGCTTGAGTATTCCTGGAATGTTACCTTGGGGTGACTTGCGCATCCCCAATCATAGACTTTTTCTGCTCGTCATTCCTTTGTTCGTTGGGATTTTATGATTAAGTAAAAACAATAAAATACTTTGTACAAACTTGATCTTAAAATTACGTAACAGTAAAATCAGAGAATATCTTCACTCGACGTGAAAGTTTATGTTTTTCAATCGTATGAATTCTACTCATCATACAAATCATCCCAAAGTCTTTACTTGGCATAACAACTAATTAGAGCATAAAAACACAATCATTATAGTAGAAACAATCATGTTATCAAGAAAACATAAAGTAAAATAAAAAATAAATATAATTGTAGTGTTACCTACCAACAACCGCTATTGTTTTACGCCCTAGGTAGGCATACTACATAGTTTCAAGTGTTGTCATCTTTGACATCAAGCTCCTAGATGACACAACAGTGGATAATTGGAACAATAGGAGGCTTGAGAATAGGATCTTTTCTCAGGTTTATAAAGTTTGGGTGAACACTAATCATTTTGAGATCTTCGATTCTTTTGGTGGGAGGTGTACTAATGCTCTCAGGAATGGACATGAACTTGGGACTTTTGTTTCGAGGGGTACTAGCATTAGTTTTAGATGGTGTGAAGGAGGAACCCACTTTGTGAGTCACCTCCTCCATTTTCTCAATTCTACTCAAACCTTATTCTACCCTCTCATCAATGATAGAATCCTTTCCTGTAAAGTTTTCAAAGTCATTCCTACACATAACCAAAATTGAGTGATATGGTTATGCATTTTTATCTAACTCCTAAATTGGTTCATTAGTAATCATATTCCTTTCAATAGCATAAAGTTGTTGCATGACCTGTTCCGAAGTTAATTTGTGTTCATTAATGATAATGGGTGGTGTTCCAACAAGATTTGAATGACATTATAGGCATCCAAAGTGTGACACATTAAAAAGTTCCCACCGATGATGGTGGCAAGGACAAACCTATACCAAGTTGTCACACAAACATAAAATTTTGAAGCAAGGTAGTGGTGGATAGCTTATTAGTTGCTTTATTTTGATAGTAGAAATCATGTACCATGCGTATTTCAAACTTCCTCTCCCCTTTGTTCAAAATTGACAACATCATTATTGGGAGTAACACGAACAAAGGAAAAACTAGCCATGACTTCAAACAAGAAAACTAGTAACAAGCACAGATAAATATTTTTGTATTTTTAATTTTTATAAGACAAACCAAATATACCATAAAATAAAAAGAGGATCAAGTGAATGAAATTTTGTGTGAAGTTACATGGTAGTTGGTGATGATATTTGTAGGCAACGGTGCCAGAAATCCTTCCAGATACTTGTGATATGCGTTGTGTTTTTGTCAAGAAGAATGGGTTATTGGAGCACAATGAGGGTAATTATTTCCCTCGGTTATGAAACCAAGGTTTATCTAACCAATAGAAATATCAACAACAACTGTCTTCAGCGGCTACACACGAAAGAACAAACAACTTGCACCCAACACGGGCAAGAGGGTTTTCAATCCCCTTGGTCTCGTTATTGGGAAGCAAGCGAGATGTGTAGGTAATTTTAAATTCAAAAATAAAATGAAAATAAGTAAATGGCAGTATTGTATTTAAGGTTTTTTAAATATATGGTGAATAGACCCGTGGGGGCATAGTTTTCCCTAGTGGCATCTCTCATGAAAACATCATATGGTGGGTAAACAAATTGCAGTTGGGCAATTGATAGAAAAGTTGATAGTTATACGATATTCACGAAAATGATCATGTGTACATACGGATCACATCCATAAACAAATAGGCTGACTCCTACCTGCACCTATTAATATTACTCCACTCGTCGACCGGTATCTAGCATGCATCTACGGTATTAAGTAAAACAGAGTAATGCATGGAGAACTACAACATGATGTAGATAAAGTAAACTTAAGCAATATGAATAAACCCAATCATGTTATTCTTATTAGCAGAAACGTATAGACACATCTTGTCCCGTTCTATCAGTGGGATATATAAATTCGCCAGGTTGAACCTACTACAACACACCTCTCTCACCAAAGAAACATCAATGTAGTTGGCCAAACTATTTCAATAGAACGGAGAGAATTACAAAGCTATCATAATCATGGACATAAGAATCATGTTAGTATTCACAGAAGACTCAAATATTAATCATGAATAATCTAAACATAAACCCAAAATTCATCGGATCCCAATAAACGGACCGCACAAAAGGATTACATCATATGGATCAAAGTGAAGATGCCATTATCATTGTATTGAAGATCAAGAGAGAGAGAGAGAGAGAGAGAGAGAGAGAGAGAGATTTCCTTCTAGGTACAAGCCATGGACCCATAGGTCTATGGTGAACTACTCACAAATAATCATGAGGGCAACAAGGTTGATGAAGAGGCCCTCCATGATCAATCCCTCTCTGGTAGGGTGCCGGATCCGAGCACCAAATGGCCCCCGTCGAAACATATATTTCTGGCGGCGTATAAAGTGAGGGCTGCTTTTAGGGTTTTTGGGATTATGATAATTTATAAGCCAGAGAACGCAGTTGGGAGAGCCTCGAGGGGGCATACAAGCCATCAAGGCGCCACCCCAGGCCACACCGTGTCATCTTGTGGGGCCCTCGGGTGGCTGTAACGACTAAGATGAGGCACTTTCCTTATTTGGGGGCGAGGACTCAAAAGGGAAAGAGGCACATCTACGCGTTTCGCAAGCGAGATAATCATAACATTACAATAACTTAAAGAGTGACAAGTAGGGCATACACTTGCCATCTAATAAGAAAATAGTCATACAGTCAAACAGTCACACTTTATTACAAACATGGAAAGGTCCAGCTACAGACAAGATAAACAGGAAAAGCTATGATATCCCGCATGCTGGCCCCACGATCACGACCACGGCCTCTAGTCCTCCGGATAAGTCACGTACAGCCTGCCGCAGTCCTCATCGAACTCCCACTTCAGTTGGCTGTCATCCAGAACTCCTGCATCAGGGGTACCTGTACCTGTGGGTGTTTGTAGTAAACCGTGAGCCACGAGGACTCAGCAATCCTATGACCTTGGTATCAAATCTAAATGAGTTACATGGGTGAGGAAGGTTAAGTGTATGAGTTTGCAGCAACCTAAGCTTATATGGTGGCTATCTTACGATGAACAAAGTTATCATATGGTGGCCTACGCAAGACGATCGTAGACTAAGTTGATCACTAAGTGATCCTGAACACCTACTTACGTCTATCGTAACCCCACCATGTTCTCGATCAGAGAAGGAGTTGTGAAGGAGACAAACACGGTTACGCACTCTGTTGGCAGTTATATTATAATTACTTTTAGTTGTCTATAACTGGATGTTAATAAAATATCCATGTTTGACACATAACTGCGTGCACGGCTTTCCGAAAGATTAAACCCTACATGGGTGCTCCAACTAGTCCATCACAAATTACCACAGGCCGCATAGTAATCCTTAGAGGAAAACCTCAACTCTGAGAAGACCCAAAGTCTCATCGTAATCCCAATGCGCAAGATATATCGCTAAGGTAAGACAAATCTGGCAAGACACCCCGATGTGTCGACGACCCCGATAGGAGCCGCGTATCTCGTTCTGAGGACAGGACGGATTGTCCAAACTTAAGGTAGGCCAATCACAGAGTTGCCCCTAGTAGCCACCGACGGTTGACAGTTTTGGACCAACACTCATGAGGAGCACTGGTCCAGGTTGTTGATTAATTTCCTCGGGGTAGCTATTCCCTATGCTTTTTTATTATTAAGTTGTTAGAAAATTAACACCAAAGTTGGGTCCTGCCAGACAAGTCTTAACACTATACGATATATCGAGGGGGTCCCCATAACAACCCCGAACGTGTCAGGAGCGCTCAGTTATGAAGTAAAACACCAGTAGCCGAAACTAAGGCGGAAACAACGGAACAAATCACCCGGCAAAAGGCTAGGCCTTCCGTTATTTACAAAGTATATAGGTGCATTAATTAAATACCATATAATATGATGATATCACATTGCCCATGTTATCACATGGACCAGCTGACACCTGCAACTAGCAACGCTATCAATAGTGGTTGAGAAAGCCTACTTAGCCAAACAATATTTGCTAGGAGGGAAGGTGTTTGAGGTTTCATGGCAAAGTTTGATGGCCTATATATCATGTGGTAGGCAGCGGAGATGTAACGAAGGATATGTAACACTAAGCATCACAAAGCTAGAAACAATGTCAAGGTCATGATCATCTTGCCTATGATTTCTTCAGACTGGAACTGCTCTTGTTGTTCCTGCACAAACTCTCCGGAATCCACGTACTCGCTCTCCGTTCCCGATTCTACCCAAAGGAAACATAACAGCAAATAAACACCAGAAATACATAATGCAACAATCAATATGATGCATGTGAGATGAAGAGGGCATGCATCACTAATCTAGTCACTTTCATGTGCATTAATTGAATTGTTTATATTCTAGACAGAACCTCATGTTAAGTTATGTTGACATGCATGAACATGGCAGAATCATATGCATCACGAGAAAAAAATGTAAAAACCTATAAATAACATCGTGAACGGAGTTTCGGTTCAACCGGAAACTGCAAAACAAGTTACGAAGGTCTACAGATACAAAACAGCAACAAACACAATTATATGGCACTCACTGGTGAACCTAGGTTGCCATTTGAACAGGCCCAAAATTCCAAGTGGAATGGTGTTCAAGAACTCAAAAAACCATCAACCATAGCTCACACATGCTGAAAACCAGTTTGACACACAATCTGTTTTCAACAGCATCATATCACTTTGACCACACTATCTATTACAGTTATAGCCCTCTAATTAATTCAAACAAGACATGAAACTGAAGCCAACCAACAGCATTACAACCTCCAACAAGTAGCTAAGGCAAAGGGGTCGCACATCAAAATATATACAGCCCCAAATTTGGACAAAACATCACAAATTGGGACTTAGTGAAAATTGCAGATTTTCACCAACTGCTTATGCTCTGAAGCATTTTGGCAGCCTCCAAAAGGATAGCTACAGGAGGTATCTGGGCATGAAATTTGACAGAGATCTAGACAAACATACAAGCAAACAAACATTAGTTTGTTGCTTGGGATAATTCCCAACAGGAAAGCAAATACACAAAACACAACAGGGCAAGAGAATAACATGAGTTTCCCAGACTTAGTGAAAATTACAGCTTCTCGCAATCTGTCATTTTCAACCAAGTGCCCACTTTGACAAGGTGTAAAACTAACATGCCAATTCCTATGAACAAAATAATTGCCCCAAGTTGTAGAGGGGTTCACCCACTACCATTTCTACCATTGGTGCAACCTCAAAAGAACAACACATCACTTGAATCGAACCCTGCACCTCTAGCTCACACAACCAGGCTCTGCCACTGCGCTACTGAACTACCACTTCTCTAACTAAGGCAACACACAACATATTCCAGCTCTACACATTGAACAGGAAATCAACAAAAAAGGGGGTATAATTGTGCCCACAGGGATTCGAACCTGGGTCTCCCAGGGAAGAGAGAAGGGGCACTACCACTGGGCTAGGAGGGGGGAATTCGAACCTGAAGGAGGCTCTGCCTCTTTTGAGCTAACCCCCAGCGGAGGTTGGTCTTCTTCTTCCTCCACACAGAGAAAAAGAAGAACGCGCGGGCGAGTCGGACGACGATGGCTGCGACTTGAGGTTGCTGGCGGGGGTTGTGGGATCCCTAGAGGTTCCATTTCCGGGGTTAACTCGCTGGGAGGTAGCCCACGACGGCGGCACGACGGGGCTGCTGCATCGGTCCAAGCAGAGCTCGACGCCGGCGACTATCATGCGCTGAAGGGGATCCTAAGCACGGGGAAAAGGGAGAGGAGGAGGAGGCGCTCACCATGGGGGTCTCGGAGACGCGCTCGACGCCGAGAAAAGGAAGAAGAGATGGGGCGGTGTGCGATGACCTGCTCCTCTACTCCGTCTCCGACCATGTCGACGTGGAGGAGACGACAGAGGAGGGGATCCGGCTCCCTAGCGGCCAGAACGGATTGAGGGAGGATCCAGCATCCTCCCTACCACCTTGGCCTCCATGGAGGGGCTACCGACAATGAGGAATGGTCGGGATCCACGGCCTGAACCTCTGAACCTGAACCTCTGAAACTTACCTTGCAGAGGGGAAACGAAGGAGGGACATGAGGCTGGCGGCGCGATGGGGAAAGAGGAGGAAACCCTACACGGGCACGCATGCCGAGGCTCTAAATAGGGGAGGAGGGGACGGTGCCTCGACGTTCGCAAGCCACGGCGACACTCTGTGTCTCACGCACCACTGACAGAAAGAAGACAGGGAAGAAAACGGCGTGAGGAGGAAGGAGAGGGGAATGGGCCCTGTCGCGAGGGGGAAAAGGAAGATGGGCCAAAAGAGAAACACGGCCAACTCTCTCTCTCTCTCTCTCTGCTACTAAAGAAATAAACACGTGCATATCCTTTTTTTTAACAATCAGTTTGAGAAGAAATAAAACCAGGGAAGGATAGGGGTTAATGAGAAGGAAAAAAATTCTTTGGAAAAAGATAATGAGCCCCCTCTTTATAAAAATAGGTGGGGCATTTTTTAACACAGCAAAATACATAGGTTTTAATAGATATTGCCCTGTTTTAAATATAAAAACAAAGGAAGAAATATCAAAATAGGTGAGTGTTGCCACCCACAAATATTTAAATAGTTTTTCAAAGATGTTGAACATTTTTAATGGGCCAAACAGTAACATAAATCTGCCTCAAGTTAGAAAGAAGAGAGGGGTTTATTTGGTCCATGGTCCAACTAAGATTTTCAAGGTCCCTTGTTGCACCCACACCACACTCCACAAGAACATCACAAGGCACAAGCAACTACATCTCCAGGGTGGCACAAAACCAAGAACAAGACTAAGCAAAAGGAACAAGCAAGATATGCATGATGCATGAGATGCACATGAAATGATAAACCATACTCCACTCCACAACATTGTCTCAACATGGTTACCACATATGGAAAAGCTTACAAAAGGGGAAAGAAAGCACTTGGGCTGTTACAACTCCCCCACACTACAAGAGGATCTCGACCCAAGATCTAGGACTGGAAGAACTCTGGAAATTCAGAACGGAGGTGATCCTCGTGCTCCCAAGTGGCCTCTTTGTCGGAATGATGTGACCATTGCACTTTGAGAAACTTGATTGACTTATTGTGGGTCTTGCGCTCAGTCACTTCAAGAACTGCAACTGGATGCTCATGGTATGATAGGTCGGGCTGGAGGCCGATATCCTGGAGATCAACTGTGCGCTCGGGAGCCTTGAAGCATCTCCGGGGCTGAGAGACATGAAACACGTCATGCACATTTGAGAAGTTGGAAGGAAGCTCTAACTAATATGCAAGATCGCCTCTCTTGCCAACAATTCTGAAAGGACCAACAAAACAAGGAGCAAGCTTCCCTTTGATGCCAAAGCGCTGAGTGCCCTTCATGGGAGAGATAGACGAAATCATCGAGCTGAAAAGTCATGTCACGATGCTTGCTATCATAGTAGCTCTTCTAATGGGACTGCGCTGCTTTGAGATTATCCCGAATGACACGACACATTTCTTCTCCTTCAGCAATCATGTCATTCCCGAGAATCTGACGCTCACTAGTCTCTGACCAATTGAGCGGGGTATCGCACTTGCTGCCATAGAGAATCTCGAGTGGAGACTTGCCTGAGCTTGCCTGATAGCTGTTGTTGTATGAGAACTCGGCAAATGGTAGGCAGTCTTCCCACTTCATGCCAAACGAAATCACAAACGCTCTTAGCATATCCTCGAGGACCTGATTGACTCTCTCAACTTTCCCACTTGTCTAAGGATGGAAAGTTGTACTGAATCGAATCTTAGTACCCATCGCAGACTGAAATGAATCCTAGAACTTGGAAGTAAAGATTCTTCTGCGATCCGAAGGTATCAGCATTGGAATGCAATGAGACTATCCTTGACGTATACAACTCTGCAAGCTGAGCTGCCGAGATAGACTCCTTGACTGGAAGGAAATGAGCGACTTTGCTCAACTTGTCGATGACGACGAAGATAGCATCGTTGCCTTTGTTGGACTTCGGAAATCCTGTGACGAAAATCCATATCAACATGATCGAACTTCCACTCGGTTATAGGCAAGGGATGCAAAAGACCTGATGGACGTTGATGCTCTACTTTTACTCTACGACAAACATCACACTCGTTCACGAACTGAGCAATTACACGCTTCATGCGAGTCCATGAGAAGGTCTGCTTCAGATCCTGATACATTTTGGAACTTCCTAGATGTATCGAAAGAAGGGAATTATGGGCTTCTTCCATGATAACCTTTCTGAGCTCGCCTTTCGGAACGACAAGAAGATCCTCGAAGAACAAGGTATCTCTATCATCAACACGGAAGCACTTATATTTGGGAATGCTCTTTGCCAAGCCAATCTTAACTTTCTTCACCATTACATCAAGAAGTTGAGCTTGTCGGACTTGGTCTTCCAAGGTAGAAGAAATCTGGAGATTAGCAAGAAATCCCTGAGGTAATAATTGAAGCTTGAGCTTCCTGAAAGATACACAAAGATCAGGTTGGAGAGGCTTCAAAATAAGACTGTTGCAGTAAGCCTTCCTGCTGAAAGCATCTGCAATGACATTAGCTTTTCCTAGAGTGTAGTCAATGCTCGGATTGTAATCTTGGATTATTTCCACCCAACGAGTTTGCCGAAGATTGAGACTAGGCTGGGTGAAGATGTATTCGAGACTCTTGTGATCGGTGTAGACCTCAACCTGTCTGCCCAACACGAGATTTCTCCAAGTCATCAGAGCATGTACCACTGCCGCCAACTCAAGATCATGAGTGGGGTAATTCTTCTCACTTGGCTTCAACTGTCTCGAGGTATAAGCTACCACTTTCTTATCTTGTATGAGAACTGCACGAAGACCTTGACGAGAGGCATCATAGAACAATTGATAAGACTTGGAATCATCAGGAGGAATCAAAACTGGAGTAGAAGTGAGCTTCTCTTTGAGTGTGTCGAAGTCCAACTGACACTCTTGAGACGAGACAAACTTCACACTCTTCTGAAGAAGGATAGAGAGAGGCTTAGCAATGTTGGAGAAATTCTCAATGAATCTTCTACAATAGCTTGCAAGCCCGAGAAAACTTTGAAGCTGCTTCACATTCTGAGGAGGTTCCCACTCAACAATAGCCTGCACCTTTGATCGATCAACTTTGATGCCCTCGGCCGAGATGATGTGCCCAAGGTACACAACTTCCTTGAACCAGAACTCACATTTGGAAAACTTAGCATAGAACTTATGCTCTCTTAGCATATCAAGCACAAGCCGGAGATGTTCTTCATGCTCTTCCTCAGTTTCAGAAAAGACCAAAATGTCATCAAGATACAAAAAGACAAATTCATTCTTGAATGGGGAGATGATATAATTCATCATCTGAAAGAAGGTCAGTGGAGCATTGGCGAGACCGAAAGACATCATTGTGTACTCATATGAGCCAAAGCTTGTCCTAAAGGCAGTCTTGGGAATGTCCTATTCACGAATGTGAATCTAATGATAGCCCATCCCGAGATCAAGCTTCAAGAAGATCTTAACCCCTTTCAATTGCTCGAACAACTCATTGATGTTGGGAAGTGGATACTTGTTTCTAATCGACTTCTTATTCAATGGACGGTAATCAACACAGAGTCGGTCCATGCCATCCTTCTTATTGACAAAAAGAACTCCACAACCCCAAGGAGATAAGCTTGGTCTGATCGGACCTAGACGCTCTTGCTAATCAAGCTGTTTCTTCAGCTCTTTCAGCTCTTCTGGATGCAGTTTATACGGCCGCTTGCATACTGGTTCAGTACCCGGTTCAAGCTCAGTTACGAACTCAACTTCCGGGTGCGGAGGCATCCCTGGCAGTTCTTCCGGAAAGACATCTTCATACTCGCAGAACACTGGGACTTGGGAAATTCAACAGATCTCACCCTTCTCATTCAAGGAAAATAGACGGATCATGTCGTCACGCGCCGCAAAGATAATCACATCCTCTGAAGGATGAGTTAGCTTGACAATCAAGAAATGCCTTGTTCATAGCCAGCCAATCCATCCCAAGGATCGGATCAATATCAGACTTACCAAGGACAATTGGAGAGACCGCACAAGAATAGTCACACATCTTGACAGCGACATCCCGAACGATGAAGCGAGAATTCATTTGCAACCCCGGTGAAACCACAGTTAAAGACCTAGGCAACTTTTCACAACACAACTCATGCTTTGAAACGAAAGGCGTTGGGATCAAAGAATGAGATGCACCAGAATCAAATAAAACCTTTGCAGGAATATCATTAATTGAAAGATTACCCATTATCACGTGTGATGAGTTTTCTGCTTCTGTTGTATTCACCATATTGACCCTTGCATACTTTGGATTGAACTGCACCATTGCATTGCCTGGAGGCTTCACTGGAGGAGGGGTGGAAGACACTTCTGAGTGGTGCACTTGTTGGAGTAGTGAACCTTCTACCCACACTTGTGACAAGTCACCTCTAACAGTGTTCGAAATTGCACTTGAGGATTCCCTTGCTTCTGCTGCTGAAACCTCTGCTCGAAAGTTGGGTTGGGTGGGTGGGAAAAACCACGACCACCTGACTGCTTGAACTGCTGAATCTTCTAAGGACGAGGAGACACCCAATATTTCTCCTGCTTCTGGACCACCTGAGTTGAGGGCGAGGAACTGTAATCTCTGAAACGCTTCCTGTTGGGTAACGTAGCATAAATTCAAAAATTTCCTACGCATATTCAGATCTTCCTATGGAGAGACCAGCAACGAGAGAGGGGTGAGTGCATCTTCATACCTTTGAAGATCGCTAAGCGGAAGCGTTGCTAGAACGCGGTTGATGGAGTCGTACTCCCGGCGATCCAGATTGCGGTGTGATTTCTATCAAGTGCCAAACCACGGCACCTCCGCGTTCAACACACGTGCAGCCCGGTGACGTCTCCCGCACCTTGATCCAGCAAGGAGGAGGGAGAGGTTGGGTAAGATATCCAGCAGCACGACGGCGTGGTGTTGATGGAGATACGAGGTCTCCCGGCAGGGCTTCGCCAAGCACCGTGGGAGAGGAGGAAGAAGGGCGGCAGGGCTGCGCCGAGGGAGATGGAAAACTGTGTGTAAAACAGCCCCGAAACCCCGACTATATAAAGGAGGAGGGGAGGGGGTGCCACCCCTAGGGTTCCCACCCTAGGTGTTGTAGCAGCCCCCCCTAGATGGGAGGTGCGGCGGCCAGGGCAGGGGCGGGGGTGGCGCAACCCTAGGTGGGCCTTAGGCCCACCAGCGCCTAGGGTTTCCCCCACCCCCTCTCCACCTCCTGCGCCTTGGGCCTCCTTGTGGGAGGTGCACCAGCCCACTTTGGGCTGGTTGCCCTCCCTCTTTTGGCCCATGCTACCTCTTGGGGCTGCTGGCCCCTCCCGGTGGACCCCCGGGACCATTCTCGGTGGTCCCAGTACATTACCGGTAACGCCCGAAACATTTCCGGTGTCCAAAATCATCCATCCTATATGTCAATCTTTACCTATGGACCATTCCGGAGCTCCTCGTCACGTCCGGGATCTCATCCGGGACTCCGAACAACTTTCGGTAACCTCGTATAACGATTCCCTATAACCCTAGCGTCATCGAACCTTAAGTGTGTAGACCCTACGGGTTCGGGAGACAGGCAGACATGACCGAGACACCTCTCCGGCCAATAACCATCAGCGGGGTCTGGATACCCATGGTAGATCCCACTTGATCCACGATGATCTCATCGGATGAACCACGATGTCAAGTATTCGATCAATCCCGTATACAATTCCCTTTGTCTGTCGGTATAGAACTTGCCCGAGATTCAATCATCGGTATACATATACCTTGTTCAATCTCGTTACCGGTAAGTCTCTTTACTCGTTCCGTAGCATGTCATCGTGTGACTAACTCCTTAGTCACACTGAGCTCATGATGATGTTCTACCGAGTGGGCCCAGAGATACCACTCCGTCACGCGGAGTGACAAATCCCGATTGCGATTCGTACCAACACCAACAGTCACTTTCAGAGGTACCCGTAGTGCACCTTTATAGTCACCCAGTTACATTCTGACGTTTGATACACCCAAAGCACTCCTACGGTATCCGGGAGTTGCACAATCTCACGGTCGAAGGAAAAGACACTTGACATTAGAGAAGCTTTAGCATACGAACAATACGATCTAGTGCTATGCTTAGGATTGGGTATTGTCCATCACATCATTCTCCTAATGATGTGATCCCGTTATCAATGACATCTAATGCCCATGACCAGGAAACCATGATCATCTATTGACTAACGAGCTAGCCAACTAGAGGCTTGCTAGGGACACATTGTGATCTATTTATTCACACATGTATCACTGTTTCATGTTAATACAATTATAGCATGAACAATAGACGATTATCCTGAACAAGGAAATATGATAATAACCATTTTATTACTGCCTCTAGGGCATATTTCCAACTGTCTCCCACTTGCACTAGAGTCAATAATCTAGTTACATTGTGATGTATCGAACACCCATAGCATTATGGTGTTGATCATGTTTTGCTCGTGGAAGAGGTTTAGTCAACGGGTCTGCCACATTCAGATCCGTATGTACTTTACAAATCTCTATTACTCCACTCTGGACATGGTCCTGGATGGAGTTTTAGCGGTGTTTGATGTCCTTCGTCTTCCGGGGAAACCTGGGCTCCTTGGCTATGGCAATGGCCCCAGTGTTATCACAGAAGAGTGTCATTGGACCCGACGCGCTTGGAACCACTCCAAGGTCGGTGATGATCTCCTTCATCCAAATTCCTTCATGAGCTGCTTCTAAAGCAGCTATGTACTCCGTTTCACATGTAGATGCTGCCACGACTTCTTGCTTGCTGCTGCACCAGCTCACTGCCCCACCATTCAAAACATATACGTATCCGGTCTGTGACTTAGAGTCATCCGGATCTGTGTCGAAGCTAGCGCTGACGTAACCCTTTACGGCGAGCTCTTCGTCACCTCCATAAACGAGAAACATTTCCTTAGTCCTCTTCAGGTACTTAAGGATATTCTTGACCGCTGTCCAGTGTTCCATACCGGTATCACTTTGGTACCTCCCTACCAAACTTATGGCAAGGCTTATATCAGGTCTGGTACACAGCATGGCATACATTAGAGAGCCTATGGCTGAAGCGTAGGGGACAGTACTCATCTTCTCTCTATCTGCTGCCGTGGTCGGTGACTGTGTCTTACTCAATCTCATACCTTGCAAAACTGGCAAGAACCCTTTCTTTGAGTTTTCCATATTGAACTTCTTCAATATCTTGTCAAGGTATGTACTTTGCGAGAGACCTATGAGGCGTCTCGATCTATCTCTATAGATCTTGATGCCTAATATGTATGCATCTTCTCCAAGGTCCTTCATTGAAAAACTCTTGTTCAAATAGGCCTTTATGCTCTCCAACATCTCTATATTATTCCCCATCAATAATATGCAATCCACATACAGTATGAGGAAAGCTACAGAGCTCCCACTCACTTTCTTGTACAGACATGCTTCTCCGTAAACCTGTATAAACCCAAACACTTTAATCACCTCATTAAAGCGAATGTTCCAACTCTGAGATGCTTGCACCAGCCCATAGATGGAGCGCTGGAGCTTGCACACTTTGTTAGCACCCTTAGGGATGACAAAACATTCTGGTTGCATCATATACAACTCTTCCTTAAGGTTCCCGTTAAGGAACGCTGTTTTGACGCCCATTTGCCAAATTTCATAATCAAAAAAGGCGGCAATTGCTAACATGATTCGGACTGATTTCAACTTTGTTGCGGGAGAGAAAGTCTCTTCGTAGTCAATTCCTTGAATTTGTCGAAAACCCTTTGCGACAAGTCGAGCTTTATAAACGGTTACATTACCGTTTGCATCAGTCTTCTTCTTGAAGATCCATTTATTTTCTATGGCTCGCCTGTCATCGGGCAAGTCCACCAAAGTCCATACTTTGTTCTCATACATGGATCCTATCTCGGATTTCATAGCTTCAAGCCATTTGTTGGAATCTGGGCCCGCCATCGCTTCTTCATAGTTTGAAGGTTCACCGTTGTCTAACAACATGATTTCCATCACAGGGTTGCCGTACCACTCTGGTGCGGAGCGTGCCCTTGTGGACCTTCGTGGTTCAGTAGTAACTTGATTTGAAGCTTCATGACCATTATCATTAACTTCCTCTTCAGTTGGTGCAGGCGCCACAGGAACAACTTCCCGCGCTGCGCAACTTTCCTGCTCGAGAGGGGGTGTGATTACCTCATCAAGTTCTACCTTCCTCCCACTTACTTCTTTCGAGAGAAACTCTTTCTCTAGAAAGGATCCGTTCTTGGCAACAAAGGTTTTACCTTCGGATCTAAGATAGAAGGTATACCCAATAGTTTCCTTAGGGTGTCCTATGAATACGCATTTCTCCGCTTTCGGTTCAAGCTTTTCTGGTAGAAATTTCTTCACATAAGCATCGCAGCCCCAAACTTTAAGAAACGATAACTTAGGTTTCTTGCCAAAGCATAGTTCATACGGTGTCGTCTCAACGGATTTAGACGGTGCCCTATTTAAAGTGAATGCTGTAGTTTCTAATGCGTATCCCCAAAATGATTGTGTTAAGTCGGTAAGAGACATCATAGATCGTACCATATCTAATAAAGTGCGATTACGACATTTAGACACTCCGTTGCGTTGCGGTGTGCCAGGCGGCGTCAGTTGTGAAACGATTCCACACTTCCTTAGGTGTGTACCAAACTCGTGACTCAAATATTCTCCTCCACGTTCAGATCGTAGACACTTAATTTTTCTGTCACGTTGATTCTCGACCTCACTCTGAAATTCCTTGAACTTTTCAAACGTCTCAGATTTGTGCTTCATCAAGTAGATATACCCATACCTACTCAAATCATCGGTGAGAGTGAGAACATAACGATAGGCACTGCGAGCTTCAACGTTCATTGGACCACACACATCAGTATGTATTATTTCCAATAAGTCGGTTGCTCTCTCCATTATTCCTGAGAATGGGGTCTTAGTCATCTTGCCCATGAGGCACGGTTCGCATGTGTCAAATGATTCAAAGTCAAGAGACTCTAATAGTCCATCAGTATGGAGCTTCTTCATGCGCTTAACACCGATATGACCAAGGCGGCAGTGCCACAAGTATGTCGGACTATCATTATCAACTTTACATCTTTTGGTACTCACACTATTACTATGTGTAACATCACGATCGAGATTCATCAAGAATAAACCATTCACCAGTGGAGCATGACCATAAAACATATCACTCATATAAATAGAACAACCATTATTCTCTGACTTAAATGAGTAGCCGTCTCGCATTAAGCAAGACCCTGATACAATATTCATGCTCAAAGCTGGTACTAAATAACAATTATTAAGGTTTAAAACTAATCCCGACGGTAGATGTAGAGGTAGCGTGCCGACGCCGATCACATCGACCTAGGAGCCATTCCCGACGCGCATCGTCACCTCGTCCTTGGCCAGTCTTCGCTTATTCCGCAGTTCCTGCTTTGAGTTGCAAATGTGAGCAACAGCACCGGTATCAAATACCCAGGAGTTACTACGAGCGCTGGTAAGGTACACATCCATAACATGTATATCACATATACCTTTAACGTTGTCGGCCTTCTCGTCCGCTAAGTATTTGGGGCAGTTCCGCTTCTAGTGACCGTTTCCCTTGCAATAGAAGCACTCAGTCTCAGGCTTGGGTCCATTCTTTTGCTTCTTCCCGGCATCTGGATTACCGGGCGCGGCAACGGCTTTGCCATCTTTCTTGAAGTTCTTCTTACCCTTGCCCTTCTTGAAACTAGTGGTCTTGTTGACCATCAACACTTGATGCTCTTTCTTGATTTCTACTTCTGCAGACTTGAGCATCGAGTACAACTCGGGAGTGGTCTTCTCCATCCCTTGCATGTTGTAGTTCAGCACAAAAACATTGTAGCTTGGTGGGAGAGACTGGAGGATTCTGTCAATTATAGCATCATCCGGAAGTTCGACTCCAAGTGAAATTAGACGACCGTGTAACCCAGACATTTTGAGTATGTGCTCACTGACAGAACTGTTCTCCTCCATCTTACAACTAAAGAACTTGTCGGAGACTTCATATCTCTCGAAATGGGCATGAGCTTGAAAAACTAGTTTCAGCTCTTGGAACATCTCATATGCACTGTGTTGCTCAAAACGCCTTTGGAGCCCTGTTTCCAAACTGTATAACATGCCACACCTAACCAGAGAGTATTCATCACTCCGCGTTTGCCAGACGTTCAGAATGTCCTGGGCTGCTGCAGGAGCGGGAGGGTCACCTAGCGGCGCATCAAGGACATAAGCCTTTTTAGCTGCTTCAAGTATGAGCTTCAAGTTGCGAACCCAGTCCACATAGTTGCTACCATCATCTTTCAACTTGTTTTTCTCTAGGAATGCGTTTCAATTGAGGTTGACGTTGGCCATCTACAATATTTATAAAGACAACTTCTAGACTAAGTTCTGTTGGGGAACGTCGCATGGGAAACAAAAAATTTCCTACGCGCACGAAGACCTATCATGGTGATGCCCATCTACGAGAGGGGATGTGTGATCTACGTACCCTTGTAGACCGTACAGCAGAAGTGTTAGTGAACGTGGTTGATGTAGTGGAACGTCCTCACGTCCCTCGATCCGCCCCGCGAGCCATCCCGCGATCAGTCCCACGATCTAGTGTCGAACGGACGGCACCTCCGCGTTCAGCACACGTACAGCTCGACGATGATCTCGGCCTTCTTGATCCAGCAAGAGAGACGGAGAGGTAGAAGAGTTCTCCGGCAGCGTGACGGCGCTCCGGAGGTTGGTGATGATCTCGTCTCAGCAGGGCTCCGCCCGAGCTCCACGGAAACGCGATCTAGAGGTAAAACCGTGGAGATATGTGGTCGGGCTGCCGTGGCAAAGTTGTGTCAAATCAGCCCTAAAACCTCCGTATATATAGGGGGAAGAGGGGGAGCCTTGCCTTGGGATCCAAGGACCCCTAAGGGTTTCGGCCGAGCTAAGGGGGGCAGCCCTCCCCTTCCAAACTGAGTCCAACTAGGTTTGGAAGGAGGAGTCCTTCCCCCTTTTCCCACCTCCCCTTTTTTTCTCTTTGATTTTTCTTCCTATGGCGCATAGGGCTCTTTTGGGCTGTCCCACCAGCCCACTAAGGGCTGGTGTGCCACCCCCAATGCCTATGGGCTTCCCCGGGGTGGGTTGCCCCCCCCCCCCCCCCCGGTGAACTCCCGGAACACATTCGTCATTCCCGGTACATTCCCCGTAACTCCGAAAACCTTCCGGTAATCAAATGAGGTCATCCTATATATCAATCTTTGTTTCTGGACCATTCCGGAAACCCTCGTGACGTCCGTGATCTCATCCGGGACTCCGAACAACATTCTTTAACCAACCATATAACTCAGATACGCATAAAACAACGTCGAACCTTAAGTGTGCACACCCTGCGGGCTCGAGAACTATGTAGACATGACCCGAGAGACTCCTCGGTCAATATCCAATAGCAGTACCTGGATGCCCATATTGGATCCTACATATTCTAGGAAGATCTTATCGTTTGAACCTCAGTGCCAAGGATTCATATAATCTCGTATGTCATTCCCTTTGTCCTTCGGTATGTTACTCGCCCGAGATTCGATCGTCAGTATCCGTATACCTATTTCAATCTCGTTTACCGGCAAGTCTCTTTACTCGTTCCGTAATACAAGATCCCGCAACTTCCACTAAGTCACATTGCTTGCAAGGCTTGTGTGTGATGTTGTATTATCGAGTGGGCCCCGAGATACCTCTTCGTCACACGGAGTGACAAATCCTAGTCTCGATCCATACTAACTCAACGAACACCTTTGGAGATACCTGTAGAGCATCTTTATAGTCACCCACTTACGTTGCGACGTTTGATACACACAAAGTATTCCTCCGGTGTTAGTGAGTTATATGATCTCATGGTCATAGGAACAAATACTTGACACGCAGAAAACAGTAGCAACAAAATGACACGATCAACATGCTACGTCTATTAGTTTGGATCTAGTCCATCACGTGATTCTCCTAATGACGTGATCCAGTTATCAAGCAACAACACCTTGTTCATAATCAGAAGACACTGACTATCTTTGATCAACTGGCTAGCCAACTAGAGGCTTGCTAGGGACAGTGTTTTGTCTATGTATCCACACATGTAAATGAGTCTTCATTCAATACAATTATAGCATGGATAATAAACGATTATCTTGATACAGGAATTATAATAATAACTATATTTATTATTGCCTCTAGGGCATAATTCCAACAAGTTCATGACAATTAAGTTCATTTAATAAAATTCAGTATGAACTCCCACTTAAATCGACATCCCTCTAGTCATCTAAGTGATACATGATCCATGTTGACTAACCCGTGTCCGATCATCACGTGAGACGGACTAGGCACCATGGTGAGCAACTTCATGTTGATCGTATTCAACCATACGACTCATGTTCGACCTTTCGGTCTCTTGTATTCAAGGTCATGTCTGTACATGCTAAGCTCGTCGAGTCAACCTAGGTGTTTCGCGTGTGTAAATCTGGCTTACACCCGTTGTATGCGAACGTTAGAATCTATCACACCCGATCATCACGTGGTGCTTCGAGACAACGATCCTTCGCAACGGTGCACACTTAGGGGAATACGTTCTCGAAATTTTAAGAGGGATCATCTTATTATGCTACCGTCGCTCTAAGCAATAAGATGAAAAACATGATAAACATCACAATGCAATCATGTAGTGACATGATATAGCCATTATCATCTTTGCTCTTTCGATCTCCATCTTCAGGCATCGCATGATCATCATTGTCACCGGCGTGACACCATGATCTCCATCATCGTGTCTCTGTGCAGTCGTCACGCCAATTACTACTATCACTACTACTATAGCTAACCATTAGCAATGAAGTAAAAGTAGTAAGCACATGGCGTTGCATCTCATACAATAAATTAAGACAACTCCTATGGCTCCTGCCGGTTGTCATACTCATCGACATGCAAGACGTGAAACCTATTACAATAACATGATCATCTCATCCATCATACATGCAACATCACAACTTTGGCCATATCACATCACATGTCAACTTTGGCGCACCCCTAGGTGGGCCTTAGGCCCACCACCGCCTAGGGTTCCCCCCCTCTCCACCTCCTGCGCCTTGGGCGTACTTGTGGGAGCCGCACCAGCCCACTTTGGGCTGGTTACCCACCCTCTTTTCGCCCATGCTACCTCTTGTGGCTGGTGGCCCCTCCCGGTGGACCCCCGGGACCATTCCCGGTGGTCCCGGTGGTCCCGGTACATTACCGGTGACGCCCGAAACATTTCCGGTGCCCAAAATCATCCATCCTATATATCAATCTTTACCTCCGGACCATTCCGGAGCTCCTCGTGACGTCCGGGATCTCATCCGAGACACCGAACAACTTTCGGTAACCTCGTATAACGATTCCCTATAACCCTAGCATCATCGAACCTTAAGTGTGTAGACCCTACGGGTTCAGGAGACAGGCAGACATGACCGAGACACCTCTCCGGCCAATAACCATCAGCGGGGTCTGGATACCCATGGTGTCTCCCACTTGCTCCATGATGATCTCATCGGATGAAGCACGATGTCAAGGATTCAATCAATCCCGTATACAATTCCCTTTGTCTGTCGGTATAGAACTTACCCGAGATTCGATCGTCGGTATACCTATACCTTGTTCAATCTCGTTACCGGTAAGTCTCTTTACTCGTTCCGTAGCACGTCATCGTGTGACTAACTGCTTAGTCACATTGAGCTCATGATAATGTTCTACCGAGTGGGCCCAGAGATACCTCTCCGTCACGCGGAGTGACAAATCCCGATCTCGATTCGTACCAACCCAACAGACACTTTCAAAGGTACCCGTAGTGCACCTTTATAGTCAACCAGTTACGTTGTGACATTTGATACACCCAAAACACTCCTACGGTATCCGGGAGTTGCACAATCTCACGGTCGAAGGAAAAGACACTTGACATTAGAGAAGCTTTAGCATACGAACAATACGATCTAGTGCTATGCTTAGGATTGGGTCTTGTCCATCACATCATTCTCCTAATGATGTGATCCCGTTATCAATGACATCTAATGGCAATGACCAGGAAACCATGATCATCTATTGACTAACGAGCTAGCCAACTAGAGGCTTGCTAGGGACACATTGTGATCTATTTATTCACACATGTATCACCGTTTCCTGTTAATACAATTATAGCATGAATAATAGACGATTATCATGAACAAGGAAATATGATAATAACCATTTTATTATTGCCTCTAGGGCATATTTCCAACACTTCCTCGAATCCTCCACTTTGAGCAAAGCTGCTTCAGCCCTGAGAGCCAAGTAGTAGAACTTATCGAACTCATCGGGATCGTGCAAGGTAAGGGCCAAGTGCAAGTATTCCTTCAAACCACCTCTGAACTGATAATTCTTGCTCTTTTGATCTGGGATGTCCTGTTTAGCAAACCGAGCCGGCTCATGAAACTTGTACACAGAAGATCCTCCTTGCTTCAAGCGTCTGAACTTCTCACGCATCTCTTCCACAAAGCTAGACGGAATATAATGAGACCTGAGATCTCTGTAGAAATCATCCCAGGTGATCATTCTGCCGCCCCTTGAGTCCCTCAATTGTTGCCACCATTCTGCCGCTTGTCCCTTGAGCTGAAATGTTGCAAACTTAACGAAGTCCTCTGGTCGCACATTACTGCACTAAAAGTGTTTATTCATGTCATGAATCAAGTCCTCAGCGTCGAATGGCTGGTCACAAGACGTGAAAGACTTCGGCTGGTTCGCCAGGAATTGATTCAGAGATGCAAACTGATGACCACCATGGTTGAAATTGCCCTGCTGCTGATTGTTCCTCTCTTGCAACAGCTGAAGTAACATCTGGGTGTTAGCATTTGTTGCAGCCATCACTGCTTGCCATGCCTTTGGAGGAGGAGGCGGCGGCGGCGGTGGCGGAGGATCACCACCCTCACGACACAGATTCTGGTGAGTTGGTGGATCCATCTTGAAGACGGACGACACATTAGACCAGAGATAAACATTCAAGGTAAAGCTGAATCAATAGGCAGAATATCTGAACAAGAATATTTAGCAATTGCATTCGAACAATAATTAGTAAGAATGCTTCCTTAAAGTAACTGTCGACATCATCTGATTAAAGGCCACTCGCAAACCAAGTATGAGCTAGGATGGCTCCGAACAAACGTATGACGGAGATTCCATCCCATATCTTCATGGATATGATCGCACGGGATCGAGCTTACAGTAGCCATCATGTACAAGGCAGTGCACATGACATACGACGCGTCCCCGAGTCGTAGCAAGCTACAAGGGCTCATAAGACATAATGAGAACCTCTGTAAGACGACCGTGAACAAACGGACCCACTGAATGTCGAATCCCAACCTCACATCATGCATCTGTAGGAAGATTTTCTGGTAAGTCACTACGTGACATCCCACCTACGAACTCCCGAAATTTCTGGTCATACAATTTGGTCCACGGATACAAGGAGTAATATATCACTCAACTCCTATACTAACCCGTCCATTGTATCACATCCGTCAACACATAACCAAAACCTCGGAACTTCATCTATCACAGACCCTCGTAATCACAACGATACTAAGTGTGGCGATACATCCCGAACTATCTGCACCAGTACCGGGGAAGACGGACTCCTCTCATCACTACTAGTATTGAAGCAATTTCGAACATCCTCTGTCCTGAGATACTAAGAAATCTGAATGATAGCAAAGTTCTCAAGAATCCCCTGGAGCTCAACTCCCCGAAAGAAATCAAGTCAGAGAGGAGGCACCAAGACAGAACTCCCTCACATCGACATCATATAGATTCCAAAAATATCCGCGTGATCCTAAAAAAATTGAGAGAGAAGAGGAGTAGAATTAATATTTCCTAAGTAGTGCACCTCACCAGAGCATAGAAGAGGTGAAAAAAGAAACCTACTCTCCGATATAAGTAAGACTCAAAATAGATTTTGCTAGACTTGACTCGGCCAAGTTCGATCACAGAAAGGCTCCTATGGTCGTAAGGCTCTGATTACCAACTTGTAACGACTAACATGCGGCCCTTTCCTTATTTGGGGGCGAGGACTCAAAAGAGGAAGAGGCGCATCTACGCGTTTCGCAAGCGAGATAATCATAACATTACAATAACTGAAAGAGTGACTAGTAGGGCATACACTTGCCATCTGATAAGAACATAGCCATACAGTCAAACGGTCACACTTTCTTACGAACATGGAAAGGTCCAGCTACGGACAAGATAACCAGGAAAAGCTATGATATCCCGCATGCTGGCCCCACGATCACGACCACGGCCTATAGTCCTCCAGATAAGTCACGTACAGCCTTTTGTTTTCCTCATCGAACTCCCACTTCAGCTGGCTGTCATCGAGAAATCTTGCATCATGGGTACTTGTACCTGTGGGTGTTTGTAGTAAACCGTGAGCCACGAGGACTCGGCTATCCTATGACCTTGGTATCGAATCTAATAGAGTTACATGGGTGAGGAAGGTTAAGTGTATGAGTTTGCAGCAACTTAAGCTTATATGGTGGCTATCTTACGATGAACAGAGTTATCATATGGTGGCCTACGCAAGACGATCGAACACTAAGTTGATCACTAAGTGATCCTGAACACCTACTGACGTCAATCATAACCCCATCGTGTTCTCGATCAGAGAAGGAGCTTTGAAGGAGACAGTCACGGTTACGCACTCAGTTGGCAGTTTTATTAGAGTTACTTTAAGTTGTCTAGAACCGGATGTTAACAAAATATCCATGTTTACGTCATAACCGCGGGCACAGCTTTCCGAAAGATTAGACCCTGCAGGGGTGCTCAAACTAGTCCATCACAAATTACCACATGCCGCATAGTTATCCTCTACCACGAAACTCGTGATCTCGTCGGATTCCTTAGAGGAAAACCTCAACTCTTAGATGACCCAAAGTCTCAACGGAATCCCAATGCGCAAGATATATCGCTAAGGTAAGACAAATGTGGCAAGACCTCTCGATGTGTCGACGATCCCGATAGGAGCCGCGTATCTCGTTCTCAGGGCATGACGGATTGTCCAAACTTCCGTTAGGCCAATCACAGAGTTGCCCCTGGTAGCCACCGGCGGTTGACAGTTTTGGACCAACACTCGTGAGGAGCACTGGTCCGGGTTGTTGATTAATTTCCTTGGGGTGGCTATTCCCTCTGCTTTATTATTATTAAGTTGTTAGAAAATTAACACCAAACTTGGGTCCTGCCAGACAAGTCTTAACACTATACGATTTATCGAGGGGGTCCCCATAACAACCCCGAACGTGTTAGGAGCGCTTAGTTATGGATTAAAACACTTGCAGCCGAAACTAAGGCGGCAACAACAGAACAAATCACCCGGCAAAAGGCTAGGCCTTCCGTTATTTACCAAGTATATAGGTGCATTTATTAAATAACAGATAATATGATGATATCAAATTACCCATGTTATCACATGGACCATCTGGCACCTGCAACTAGCAACGCTATCAATAGTGGTTGATCAAGCCTACTTAGCCAAACAATATTTGCTAGGAGGGAAGGTGTTTGAGGTTTCATGGCAAAGTTTGATGGCCTATATATGATGTGGTAGGCAGCGGAGATGTAATGAAAGATACATAACAGTAAGCATAACAAAGCTAGAAACGGTGTCAAGGTCATGATCATCTTGCCTGTGATTTCTTCAGAGTGGAACTGCTCTTGTTCTTCCTGCACGAACTCCCCGAAATCCACGTACTCGCTCTCCGTTCCTGATGCTACCCAAAGGAAACATAACAGAAAATAAACACCAGAAAAACATAATGCAACAATCAATATGATGCATGTGAGATGAAGAGGGCATGCATCACTAATCTAGTCACTTTCATGTGCATTAGTTGAGTTGTTTATATTCTGGAAAAAACCTCATGTTAAGTTATGTTGACATGCATGAACGTGGAAGAATCATATGCATCACGAGAAAAGGATGCAAAAACCTATAAAGAACGTCGTGAACGGAGTTTCGGTTCAATGGGAAACTGCAAAACAAGTTACGAAGGTCTACGGATACAAAACAGCAACAAAGACAATTATATGGCACACGCTGGTGAACCCAGGTTGCCATTTGAACAAGCCCCAAATTCCAAGTGGAATGGTGTTCAAGAACTCACAGAACCATCAACCATAGCTCACACATGCTCAAAACCAGTTTGACAGACAATCTGTTTTCAACAACATCATATCACTTTGACCACACGATCTATTGCAGTTGTAGCCCTCTAATTAATTCAAACAAGACATGAAACTGAACGCAACCAACAACATTACAACCTCTAACAAGTAGAAAAGGCAAAGGGGTCACACATCAAAGATATACAGCCCCAAACTTGGACAAAACATAGCATATTGGGACCTAGTGAAAATTACAGATTTTCACCAGCTGCTTATGCTCTGAAGCATTTTGGCAGCCTCCAAAAGGATATCTACATGAGGTATCTGGGCATTAAATTTGACAGAGAGCTAGACAAACATACCAGCAAACAAACATTACTTTGTTTCTTGGGCTAATTCCCAACAGGAAAGCAAATACACACAACACAATAGGGCAAGAGAATAACATCAGTTTCCCAGACTTAGTGGAAATTACAGCTTCTCACAATCTATCATTTTCAACCAAGTGCCCACTTTGACAAGGTGTAAAACTAACATGCCAATTCCTATGAACAAAATATTTGCCCCAAGTTGTAGAGGGGTTCACCCACTACCATTTCTACCATTGGTGCAACCTCAAAAGAAGAACACATCACTTGGAACCAAGCTCACCACAGGGCACTCAACACAAAACATGCATACACTTGGCACAAAAACAACAAAAGAAAAGGAAAAAATGGTGGAGGGAGGGAGAATCGAACCCTGCACTTCTAGCTCACACAAACAGGTTCTGCCACTGCGCTACTCACTTCCACTTCTCTAACTTAGGCAACACACAATGTATGCCAGCTCTGCACACTTAATAGGAAATCGGCCAAAAAAGGGGGTTTAATTGTGCCGACAGGGATTCGAACCTAGGCCTCCCACGGAACAGAGAATGGGCACTACCACTTGGCTAGGAGGGGGGAATTCTAATCTAAAGGAGGCTCTACCTCTTTTGAGCTGACCCCCAGCGGAGCCTGCTCTTCTTCTTCCTCCACACAGAGAAAAAGAGGAACGCGCCTGCGAGCCGGACGATGATGGCTGGGACTAGGGGTTGCTGGCGGGGGTTGCGGGATCCCTAGAGGTTCCATTTTCGGGGTTAACTCGCTGGGAGGTAGGGCGCGACGGGGCTGCTGCACCGGGCCAAGCAGAGCTCGATGCTGGCGACTATCACACGCTGAAGGGGATCCTAAGCGCGGGGAAAAGGGAGAGGAGGAGGAGGCGCTTGTTAGATTGATCTCTTTCCCAATGGGCCCAACGGCCCATTGGACCTTGACTCACGCCTGATCGGGGGTCCAGCTCAAGTAAGGCTGGTGGGCCCCTGTCGCTCAGTGCTATAAAGAGGAGGTGGGGACCATGGCACAAGAAACGAGGTTCGCCGCCGCCACTAGTTCCCCACTCTCAACCCTAATCCGATCTAGAGGGCAGCACCGAAGCGATGGGAAGTCCACCGCCGCCGCTATCGGATCTCTCTCTCCTTCCCCACCGACGTCCCCATCTCTTGACGGTTGCCGGAGGGAGCTCATCGAGTACGGGATAAGGTAACAAATCTCCACATCACACCGAACACATCTAGCCTTGTCGATCCACAGGATCTATCAGTGGTATCATGAGCAAGGTTGGTACTAGATGTGTTTTTGGTTGAAGATAACGAAAGCGATAAAGTTTCCCCTCCCCGATATGAACCCTAGAAGAGGGCAAAGATCGAGCTAAAAAGAAAAAGAAAAAGAAAGTCACCAGATTTCCATCCGGCAAAGAAGCGCTACCGCAAGGCCGCGCCAACCCTCTCGATCTCGACGCGCATCGGCAAGCCGAGGCGTCGGACGAAGGTACCACCTCTTCAGAGGCAAAGAAAAGGTCGGATTGAATCCGAAAAAGAAAACAAAAAAAGGGGGGAGGAGGGGAACACGCAAAGACACACCAAAGGAAAGCCAAGAAAAGCCACACCTCCTCGGAGGCAAAGTATGGATCTAGATCCAAAAGGAAAATAAAGAAAGCAAACGGATCGGATCCGGAAAAGGCAAACAAAAGGAAGGGCAAATGCAAACAAAGGATAAGAAAATCCACCCCTCCCGGGGCAAAGGGCGCCACCACCGAGCCTTTGACGGTGGCGTGTTCACCCTAGAGGTGCTCGCGCTGCTGCCAAAGGGGACGGGGATGGCGCCGACGAGTTCACGCATCCGGGCCTCCTTTTGGTAGTGTGGTGAACGTCAATACGGAAAAGAAAACGGGACCGCAGCCAACCGCTCGACGGCGGCGCACCCACCGCAAGGCGTGTGCGCAGCCGGCGAGGGGAAGGCCACGACCCCGGCAAGAAGTAACAGGGGGCGGACTCAGGAGAAGGGGCCGGATCCGCGCGGGGCAGAGAGCCACCACGGGATACCTCTCGGTGGGGCTTGAGAGCCGCTGCGCGAGGGGAAGGCTCGGCCACACCGCAGTAGGAGGGCGCGCGCGGCGTGGGGCTTTCAGCCGCCACGGCCGGCGGCCACCGCCCGGCCAACCATGGCCACAGGAGAGAAGAAGGCCCTGCTCTCTCTCGAGAGAGAGAGTCACGAGAGAGGAGAGAGCTGCGGCGCTGGGGGGTGACTAGGGTTTTCCTCCCCCACCCGGCGGGCTGCCCTTTTGTCTCACCGAGGGCCGCGGCGCGCCATCGGATCACCAAGGACGGCCAGGATCTCTCCTGAGCCGAACATTAGGCCAGGCAGGCCATCGGGCCACCCGGCCGCAAGTAGCAGGCCGGCCCAAGCCGGCGGGAGGAGGACCAGGCCACGGGCCAACAGGAGGGCGCTGGCCCAGGCCGAAGCCGGCCCAAGGAAGAAAAGGCCTTGGCCATTTTCTTTTTTAAGGAATTTTAGGTTTCTGTCTATTAATAGGCAGATTTAAAAGACTTTTCTAGGCATTTTTTTCCTACGAAAATATGTTTAGAAAATAGCAAAAGAAAATGTTCAAAGTTTCTGTCAATTTAGACACAATTGTTAATTTATTTTTCTGAAAAGAAAAGTAGAAAAGATTTCTGAGAACAAAATAGTTTTCTCAGAAAAAGAAAAGTTGATTATAAAGTGCATGAATTTTTTAATTATGATAGAATATATTTTTGTGTAATAGTGACAAAAATTTTCTGCAAAGAAAAATAAAAGTTTCTGAAAATACAATATTTTTCAGAAAAAGAAAAGTTCATCGATTTTATAAAAGTAATTATAAAGTTCATGAAACTTTGATTTAACAGCATATTTTTCTGTAAAGGTGCATGAATTTTTATATTCACGTTTTTCCGCTGCAAAGTAAAAAGATTTAGTCCTCCAATTAAATTGGAACCAACGGGAAAATTTAATTGGAAGAATTGTAATTAGCAAAGCTTTTCCCGTGTGGGTGAAATAAGATTCAAACAGTTTCCGCTATGGCAATAGAATGAAGTTTGTTTTAAAGTTAAAATATGGTATTGTTGTTTTCTGACCAATGTTGATGATAACAATACTATACTTGTATGAGTCATCTTATGTTTAAAGCTTAAATATCTAATAAATTTTGTATCAAAGTGATCAATTTTTCGGAGCACAGATAAAGAAATGCATATGGTTAATGATGATGATTATTATTTCTTAGCTAAGTTGTTCAATAGAAATACTATCATCACATTGTTTATGAGTTATATGCATTATTTCCATTTCTGCCCAACGGTGATATGGAATCAATGCAGGAGAATGATGCTTTATTCTAATAGAATCATCATCGTTGTTTATAAGTTATATGCATTATTTCCATTTCTGCCCAACGGTGATATGGAACTAATATAGTAGGATGATGTTTTATTCTAATTCTGCCCAACGGTGATTTAGAATATAAAAGAAAGTCTTACAAGGTTTAATCTGCATGATTTTAATCAGACCAACGTAGGATTATTTTTATGCTAATTAACGTTGTTTATTGGCTAAGTTTTCTCAGACTAAAAGTTATTCAAGCTTTCACTCATGAAAGCGAATGTTTGGGTACTAGTGACCCGAAAGATGGAAAAGAAAGGTCATAACTTGAGGGAATAAATTCTCTCTAAAGAATGGCTTCAAAAGAAAAGAACTCTTGGATATTAATTCAAGAAAAGAAAAGAGATAGATCATTGAGAGTCTTGGTTGACGAATGTCTTTCATGTACTCTCTACGATGAAGTCTTCTTTTTTTCAGTCAACATGATTGAAATGAAACAAGCAACATGCATGTTTAATTTGACCAACGTCGGATCAAACATGTGTGTCAAGGATAATTCAGATTTATTTCTGAATTTGATGCAGTCAAAAGAGCCAATTATGGCATTTATGTCCCTTAAAGGAAATTACCCGCATGGCGGGAAAAGTCTGGGAAGAATGCCTGCGTAACCGGGTAAAGTTGACATTGTATTATGTTAACAATCCGTGTATGGCAGGAGAAATTTTGGCAAAGGTCTTATCCTGTATGACACGAGAAAGTTATGATGACTCATGTGCGGTTAATGTGTCCCACCATGGGAGAAAAGTATGGAGTAGCTATTAAGCTTTCCTATTATCGACCGTACACTTTATGTGTAACGGTCATTATGTAGTCACTAAATCCAGAAAGGATAAAAGTAACAGACGAACCTAAAGGCAAGAATGATATGCAAGTGTGACTTGCAAAAGAGACAATGATAAAGAACTCCGTTGAGTTTCTGAAATGAAATGAGGAAAAAGTACTCCCATACTAGTTAACTTATAACTTCATTTTACATGAAGTGATAAGATGAATGAGCTAGATAATCGAAGTTTCCTCATTTCACAAGAGCTATGAATGGGTTTCGAAATTGTGGCAGAAAAGTTGTTGCCACATTTCGAGGGGGAGAAAGAGACATGAAATACATTGTAATGTATTTCATGACTCCTCTGTACCTTAGATGATGTGATGCACATTATGCATCTAAAGTGATCCATTAATGAAGAATATGATTGTCAAGGGGAGTACGACAGTCATCTGAATATCGTCATTATGATACCCCTAAAGTAAAGAAACAGTTGTATTTCTGGATCTTTTATAGTTCCGAAAGCAGACTAAGGAATACAACAATAGTGCTTAAATTACCATAAAGAAGAAAAGTTTAAAGATACGCCATTTCTTTAGTGAAGATGGAGTAATCTGGGGGAGCATGTTGTATGACCTATACAACACCTGTTGTTAGCTCTACAAGGGATCTTGTAATACAGGTCCCTGTAAAACCTATTGCCTTTTGGAAATGGGTGACTATAGAATGAATTTGCCTCTTGGCAATGACAGAGCAACGACAACCCCATATGAAATAAGTACCAGTACCTGAGATTTTGATGGTCCCTAGGAATGTGAAAATCAGATACTTGTGACTGCTATAAAGTCTATGTTAGTGAAATTCCATCATTTGAATTTCACTAACATAGACTTTATGAAGGGTCTACAAGGCAAATATGACTCCAAAGGAAATATGTAAATGTGTCACACATGACTTAAATCGAAAGATTTTGTGCAAAGAAAATGAGAGGACAATTGCATTATTGCAAAGTTATAGAATGGGAAATTCGTTTCCCAATTCCTATGCATGCGGATGATGTCCTACATGCTAGTGGTGATGTCAATCTACTGCAAGAGGAGAAAACAAGTTCTTGTCCTCAAAGTTCAAAAGAATAAAAGGGGGTATTAGGAATGTCGCATGGACATGCTAAGAAAGATCTCTAAAGTATGCATACGAGAAAACCTACGCCTGTTCTTATAGTCAAGGGTAATGGAAGTGGAAACTATGGTGTTCCAAAAGTTAATAAGAAAAGATTGTAAATGGATATGGTACCATATGCTTTAGTTGTTGGAAGCTCAAGAAATTACCCTGACACAGTTCACGTATATATCTGGGTTGTTTTGGCAAATGTCCAACCATAGATAAATCAATGGAATGGAGTCAAAGATATCGGCCTCATGATGAAAGAAATAAGTGCTCTCAAAAGATTGTGAGTACAAAGGCAGGACTTGTGAAATGTATAGCGAAATCCACAATTGTCGCTAACTTTCATACTCGGAGTTTTGTGTGGAAAATCTCCAAATGAGTGAAACAATTGTCATCAATGTGATGCAATGATATGTTATAACTTTATATGAGGCTGAGGGATAGGCGAAATGGTTAATGGCTACCTATACCCGGAGTTGATAATGGTTGACAACAACGATAACCATTTTAAATTCTTTCGCTCCTGTCACAACGAGTCAAGTGTTGATGCCAAACACACTGACAAAGAGTTACGTGTTGTGAAGGAGAAAGTCCAGAATTATGGGAAAATGCTTGAAAGCATAAAAGCGACAAACAAGTGTTTGCAGATCTGCTTATCAAAGGCTTACCGCCCAGTGCGTTCGTAGAACACACAGTCGACATGGGTTTTATGGTATAGTCTAAAATTTCCGGACAATAAAGGGCCCAAGGTTAAAGAATCTGTCTCAAAATAGAGAGGTACATTGTGGCTGTCTGATTCCCTCGGCAATTGAGCCGTGACGATGAAACATGCCCTATGTATTGATCTATTACGAAACGGGTAAAAGTATATGATAAGATCAAGGGGGAGAATGTTAGATTGATCTCTTTCCCAATGGGCCCAACAGACCATTGGACCTTGACTCACACCCTGATCGGGGGCTTCCAGCTCAAGTAAGGCTGGTGGGCCCCTGTCGTGCAGTGCTATAAAGAGGAGGTGGGGACCATGGCACAAGAAACGAGGTTCGCCGCCGCCACTGGTTCCCCACTCTCAACCCTAATCTGATCCAGAGGGCAGCACTGAAGCGATGGGAATTCCACCGCTGCCGCTACCGAACCTCTCTCTCCTTCCCCACCGACGTCCCCATCTCACGACGGTCGCCAGAGGGAGCTCATCGAGTACGGGATAAGGTAACAAATCTCCACATCACGCCGAACACATCTAGCCTTGTCGATCCACAGGATCTATCAGCGCTCACTCTGGGGGTCTTAGAGAGGAGGAAGAGGAAGAAGAGATGGGGTGGCCTGCGACGACCTGCTGCTCCGCTCCGTTTCCTACGATGTCGACGTGGAGGAGACGGCAGTGGAGGGGATACGGCTCCCTAGCGATGGGAACGAATCGAAGGAGGATCTAGCATCCTCCCTACGACGGGAACGGCGGGGATTGACGGCCTGGACCTCTAAACCTGAACCGCTAAAACTTACCTTGTAGAGGGGAAACGAAGGAGGGAGATGAGTCTGGCGGCGCGATGGGGAAAGAGGAGGAAACCCTACACGGGGACGCACGCCGAGGCTCTAAATAGGAGAGGAAGGGACGGCGCCTCGACGTCCGAGAGCCACGGTGACACTCTATGTCTAACGCGCCACTGATGGAAATCAGACAGGGAAGAAAACAACGTGAGGAGGAAGGAGAGGGGAACGGGCCCTGGCGCAAGAGGGAAAAGGAAGATGGGCCAACAAAGAAACTGGGCCAACTCTCTCTCTCTCTCTCTCTCTCTTTCTCTCTCTCTGCTGCTAAGGAAATAACACATGCATATCCATTTTAGTTTGAGAAGAAATAAAACCAGGGAAGGACAGGGGTTAATGAGAAGGAAAATATTCTTTGGAAAAAAGACAATGAGCCCCATGTTTAAAAAAATAGGTGGGGCATTTTTTAGCATAGCAAAATACATTGGTTTTAATAGATATTGCCCTGTTTTAAATATAAAAACAAAGGAATAAATATCCAAATAGGTGAGTGCTTCCACCCACAAATATTTAAATAGTTTTTCAAATATGTTGAACATTTTTAATGGTCCAAACAGAAACTTAAATCTGCCTCAAGTTAGAAAGGAGAGAGGGGTTTATTTGGTCCATGGTGCAACTAAGATTTTGAAGGTTCCTTGTTGCACCCACACCACACTCCACAAGAACATCACAAGGCACAAGCAACTACATCACCAGGGTGGCACAAAACCAAGAACAAGACTAAGCAAAAGGAACAAGCAAGATATGCATGATGCATGAGATGCAAATGATAAACCATACTCCACTCCACAACATTGTCTAAACATGGTTGCCACATATGGAAAAGCTAACAAAAGGGGAAAGAAAGCACTTGGGATGTTACAGTGGCCCCCAGCTTTCTTCCGATACTCAAATGTCTTATTTTGGTCCATAAAAAATCTCCAAAAAATTTAAGGTCAATTGGACTTTGTTTGGTACCGAAAACCTAAAAAGTGAAAAACATGCAGGAAACAACAACTAGCACCAGGCTCTGGTCAATAGGGTAGTGATAAAAAATAAGATAAATTGGTAAATAAATACCCAAAAAGTATCACAGAATGATAATATATCAACATGGAACATTCGAAAATTATAGATACATTGGAGATGTATCACAGGTCATCCTCACGTTAGCACGTCAACCAACCATTCGAGGTCAAACTGATGGCTGGTTCCCACATGTCATAGACTTAGTTATTAATAGAGGTCTTAAAATAATTCTTAACCGTAGTTAAGAGGGTTGGGCCCAATAGTCAGTGGGTCATGGGTTAAACTAATCGGTGATTAGCCTTAAGCTAATCACCTTACCAGTGGGATCCACACATGAGCAACCCACCTGCGTTTAAATGCCACGGCGTGCCGACGGTGACAAAAGTGATGGTGCCGCGCTCGGGTTCCGTAGTCATGTGACCATTCAAGCGAGAGAAGGCATAGGTGTGACCCGCACGCTCCCCTGGGTCGAGTGGAACCACTGGCCAGCTCTGGGGTGGCCGGAATAGTCACCATTGTCGAACTTTGCACACGCCAGAGCTCAGTGATCTCAGGTCCGAGGCTACAGTGACCAGGTCAAAACATTGTTCCTACCTACATCGTCTATGCAAGCTCATGAACCCGCCGAACCAGTCGGTCGGATCGGAGAGGCACCAAAGTGGTGTCGACGTCAAGCCCACGTGATGGAGCTGCTTGGGCTCGTTGAAATCGATGGCTAGGGCTCGAATCCAAGCATGGGAAGAGGTGCAAACATCGTATGGCTCACAGCCAGGTCATATGATGGTTTAGCAGGCTCAGGGAGGACCATTCGGTGGCGACCAAAGGTGGAGATCTCGAGCAACCGAGGGTTAAAGAAGAAGGCTTGCGGGTGTTGCGGTGCTCCCGTCATTGCGTGGCTCGGCAGGGAGGTTGAGGACGACGAGACAGTGCCCATGGACACGACGGAGGGGCAAGGAGAGCATGAAGGTTGTGGCTTTGGCGATGGCGAGCTAGCGGGGAGAGAGAAAGTAGAGGGAAGAGGGGGCGAAATAGGAGGTGGCCTTGATGTAGACAGCATCGCGCGAGCTTATCTAGTTAAAACTTTTTGCTATCACTTGTGTGTGTTGTAAAATTCGGAGCTTGTTAAAACTTTTTCAAAACTAATGTTGTGAGTGCCATGATTGACATTGAATGCTGGTATGCTTGATCATCTGAGGTTTTAAAACCCTAGATTCCTTTGGTATTATACTAATTTCCAAAAACCTTTGCTGACCAAAGTAAAACCACCTTGGGTTGCACTACATGTCCTTGATAGTAATAAGTGCTTCTACTCATATTTGGTAATCTGATTTTTTTTCCTATCTTTATATTTCAAAACCACAAAAATAATTATTTTTGTGATTATTTTTCTAATTAAATAACCTGTCCATTTCTGAGCCGAGAATTGGTATTCCAACATGGGAAAATACTTTTCTGCCTTGGAAAAATCTGATTAAATTTAGAGATGATCAGAAGGACATATATTTTCCATACATAGGATTTTAAACCCCATTTTATATTATATTTATTGTTTAAAACTATAAAAGCTATTTCTGTCTGTTTTGGCATTCTGAAATATTTCCAAAGGAAATATTCTCAATAAATTCCTAGAAAATTCGAGAGCTATCCCTAAGCCTTGTTTGGTGTCCACATAAAGTTTCACCTTGTTCAAAGGTGGATAAGGACCCCAAATAACCCAAAAACCTTGTTTGTCCAGAATCAAGTTAGAGCAACTCTACATAGCAAAGTTTGTCCAATGAGGCTAAAACTTTGCAGGAGTGCCTAATACCTCAAATAAGGGTTCCACACCAAAAATGGATTTGTGGGACTTAGTTTGCCCACACTCCCTTTGGAAGGAACAAATCTAGTCATATTGGAGTGATTTCAAGTTTACAAAGCTAAACTTATCCTTTGGAGCTCAAGTTTGGTGGAACCCCATGGTTTTCCACCAAAGCCAAACCTGTTAAGCCTCAGCACCAGTGGTGGGGTGCAACCCCCTAAACCCAATGTCGAACACCTTCTAACAGATAGGAAAAAGCCACCTTGGCCATAGCTAAACCAAACTCCTTTGCTTCAAACTCTTAGATTAAGTGGCCAGTACATGTACCTAACCCCAATCAACTAGCCCCTCACTGGTTCAAAGTGGAAAGGCCAAAAACCCAATTTAGACCTCAGTTCATGACTGACAGCACCAGTATTTCTTGCCTCCTTTGACCAGCCGAAGCTCCCACTAAAATCAAACGGCTAGCCACACCCCCAGCAAATGCCAGGACATGTGAGACACGTCCAAAGTGCCTCAGAGCGCACCCGCATGCCGTGGCATGCCAAAACTGCGCTCTGGGCGCGCTACAGGGAGTCACCGAGGTGGGGGCGACGCCCTCGACCAGTTCCAGCCTCCCCCGAGATGTCCAACCTCTTCCCCGACAACCCCTCTGTGTCGGGCAAGCCTGAGGTCCCCTCCTCTCTCGCGCTAGAGCTCGCGCGACGCGTGCCTGCGCGCTCCAGAATCGGCCAAGGTTGCATAGCCACGAATGCACGACTCTCCTCTCTCTCTCTCTCTCTGCAGCAGATGGTTCGGGCGGTCCAATACCACGTCCTGAGACCGTGGTTTCAACCCCAACCTCTCTCTGCACCCCCATGCGCGCCACGGTGAGTCACCGGCGCTCCCGAATTTGCTCACAGTCGCGGGCCTCTAAATAGGCCTCCCCCTCGCTCCAGCACCCCTCAGATAGCTTCGCCACGATCACTAGTACCTCCCTAGCCACCCCAGCAAACCAGCAGAGCCCCGGTGCTCGAGATCAACCGAGGACCCTCCGCCTCGGAGCTCTGGTCGATCTCCGGCTACACGACGGCTCCTGCACCCCTCGACCCACCAATCTGACCCCCTTGATCCCAGGAAGATTTCCCCCAACTTGTCCGAGCTTTTCTGTGTCTCTAGCCACCCCCTCGACCACTTCCCGAAACTCCTCCACCATGGTCCCCTCGTCGCCGGCGAACCCCTTCCTCCCCGTCGTTGTTTCGACCACCAGCAGGTAGGCGACGGTCAGGCAAACCCATTCCCGTGTTCATTGGGGCATGAGCGCATCGGCAACCTCATCGGCGTCCTCCTCCTCCTCTCTGACCGGAGGTAGGAGACGACCCCGACAGGTGTGCCCCACCTGTCGGTGGCCCAGCCTCCTCCCCCGCGCTGGCCTCGGCCACTGACCGCAGAGCCCCACGCGTGAGGTTCAAACCTCACAGCGCGCGTACTTGGGCAGGCTGTCGGCTAGCCATGGACCAGCCCAGCTCTGGGCCGAGCCAGGCCCGAGCTAGCATGTCTTTCTTTTTATTTTAAACCTGGATTTCTAAGATTTTTATAAAAATATTTAACCAGTGTAAAAAAATATAATTTTTCCACTGTTATTTTTCTTAAAATGTGTAGTATTTAATGATATGCTTAGATGAATTTTTCCAGCAACTATTCTATTTTATAATAATAAAATGGACTAAAATGGAATAGTTTTGCTTCTGCTTGGTTGTTTTCAAAATTTTCCTTCAAAGAAAACTAAGGCAAATATTTTTTAAATGATAACTTAGATTTATCAGAGATAGGGAACATTTTTAAAATGACTCTGTGGACTGTTTCTGTGTGAGCTATTTCTTATTTATTGTTTTATCGACGATAGAAAATTCGTGTGAGGGAATCGGAGCGGAAGACCTCGAAGACCGCGGATACTTAGCTGACCAAGGCAAGCAGCCCTTTGACCATGACTGAGCATATGTTACTTTGCATGTTAAATAGCAAGTATTCCTGTTGCATATGATCATAAGTGTCGGTAATCATTTGATATGATTTTACCGAAGGCTCGCCCCGGAGCACATGCATTGAGCTTGACTCTACCCCTTGGGGTCATGCTAATACCATGTTGACAAGTAGAGATAGCAGTAGTATTATCATGAGCATGATGTTGTCATAAAGCAAGAGTTTATAAAAACCCGTCGGGTGCCACTCATGCACGAGGGTGATGATGAGTTAGGTGGTCACTTTTGGTGAAGTGATGCACCCGGTATTTGTGTGAGTAAGGTTTCGGAAATGGGATTAGATTTATGAAGTGTCGACCGTCCCAACCTTACCAGTACGACCACGTTACCCCTTATGGGACGGGGCTATGTTAATTACTCTGGTCGGTGCTAGCAAAGAGCCACATTCCTAGTGGCGGGAGTGATATGTGGTCACTCTCGTGATGGGGTCGTGCCGGGTAGGACGACTATGCCATTTTTATGAGTTCCAGTCACACCGTTGATCCCCTCATGGTTGGTACTGTCCAGAGTTGGTGCTCGTAAGACGTACAACATGTGGGCTGGGTATCAATCGAGTGGACCTCTTTGTCTAGTATCGTCAGGGGAAAGGCATTGATCGGGTACTTATCTCGGGTATGCGATATACAACGAGTCGTGGATGACATGGAAGTTTCCCGGATCTCGTGGGTCCAGCGTACTACCTCTGCAGAGTGTAAACTATTCGAATAGCCGTGTCCACGGTCAAGGACAGTTGGGTAATCCTGCTTAAACTATGTCCTGATATTTCCGCATAAACCAAGTGTGCGTGAGTGTGTGTGTGAGTGTGGTGATGAGAAAGGTATTGCTATGATAGCAATCATATGACCAAGTTTGGTGACTTGGCATATAGGGTGAACCCGGATGGTTCAGCCCTCGACAGATATATCGATATATGTAACATGTTCTTCAAGAGTAATTCTTTAACTTGATGCATATTCATGATCATTCCACCCAGTTGAGTTATACTAGAGATGTATGATATTGTTATTCTTCACTTTCGATGTTCATGTCATGGGCTATTTGCGAGTACATTCAAAGTACTCATTGGCTAGCCACTGGTTATGTTATTGACCAGACATGGAAGGACCGGAGTTTGGAGATGAGTACGTCTTCAAAGACACCCCTGCGAACTAGGACGCTTCCGAGTCAGAATGCATGTCGGTGTAGGCTTGATGGCATGGGCACCCGCTTAGCCCCTTTGTTTTCCGCTATTAGTGTACTCGTGTGATTTGGCCTTAGGCCCTGTCTTGTGAAACTTGACCCTTCGGTCACGTGATGTAATAATCGGTACTTGGATGTAAGACTCTTTATTCAGTATCTGTGTTCGGTGAGCATTGATCTCTGGGATCACTGAGCATGGCCATTCTCTACTAGTAAGTCGGGGTCCCCATAGAGCTGGTATCAGAGCCATCCTGACTATGGGAAGCCTTAGGTAGCATGCGTGATAGCCGAAACAATTAGTGCACATAGAATGACCCGAGAACCGCACCCACTAAATATTTCTAACCCTCTCCTCTACACCTTGTAGATGGCCGCCGTACCCGAGACGCTTCTGGAAACGGGCTTTCCTCTGCTTTTGAGTGATAGCCTCGAGAAGTGTCAAGTGCGTCGCACGCCCTTCTTTCACTACCACGAACACTGGGTCAACGCCGACACCAAGGAGTATCACGTGGACGTGATAGTGAAGGCTAATGACTCCACACCTAGCTGGCTCTTTGAAGGGCCACAAATGGAGGATCTGATGTTGGCCGTGGAGACTGCAGCACAAGAGGCACTCGTGCGACTCCACGACATCCTTCCTGAGATGGCGGACGAGCCCGCTACTCGTCACCAACATTTTGTTTACGATAAGGTAGACGGGAGTTGGACACTCAACCCCTCATCCGAGGATGGGATGCCATTAAGGTTTCAGACCTACTTCAGCCTCTCCTCAGACACCTTGACGCATCTTTTGATCAAGGAGTCGACTAGGATACGCCAAGAGGTGCACCAAGTCAAGGACCTACTTCGTCTGGAGAAGATGAAGAACCGCAAGGTGAAGAAAGAAGGAGCACCCATAATATCACCTGGTTTTGCTTTCCGAGGAGGAATACCCCTGCTTCAGGTTGTTCCTCTTCAGAGTCGTCGTTTAATCGCAGAAGAGTACACCGAGCTATTCGCTACCTCACCAACCAAGAGACGTCATGATGGTCTGCTTCCTTCCCCTACTAACTCAAGGAAGGGAAACACTAATGAAGAAGAAGACCGAGAGGAAGATGAAGACGAAGATCCCACAGAGCCGGCTTATGAGACCGCACAGTCGGTCGCTTAGCAGCATAGGATGTATCGAACATAGGAGTTCTTGTATCAGGATTTATGACCCGGATGTTGTGTGAACCTGTTGGATGCAAGTCGCATTCTACCTTAAGCAGCTTGTGAGCGACTACATCACTTGTTTTAAATTAATGTAGTAGTTCTTTTTAAAAAACCTTTGTCATAAAAACCTTGCACACTAGCACAACACCAGACCCCCTCTTTACTAGAACGTCATCCCTTTCGAGTGCAACCAATTCGGCAAATTGACCTGTCTACTCCCCTGACAGGATGGTGAATGCAACTTGCAACAGCACTTTCGGCAACCCCGGCTCTGCCTCTTCAGGACAGCATCAGGGAACCGGAGGGGAAGCTCAAGCTGGAGATCACTATGTGCATCAAGACGATGTTCCACCGCCGCCGCCTCCCCCTGAAAGCTTGACCATGGCTCAGTTCCTTCAAGCTCTTCGGGAGGAGCGTCAAGCCAACAATGCCACTATCCGGCAGCTGGCTCAAACCATGGTAAACCACCCGCCGCAGAACGAGAATGACAACGGTCGCTCAACTCTCTCTGAGTTTATGCGGACTACACCGCCCATATTCACGGTGACGACTGAGCCCTTGGATGTCGATGACTGGATCCGCACTATTGAAGACCTTCTCGCGCTGGTCAAGTGCACTGACGACAACGAGAAAGTCCTTTATGCAACCCACTGTCTCGGAGGCACGGCCAGAGCCTGGTGGGATGGATTTCAGATCATGCGAGACGGGCAAGTCATCACTTGGGCCGTGTTCAAGGATGGATTCTGCGCCGCTCACATTCCTTCGGGAATGATGACCATTAAGAAGCGGGAATTCCGAGCCTTAAGGCAAGGCAGTGGATCAGTCAAGGAGTATTTGCAGAAGTTCAACCTCCTATCAAGATATGCACCTGAAGACGTCAGCACTGAGGCTGCCAAAGTGGAGCGCTTTATGGAAGGACTACAGCAGTCACTCCAATATCAGTAGGTTGTTTGTGAATGTCGGACCTTCAGTGACCTAGTTAATAAGGCTCTCATGTTGGAGGACAAGCGTCGTGCAATGGACGATACCCGTAAGCTCAAGCTAATGGGTAGTTGATGACCGATTAGCTCGAAACCACGACCGTGGCAGTCAGCCTCGGCAAGACCCAACTATCAGCAGCAGCAGTACAAGCATCCAACGTTTCGCCAGAATTACCAACCTCAGCAAGTCAGCTCAAGCCAGCAAGCACTCTGCCAAACAACGGTGGGGGCAAGACCAACCTTCCAGCGCAAGTTACCTGTTTCGGGTGTGGACAACCAGGGCACTATTCCAGGCAGTGCCCCAACAAGAAACCCAATACTCCGCGCCCCCAATGCACCAAATCCAGGCCAAGCAGCACCAGGCAGGAACCAGGCTCCCCGCAATCAGCAGTATCACAGCAAGGGGCGGATTAATCATATTTCCGCAGAAGAGGCACAGGAAGACCCGGACTGCATTCTGGGTATGTTCCTCGTCAACTCTACCCCAGCAACAGTATTGTTTGATTGTGGTGCTTCGCATTCCTTTGTTACGCAAAAGTTTGCGGAAAAGTGTGGTCTTAAAACTACCTTGCTTCATGGTCATATGGCAATTCAAACTCCAGGAGCGGTTTTGAGGACCAACCTACGGTGTAGGAAGGTCGGGATAGTTATCAATGGGACGAGCTTCTCAACGGATCTCATTGTGCTTAAGTCGCAAGGCCTAGAGGTAATCCTCGGTATGGAGTGGTTGGCCAAGCATCAGAGTATCTTGGACTGTGCGAACAGGGCCATTACCATGACAAGTGACCAAGGGGTCAAAGTCAAGTATGTCTCTGAGCCAGTACCAACTCGAGTGCCACGAGTTAATAGCCTATCAGAGGAAGGACTCGACCGAGTGCCAATAGTCTGTGAATACTCGGACGTCTTTCCTGATGAGCTACCAGGGATGCCTCCTGACCGAGACATCGAGTTCATCATCGAACTCATGCCAGGATCAAGGCCTATTTATAAGAAGCCTTACATGATGGGATCCAAAGAGCTAGCGGAGTTGAAGAAGCAACTAGATGAGCAACTCAGGAAAGGGTTTATTCGTCCAAGTGCGTCACCTCGGGGATCACCTGTTCTCTTCGTGTCCAAGAAGGATGGGACAATCCGACTTTGCGTCGATTACCGTTCTCTTAATGAGATCACGATCATGTGGGGACCCCGACTGGTGAGTCGAGTTCGTCGTGCCAGTGATCCCAAGGATCAATGCTCACTAAACACAGATATTGAATAATAGACTCTTACATCCAAATATCGAATAGTACATCAAATGACCGAAGGATCAGGTTCACAAATAGGGCCTAAGGCCAAATAAAAACGGATACAACGGGTAGCGGAAACTCATAAGGGCTAAGCGGGTGCCCATGCCATCAAGCCTACACCGACAGGCATTCTGACTTGGAAGCGTCCTAGATCGCAGGTCCGTCTCCGAAGATGTACTCGTCGCCAAACTCCGGTCCTTCCTTGTCTGGTCAATAATATAACCAGTGGCAAGCCAATGAGTACTTTGAATGTACTCGCAAACAGCCCATGATATGAACAATGAAAGTGAAGGATGACAATATCATGCATTTCTAGTATAACTCATCTGGGTAGAATGATCATGAATATGCATCAAGTTAAAGAATTACTTTTGAATAATAGGTTACAGATATCAACATATCTGCTAAGGGTTGAACCATCCAGGTTCACCCTATATGCCAAGTCATCGGACTTGCCATAACCTCAATGTTTCAGCAGAGGGCTAAACCATCCGGGTTTACCCTATATGCCAAGTCACCGAACTTGGTCATATTATTATTGTAACAACACCTTTTTAACACCACACGCACTCACACTTGGTTTATGCGGAAATATCAGGACGTAGTTTAAGCAGGATTACCCAACTGTCCTTGACCGTGGACACGGCTATTCGAATAGTTTACACTCTGCAGAGGTAGTACGCTGGACCCACGAGATCCGGGAAACTTCCGTGTCATCCACGACTCGCGGTGTATCACATATACCCGAGGTAAGTACCCGATCATCATCTTTCCCCTGACGATACTAGACAAAGAGGTCCACTCGATTGGTACCCAGCCCACATGTTGTATGTCTTACGAGCATCGACTCTAGATAGTTTCAACCATGCGGGGACCAATAGTGTGCCTGGAACTCATAATAATGGCATAGTCGTCCTACCTAGCATGACCCCATCACTAGAACGACGACAATCACTCCCGCCACTAGTAATGTGGCTCTTTGCTAGTACCGACCAGAGTAATCAACAAAGCCCCGTCCCATAAAGGGTATCATGGTCGTACTGGTAAGGTTGGTACGGTCGACACATCATAAATCTAATCCCATTTCTGAAACCATACTCACACAAAACACCGGTGCATCACTTCACCAAAAGTGACCACCAACTCATCATCACCCTCGGGCATTAGTGGCACCCGACGGGGTTTTCATAAACCTTTGATTTAACTCATCAACATGCTCATGATTATATGCTTCTACCTTTACTTGTCAACATGGTATTAACATGACCCTCAAGGGGTAGGGTCAAGCTCAATGCAATGGTTCTTTAACTCTACTATTCAACATGACAGTAGCATGATCCTCATAGATGGTAGGGTCAGGCTCATTATGCTTGTGCTCCGAGGAGCCATGTGTATAACATCACCATCATGCAAGTGCTTCGAAGAAGCCTTCGGTACCATCACACCAATGATGAACCGGCATTATGATCACATGCAACGGAAAAGTACTTGCTATTCTAGCATGCATCAATGTGTATGCTCACGTCATGGTCAAAGGGTTGCTTGCCTTGGTCAGCTAAGTATCCTGGGTCTTCAAGGTCTTCCGCTGCGAATCCTTCGTCACTCGGTAATACTATCGTCGAGAATAGAATAAATAAGAAATAGCTCACACAAAAACAGATCACAAATCACTTTTAAAAATGTTGCAATACTTGGTAAAAATCAGGTTGTTACTTTGAAAATTATCTTCTCTTTGTTTTTACTAGCAAAGCATTTTTAATAATTACTAAACAGAGGCAAACTATTTCTTTTAAAGCCCTTATTTTATTATAAAACAGATTCTGTTTTTGAAAAATGTCAACAATGGTAGAATCAAATACTACTCATTTTTAGAAAAATATCAGTGGAAGAATTATATTTTTCCACTGGGTAGTTATTTTTACAAAAATCATTTTAGTCTCAAGTTTAAAAATAAAAGAAAAAGGTCAAAGCCTGGCCTGGGAAGCAGGCCGGCCCAGCCAGCCAGCAGGCTGCCAGGCGCGCGCGCGCCAGGTTTGAACCTGACGTGTGGGCCCCTGGGGTCAGCGGTTGTGGCTGCGCGTGGGGCAGCTCCAGGACACCGAATGGTGGAGCCCACCTGTCGGGTTCTTCCCCTACCTCCAGCCAGGGAGGAGGAGACGAACGCCGTCGAGGCTACCGTCGTCCATGGGCCTAGCTAAGGGCAGGAATTGGTTCTGCATGCCTCCGCCTACCTGCAGGTGGTCGGGACGGCGCCGGAGAGGCTTGGAGTCGCCGGCGACGAGGTGGCCGTGGCGGAGGGGTTTCGGGATGTGGTTGAACTGGTAGCTAGGGGCACGGAAAAGCTCGAGGCTGTTGGGGGAAAGGTTCCGGGTGTCGAGGGAGTGCTCTGGTGGGTCGAGTGTCGCAGGAGCCGGCGCGTAGCCGGAGATCGACCGGAGCACCCAGGCGGAGGGGCCTCGGTCGATCTCGAACACCGGGGCTCTGCGAGCTCTATTGGGTGGCTAGGGGGAGCTAGTGGTCGTGTAGAGGCTATTGGAGGGGTGCTGAGGTGCCGGCGAGGCCTATTTATAGGCTCGCGACGGTGAGCCGAACTCGGTGCGCAGGTGACTCACCGCGGCGCGCGTGCGTGCACAATGAGGAGCTGGCTGCGAAACCACGGTCTTCGTACATGGTTTAGGACACTCTGAAGCATCGGTCGCAGAGGGAGAAGGCGTGGGGTCGAACTGCAGCGTCCGTGCATGCACGGCCGAGTCGGGTGCGCGCGGGTACGCGTTGCCTGAGCTATAGCACAGGGGAGGAGGGTCCCTGGCGGCTGCTTCTCACTGAGGGGTTGTCGGGGGAGATCTTGGACACTTCGGGGGAGGTTGGAACCGGCCCGGGGTGTCGTCCCCTTCTCAGTTGCTCCCTATAGCGCGTCGAGAGCGCAGTTTTGGCATGCCACGGCATGATGGCCCGCTCTGTGGCACTCCAGACGTGTCCCTCATGTCCTGGGTGTTGCTGGGAGTGTATCTAGCCGTTGTGTGCTAGTGAGAGCACTGGCTGGTCAAGGGGGACATGTTTTACTAGTGTTGTCAGTCCTGATCTGTGGCACAAATTGGAGTTTTTGTCACTTGTGATGTGAACTGGGGAGGGGTCAGTTGACTGGGTGTTTAGGTTGGTCTGAGGCACTAATACACCAAGTTTGAGGTTCTAACATTGGGTAAAACAGTGGCTAGGTGGGTTTTTACCTTGCTGTCAGAAGGTGTTCGACAGTGGTTTGGGGTGCTTCCACTCCACCACTAGAACTGCAACTTAACAGGTTTGGTCTTGGGGTTAAAGTAGGGGTTTCCACTAATTTTGAGCTCAATTGCACAAGTTTAGCTTTGTAAACTTGAAAATGCATGAAAGTGGCCAGATATGTCCTCTCCAAAGGGAGTGTGACTAAATAGAGTCTAGCAAATCTCATTTTTGGTGTGGAGTCCTCATTTGAGGTGCCAAACACCCCTGAAAAGTTTCAGCCCTATTGGACTGACTTTGCTATGTAGAGTTGTTCCAACTCTATTCTGGATAGAGAGGGTTTTAGGCTCATTTGGTGACCTTCCCCACCTTGGATCAAGGTGAGATTTTATGTGGGCACCAAATATGGCTTGGGGAGGCTCCTGTAATTTAATGGGATTTTATTGAGAATATTTCCTTTGGAAATATCTCAAAAGGTTAAAACAGACAGGAATGGTTTTCATGGTTTTACTCAAATAATTATAATATAAAATAGGGTTGAGAATCTTATGTATGGAAAATATATGTCCTTCTGAGTTTCCATGATTTTACTCAGAATTTTCTAAGGCAGAGAAGCATTTTTCCTTTTGGGAATATCATTTCTGGCCTTAGAAACAGACATGTATTTAAAATCGAAAAAATTTATGTTTTAAATCATTAAATAATGTTTTTGGCAATAAATAATAGTATTTGAGTTCAAATCACCAACTTTGGTTGGGAGTGCTACTAGGCATCATGAGCTAGTAGTGTAACCCAAGCAAGGTAGAGGTGATCTGATGTCAAAGAAAAGAGTTTTGGAAATTCATTTAAAATAAATAAATTTGCCATGGGTTTGGATCAACAAGCAAACAAGCATACATTCATACAAGGCATTCATAGCATTCACAACATCATTAGAAAAGTTTTAATAAGCCCTGATTTTTGCAACTTAAAACATTGGTGGTGAGAAACAGGGTGTGACAGACCTATCCCTCTTAAAAGAATCTCGTCCCCGAGATTCCTAACCTAGGCGTTAAATAGCTCTGGAAATTCTGATCGGGGATAGTCTTCACGTTCCCATGTTGCTTCTACTTCGGTATGGTTGCTCCACTGAACGTTGAAATACTTGATGGTGCAGCTTCTGGTGCAACGCTCTGCTTCATCCAGAATGTGAATCGGCTTCTCGCGATAGGTAAGGTCTGGTTGAAGGTCAACAGCTTGGTGGTCAATGTCCTTGCGATGATCGGAACGGTTCGGCACTTGTAAGCACTTCCGGAGTTGTGACACATGGAACACGTTGTGCACACCCGAATGTTCTGGGGGTAGCTCCAACTGATAAGCCACTTCCCCGGGCCTTGCCGCGATCTTGAAGGGTCCAATAAACCTTGGGGCTAGCTTCCCCTTGACGTGGAAACGCTTGGTTCCCTTGAGAGGCGTAACGCGCAGGTACACCTGGTCTCCGGGAATGAACTCCACATTCTTGCGGTGGGAGTCCGCATAGCTCTTCTGTCGTGACTTAGCTGCCTTCAGGTTTTCTTGGACAAGCTGCACCTTTCTTTCTGCTTCCTGCAGCGCTTCTGGCCCAAAAACTAGTCCTTCTCCGGTTTCGGACCAATTGAGTGGGGTGCGGCACTTCCGCCCATATAGCACCTCGAATGGAGCCATTTGAAGACTGGACTGGTAGCTGTTGTTGTATGAGAACTCAGCAAAAGGCAGACAGTCTTCCCATTTTGCACCAGGAGCCAAGACACATGCACGGAGCATGTCCTCGGGTATCTGGTTTACCCTCTCGGTCTGTCCGCTCGTCTGCGGGTGGAATGCCGTGCTGAAAGAGAGCTTGGTTCTGAGAGCTTCTTGAAACTTCTTCCAGAATCTTGAGGTGAATTGCGTGCCGCGGTCGGACACGATCTCCTTAGGAACTCCATGAAGGCTAACGATGCGCTCAATGTAGAGGCTAGCCAACTTGTCGCCCCCATAGGTGGTGTTGACTGGAATGAAATGAGACACCTTAGTTAAGTGGTCGACGATGACCCATATGGAGTCATGACCCCTGCTTGACCGGGGTAGTCCGGTAATGAAGTCCATGCCGACCTTGTCCCATTTCCATTCTGGCACTTGAAGAGGATGTAGCAGCCCAGCAGGTCGCTGATGCTCAGCCTTGACCCGCTGGCATACATCACACTTAGCGACGTAGGAGCCTATTTCTCTCCTCATGCCATGCCACCAGAATCGTTCTCGGAGGTCTTGATACATCTTGGTACCACCGGGATGGATGGAGTATGGCGTGTCGTGGGACTCTTGCAGGATCAAGTCCTTGAGTTCGGCCTTGTTGGGCACGCATAAGCGTTTCCCGTACCACACCACTCCTTGATCATCAACCGAGAACCCTGGGGCCTTGCCTTCCCGAATCTTCCTCTTGAGGCCTTCAATACTCTTGTGTCCCACCTTGGCTTCCTTGATATCATCAGCTAGAGTTGGTTTGACTTCGAGGTTGGCCAGGTATCCTTGTCTGACCAACTCCAGTCTGAAGCTTTCCATCTCTTCATACAAGGCGGGCAACCATTCCTTGAGCATGACGTTCAAGGTGTCGGCCTTCCGGCTTAAAGCATCGGCTACCACGTTTGCCTTACCGGGGTGGTACTAAATGCTGAGGTCGTAATCCTTGATCAACTCAAGCCATCTTCGTTGCCTCATATTCAGCTCCCTTTGGGTGAAGATATATTTCAGACTCTTGTGGTCCGTGTATATTTCACATCACTTCCCCAGAAGGTAATGTCGCCATGTCTTCAAGGCATGCACTACGGCTGCTAACTCGAGATCATGGGTGGCATAGTTCTCCTCATGCGGACACAATTGCCGTGACAAGTACGCCATGACTCTGCCATCTTGCATTAAGACTCCACCGAGTCTGGTTCCGGAGGCATCACGGTAAATCACAAAATCCTTGTTGATGTCCGGGGTAGCTAGTACCGGGGCGGTAGTCAGTCTTTTCTTCAACTCATGGAAGCTTGCTTCACATGCCGGTGTCCACTCGAACTTACGACCTTTCTTCAAAAGTTGAGTCATAGGTCGAGCGATGCTGGAGAATCCCTCTACGAACTTGCGGTAGTATCCCGCAAGTCCGAGGAAACTCCTCACATCCTTTACGTCCTTCGACGATTCCCAGTTGGCCACTGTGGTAATCTTGGATGGATCTACTCCCAATCCTCTTGCCGTCATGATATGACCCAAAAATCCAACTTCGTTCAGCCAGAATTGACACTTGCTGAACTTGGCATACAGTTCGTGCTCTCGAAGCTTTCCCAGAACTATCCTCAAGTGTTGCTCATGTTCTTCTTCGGATTTTGAGAAGATTAGTATGTCATCAATGAATACCACGACAAACTTATCTAAATACTCCATGAAGACCTTGTTACTGAGGTACATGAAGTAAGCTGGGGCATTTGTCAATTCGAAGGGCATGACAATGCACTCATAGAGACCGTATCGGGTCACGAATGCAGTCTTGGGTATGTCCTCGTGTCGAATCTTCAACTGGTAATATCCGGATCGAAGATCGATCTTGGAAAATACATTAGCTCCATTTAACTGGTCAAACATGTCTTCTATCTTGGGGAGCGGGTACTTGTTCTTGATTGTGACTTTTTTGAGAGAACGGTAATCGACGCAGAGTCAAATGGTACCATCCTTCTTTGATACAAACAGAAGAGGTGATCCCCAAGGTGACGCACTCGGACGGATGAATCCTTTCCTGAGTTGCTCCTCCAGCTGCTTCTTCAGCTCTGCTAGCTCCTCGGATCCCATCATGTAAGGCTTCTTATAAATAGGCCTTGACCCGGGCATGAGCTCGATGATGAACTCGATGTCTCGGTCAGGAGTCATTCCGGGTAGCTCGTCAGGAAAGACGTCCGGGTACTCACAGACTACTGGCACTTGGTCGAGCTCTACCTCGGATAGGTTATTGATTCGAGGTACTTGAGCTGATACCAGCTCAGAGACATACTTGACCTTGACCCCTTGGTCGCTTGTCATGGTAATGGCCCTGTTGGCACAGTCCAAGAGACTCGGGTGCTTGGCCAGCCAATCCATGCCGAGAATTACTTCTAAGCCTTGCGACTTAAGCACAATGAGGTCTGCCAAGAAGCTCGTCCCATTGATAACTATCTCGACCTTTCTACACCCTAGATTGGACCTCAACATTGTTCCCGGGGTTTGAATTGCCATCTGCCCGTGAAGCAGAGTGGGTTTTAAACCACACTTATCCGCAAACCTTTGAGTAACAAAAGAATGTGAAGCACCACAATCAAACAACATTGTAGCTGGGGTGGAGTTGACGAGGAACGTACCCAGAATGCACTCCGGGTCTTCCTGCGCCTCTTCGGCGGTGATGTCATTCATCCGCCCCCTGCTGTTGAACTGCTAATTGCGGGGTACCTGGTTTCTTCCTGGTGCTCCTTGACCTGGGTTGGGTGCATTGGGACGCGGTGCATCGGGCTTCTTGTTGGGACACTGCCTGGAATAGTGTCCGGTTTGACCACACCCAAAACAGGTGACCTGACCCGGAGGGTTGGTCTTGACTCCACTGTTGTTCGGCGGGTTGGAAACTGGCTTGGTGTTGACTTGAGGTTGATAATTCTGGCGGAATACCAGGGTCTTGTACTGCTTCTACTGATAGTTGGGCCTTGCAGGTGCTGACTGCCATGGTCTTGGTCTTGCATTAGTGGGTCCTCCACTACCTATCATCTTGCGCTTGCGGGTGTCGTCCATCACATGACGCTTGTCTTCCAGCATAAGTGCCTTGTTAACCAGGTCGCTGAAGGTTTTGCAGTCGCAAACTACCAACTGGTATTGCAGGGACTGCTCCAATCCTTCCATGAAGTGTTCCACCTTAGCGGCCTCAGTGTTAACATCCTCAGGGGCATAGCTCGATAAGAGGTTAAACTTCTGCAAATATTCCTTAACAGTTCCACTGCCCTGCCTCAAGGCTCAGAATTCCCGCTTCTTGATGGTCATCATTCCTGGCGGAATATGAGCCGCCCGGAATCCTTCCTTGAACATTGCCCAATTGATGACTTGTCCATCTCGCATGATATGGAAACCATCCCACCAAGCCCTGGCGGTGCCCCCGAGACAGTGGGAAGCATAAAGGACCTTCTCCCGTTCATCGGTGCACTTGACCAGCGCAAGGAGGTCTTCAATAGTGTGAATCCAGTCATCGGCATCCAACGGTTCAGTCGTCTCCGTGAATATGGGAGGCGTAGTCCGCATAAACTCTGAGAGAGTAGAGCGGACATTGCCATTCCCGTTCTGCGGTGGGTTGTTCACTAGGACTTGAGCCAGCTGCTGAATAGCAGCATTGTTGGCTTGACGTTCCTCGCGAAGAGCATGAAGGAACTGAGCCATAGTCAAGTTCTCCGGAGGAGGTGGCAGAGGAACATTGCCATGCTGCTCATGGTGATCTCCAGCGTGAGCTTCTCCTTCGGTTCCCTGCGGCTAACCTGAGGAGGCGGTGTCGGGGTTGCCGAAGGTGCTGTTGCGGGTTGCATTCACCATCTTGTCATGGAAACAGACAGGTCAAAAATCCGCCTTCCTTGAAACCACAAGGGTTTGCTCTAGTAAGAGGAGGGTCCAAATGTGCTAGTGCGAGTTTTTAAAAAATCAAAGTCTTAGAAACGGAATTTTCATTCATTGAAAACAAGTGACGTAGTCACGTATAGGCTGCCTAAGGCAGAATGCGGCTTACATCATACACACTCCTAACTTAAAAGATCGGATACATGGATACCCTATGCTCAGGGGTACTCCTAGTTGCCTACGCTGAAATCCTACGCGGCGGACTGCTCGGTCTCAAAAGTGGGTTCGGCAGGATCTTCGTCTTCGTCAGTGTCTTCTTCCTTCAACGGAGTGGAAGAAAGAATCCGTACATCACGGCATCTCTTAGGTGAGGTGGCGAAGAGCTTAGTATATTCTTCCACTGTCAGGCGGCGACTCTGAAGAGGGACGGCCCGGATCGATAGCACACCACCCCTGGTAGCAATACCGGCCCTTCCTTCAGGTACGCCTTCTTTTTTCACCTTGTGATTCTTCATTTTCTCAGTGTGAAGTAGGCCCTTGACTTGGTACAGTTCTTGGCGAAGCTTCGTTGATTCCTTAACCAGAAGGTGCGTCAGGGTGTCGGATGAGAGACTGAAGTAGGTCTGAAACCTTAATGGCATCCCGTCCTCAGACGATGGGGTGAGCGTCCAACTCCTGTCCACTCCTTCCTTAAGAAAAGGTAGGTGACGAGTAGCGGGCTCATCATCCATCTCAGGGGGGATATCGCGGAGACGCACGAGCGCCTCTCGTGCGGCTGTCTCCACTGCCAGCATCAGTTCTCCCATTTGTGGTCCTTCAAATAACCAACTAGTCGGGGAGTCATTAGCCTTCACTATCACGTCCACGTGATATTCCTTGGTGTCGGTGTTGACCCAGTGCTCGTGGTAGAGGAAGATGGGCGTGCGGCGTACGTGGCACTTCTCGAGACTATCCAACAGGAGTAGGGGAAAGCCGGTCTCCAGAAGCGTCTCAGGTACGGCGGCCATCTACAAGATATAGGAGAGAGAGAAAATCAGAAGGTTTTAGGTGCAAAGTCGTGTAAGGCTGGTGTACTAATCGTTTTCGGCTGACGTCCATGCTACGTAAGGATTCTTATAGTCAGGATGGCTCTGATACCAGTTCTATGGGGACCCCGACTGGTGAGTCGAGTTCGCCGTGCCCACTGATCCCAAGGATCAATGCTCACTGAACACAAATACTGAATAATAGAGTCTTACATCCAAATACCGAATATTACATCAAATGACCGAAGGGTCAGGTTCACAAACAGGGCCTAAGGCCAAATAAAAACGGGTACAACGGGTAGCGGAAACTCATAAGGGCTAAGCGGGTGCCCATGCCATCAAGCCTACACCGGCAGGCACTCTGACTTGGAAGAGTCCCAGATCGCAGGTCCGTCTCCGAATACGTACTCGTCGCCAAACTCCGGTCCTTCCTTCTCTGGTCAATAATATAACCAGTGGCAAGACAATGAGTACTTTGAATGTACTCGCAAACAGCCCATGATATGAACAATGAAAGTGAAGGATCACAATATCATGCATTTCTAGTATAACTCATCTGGGTAGAATGATCATGAATATGCATCAAGTTAAAAAATTACTTTTGAAGAACAGGTTATAGATATCAACATATCTGCTAAGGGTTGAACCATCCGGGTTCACCCTATATGCCAAGTCATCGAACTTGTCATAACCTCAATGTATCAGCTGAGGGCTAAACCATCCGGGTTTACCCTATATGCCAAGTCACCGAACTTGGTCATATTATTATTGTAACAACACCTTTTTAACACCACACACACTCACGCTTGGTTTATGCGGAAATATCAGGACGTAGTTTAAGCAGGATTACCCAATTGCCCTTGACCGTGGACACGGCTATTCGAATAGTTTACACTTTGCAGAGGTAGTACGTTGGACCCACGAGATCCGGGAAACTTCCGTGTCATCCACGACTCGTGGTATATCACCTATACCCGAGGTAAGTACCCAATCATCATCTTTCCCCTGACGATACTAGACAAAGAGGTCCACTCGATTGGTACCCAGCCCACATGTTGTACGTCTTACGAGCACCGACTCTGGACAGTTTCAACCATGCGGGGACCAACGGTGTGCTTGGAACTCATAATAATGGCATAGTCGTCCTACCTGGCATGACCCCATCACGAGAGCGACGACAATCACTCCAGCCACTAGTAATGTGGCTCTTTGGTAGTACCGACCAGAGTAATCAACAAAGCCCCGTCCCATAAAGGGGTATCGTGGTCTTACTGTAAGGTTGGGACGGTCGACACATCATAAATCTAATCCCATTTCCGAAACCATACTCACACAAAACACCGGTGCATCACTTCACCAAAAGTGACCACCAACTCATCATCACCCTCGGGCATTAGTGGCACCCGACGGGGTTTTCATAAACCTTTGATTTAACTCATCAACATGCTCATGATAATCTGCTTCTATCTTTACTTGTCAACATGGTATTAACATGACCCTCAAGGGGTAGGGTCAAGCTCAATGCAATTGTTTTTTAACTCTACTAGTCAACATGACAGTAGCATGATCCTCATAGATGGTAGGGTCAGGCTCATCATGCTTGTGCTCCGAGGAGCCATATGTATAACATCACCATCATGCAAGTGCTTCGAAGAAGCCTTCGGTACCATCACACCAATGATGAACCGGCATTATGATCACATGCAACGGAATAGTACTTGCTATTCTAGCATGCATCAATGAGTATGCTCATGTCGTGGTCAAAGGGATGCTTGCCTTGGTCAGCTAAGTATCCTGGGTCTTCGAGGTCTTCCGCTCCGAATCCATCGTCACTCGGTAATTCTATCGTCGAGAATAGAATAAATAAGAAATAGCTCACACAAAAACAGATCACAAATCACTTTTAAAAATGTTGCAAAACTTGGTAAAAATCAGGTTGTTACTTTGAAAATTATCTTCTCTTTGTTTTTACAAGCAAAGCATTTTTAATAATTACTAAACATAGGCAAACTATTGCTTTTAAAGCCTTTATTTTATTATAAAACATAATCTGTTTTTGAAAAATGTCAACAATGGCAGAATCAAATACTACTCATTTTTAGAAAAAATATCAGTGGAAGAATTATATTTTTCCACTAGGTAGTTATTTTTACAAAAATCATTTTAGTCTCAGGTTTAAAAATAACAGAATAAGGCCAAAGCCTGGCCTGGGAAGCAAGCCGTCCCAGCCAGCCAGCAGGCTGCCAGGCGCACGCGCGCCAGGTTTGAACCTGACGTGCGGGCCCCTGGGGTCAGCGGCTCTGGTTGCGCGCGGGGCAGCTCCAGGACGCCGACAGGTGGAGCCCACCTGTCGGGTTCTTCCCCTACCTCCAGCCAGGGAGGAGGAGACGAACGCCGGCGAGGCTACCATCGTCCATGGGCCTAGCTAAGGGCAGGAATGGGTTCAGCATGCCTCCGCCTACCTATAGGTGGTCGGGACAGCCCCGGAGAGGCTTTGAGTCGTCGGCGACAACGTGGCCGTGGCGGAGGGGTTTCGGGATGTGGTTGAACTCGTAGCTAGGGGCACGGAAAAGCTCATGGCTGTTGGGGGGAAGGTTCCTGGTGTCGAGGGGAGTGCTCTGGTGGGTCGAGTGTCGCAGGAGCCGGCGTGTAGCCGGAGATCGACCGAAGCTCCGAGGCGGAGGGGCCTCGGTCGATCTCGAGCACCAGGGCTCTGCGAGCTCGATTGGGTGGCTAGGGGGGAGCTAGTGGTCGTGCAGAGGCTGTTGGAGGGGTGCTGAGGTGACGGGGAGGCCTATTTATAGGCTCGCGACGGTGAGCCGAACTAGGTGTGCCGGTGACTCACCGCGGCGCGCGTGCGTGCAAAGTGAGGAGCTGGCTGCGAAACCACGGTCTCCGAACGTGGTTTAGGATGCTCTAAAGCATCGGCCGCAGAGGGAGAAGGCGTGGGGTCGAACTGCAGCGTCCATGCATGCTCGGTCGAGTCGGGTGCGCGCGGGCACGCGTCACCCAAACTCTAGCGCGTGGGAGGAGGGTCCCTGGCGGCTGCATCTCACTGAGGGGTTGTCGGGGGAGGTCTTGGACACTTCGGGGGAGGTTGGAACCGGCCGGGGGCGTCATCCCCTTCTCGGTTGCTCCCTGTAGCGCGTCCACAGCGCAGTTTTGGCATGCCACGGCATGCTGGCGCACTCCGGGGCACTTCAGACGTGTCACTCATGTCTTGGGTGTTGCTGAGAGTGTATCTAGCCGTTGTGTGCTCGTGAGAGCACTGGCTCGTCAAGGGGGACATGTTTTACTAGTGTTGTCAGTCCTGATCTGTGGCACAAATTGGAGTTTTTGTCACTTGTGCTTTGAACTGGGGAGGGGTCAGTTGACTGGGTGTTTAGGTTGGTCTGAGGCACTAATACACCAAGTTTGAGGTTCTGACATTGGATAAAACAGTGGCTAGGTGGGTTTTTGCCTTGCTGTCAGAAGGTGTTCGACAATGGTTTGGGGTGCTTCCACTCCACCACCGGAGCTGCAACTTAACATGTTTGGTCTTGGGGTTAAAGTAGGGGTTTCCACCAATTTTGAGCTCCATTGCACAAGTTTAGCTTTGTAAACTTGAAAATGCATGAAAGTGGCCAGATCTGTCCTCTCCAAAGGGAGTGTGACTAAATAGAGTCTAGCAAATCTCATTTTTGGTGTGGAGTCCTCATTTGAGGTGCCAAACACCCCTGCAAAGTTTTATCCCTATTAGACAAACTTTGCTATGTAGAGTTGTTCCAACTCTATTCTGGACAAAGAGGGTTTTAGGCTCACTTGGTGACCTTCCCCACCTTGGATCAAGGTTAGATTTTATGTGGGCACCAAATATGACTTGGGGAGCCTCCTGTAATTTAATGCGATTTTATTGTGAATATTTCCTTTGGAAATATCTCAAAAGGTTAAAACAGACAGGAATGGTTTTCAGGGTTTTACTCAAATAATTATAATATAAAATAGGGTTGAAAATCTTATGTATGGAATATATGTCCATCTGAGTTTCCATGATTTTACTCATAATTTTCTAAGGCAGAGAAGCATTTTTCCTTGTGGGAATATCATTTCTGGCCTTAGAAACAGACATTTATTTAAAATAGAAAAAATAATGTTTTAAATCATTAAATAATGTTTTTGGCAATAAATAATAGTATTTGAGTTCAGATCACCAACTTTGGTTGGGAGTGCTACTAGGCATCATGAGCTAGTAGTGTAACCCAAGCAAGGTAGAGGTGATGTGATGTCAAAGAAAAGAGTTTTGGAAATTCATTTAAAATAAATAAATTTGCCATGGGTTTGGATCAACAAGAAAACAAGCATACATTCATACAAGGCATTCATAGCATTCACAACATCATTAGAAAAAGTTTTAACAAGCCCTGATTTTTGCAACTTAAAACATTGGTGGTGAAAAACAGGGTGTGACAGATCAAGAACAAGTATCCACTCCCCAAGATTGAAGACTTGTTTGACCAGCTGAATGGAGCAAAGGTATTCTCCATGATTGACCTCCAATCTGGATATTACCAACTAAATATTCGACCCGAAGACATTCCAAAAACGGCATTTGTGATACGGTACGGTGTGTGCGAATGCACTTTCATGTCCTTTGGATTGACGAATGCCCCAGCTTACTTCATGTACCTCATGAATATGGTCTTCATGGAATACCTGGACAAGTTTGTCGTCGTATTCATTGATGACATATTAATCTTTTCCAAGTCTGTAGACGAGCATGAGCAACACTTGAGGCTAGTATTGGAGAAGCTTCGAGAGCACCAACTGTATGCCAAGTTCAGCAAGTGCCAGTTTTGGCTGAACGAAGTTGGGTCATACCATGACAGCAAGTGGATTGGTAGTTGATCCCTCTAAGATTACCACGGTAACCAACTGGGAATCGCCAATCGACATGAAGGAAGTCAGGAGTTTCCTCGGACTCGCAGGATATTACCGCAAGTTTGTAGAAGGATTCTCCCGCATTGCGCGACCTATGACTCAGCTCCTGAAGAAAGGCAAGAAGTTCGATTGGACGCCGGAGTGTGAGGCAAGCTTCCAAGAGTTCAAGAAGAGGTTAACCACCGCCCTGGTATTGGCCACTCCAGATATCAACAAGGAGTTCGTGATATATTGCGATGCCTCAAGGACCGGGCTAGGTGGGGTTCTAATGCAGGATGGCAGAGTCGTGGAATACTTGTCACGGCAACTGCGCCCGCATGAGGAAAATTATGCCACCCATGATCTCGAGTTGGCAGCAGTAGTACATGCCCTAAATACATGCCGACATTACCTTCTAGGGAAGCGATGTGAAATATACACCGACCACAAGAGTCTGAAGTATAACTTCACCCAAAGGGAATTGAACATTGAGGCAACGGAGGTGGTTGGAGTTAATCAAAGACTACGACCTCAGCATTCAATATCACCCAGGTAAGGCAAATGTAGTGGCTGATGCCTTGAGTTGGAAGACCAGCACCTTAAACGTCATGCTTAAGGGAAGGCAACCCGCCTTATATGAAGAATTGGAGAACTTCGGATTGGAACTGGTGGAACCAGGATTGCTAGATAACCTCGAAGTCAAGCCAACGCTAGAAGACGACATCAAGGGAGCCCAGAAGGGTCACAAGAGCATCGCAGGTATCAAGAAGAAGATTCCAGAAGGCAAGGCCCCAGGATTCTTGGAGGATGGTCAAGGAGTGGTGTGGTTTGGGAAACGTTTATGCATACCCAACAAAGTTGAACTCAAGGAACTCATCCTACGGGAAGCTCATGATACACCCTACTCCATTCACCCCAGTGGTACCAAGATGTATCAAGATCTTCGAGAAAGATTCTGGTGGCACGGCATGAAGAGGGAAATCGCGTCGTATGTGGCCAAGTGCGTTGTGTGTCAGCAAGTTAAAGCTGAGCATCAGCGACCTGTAGGACTGCTACAACCTCTCCAGGTGCCGGAATGGAAGTGGGACAAGGTAGGGATGGATTTCATTACCGACCTACCAAGGTCTAGCAAGGGCCATAACTCGATATGGCTTGTTGTCGACCATTTGACCAAAGTGGCCCATTTCATCCCTGTCAACGCCAGTTATAACGGGAGCAAGTTGGCTAGTCTCTATATCGAGCGCATAGTAAGCCTTCAAGGAGTTCCCAAGGAGACTGTATCTAACCGAGGCACGCAGTTCACCTCAAGGTTTTGGAGGAAACTTCAGGAAGCCCTCGGTACCAAGCTCTCTTTCAGCACCGCCTTCCACCCACAGACGGGAGGACAGACGGAAAGAGTGAATCAGATACTCGAAGATATGCTCCGCGCATGCGTCCTAGCGCACGGAGCCAAATGGGAAGACTGCCTGCCGTTTGCCGAGTTTTCATACAACAACACCTGCCAGTCCAGTCTCCAAATGGCCCCGTTCGAAGTGTTGTATGGACGGAAATGCCGCACCCCGCTCAAGTGGTCAGAAACGAGAGACGGGCTGATTTTCGGACCAGAAGTTTTGCATCGGGCAGAAGAGAAGGTGCAACTAGTCCAAGAAAATCTGAAAGCACCCAAGTCGCGACAAAAGAGTTATGCGGACTCTCGCCGCAGGAATGTGGAGTTTATTCCCGGAGATCTGGTATACCTCCATATCATACCTCTCAAGGGAACCAAGCGTTTCCACGTTAAGGAGAAACTCGCTCCAAGGTTCATTGGGCCATTTAAGATCACGGCAAGGCGTGGAGAGGTCGCTTATCAGTTGGAGTTACCTCCGGAACTTTCGGGAGTGCACAACGTTTTCCACGTGTCACAGCTTCGGAAGTGTCTCCAAACGCCAAGTCGTTCTGATCCTTACAAGGACATTGATCACCGGGCCATTGATCTTCAGTCTGATCTCACCTACCGCGACAGGCCAATCCGCATTCTCGATGAAGCAGAGTGATGCACCCGAAGCCGCACCATCAAGAACTTCAAGGTTCAATGGAGCAACCACACCGAGGCCGAAGCTACCTCGGAGCATGAAGACTATCTCCGGTCTGAGTTTCCAGACCTTTTTAGCACCTAGCTTAGGAATCTCGGGGACGAGATTCTTGTAAGGGGGATAGGTCTGTCACACCCTGTTTTTGCTATCACCTCTGTGTGTTGTAAAATTCTGAGCTTGTTAAAACTTTTTCAAAACTAATGTTGTGAGTGCCATGATTGACATTGAATGCTGGTATGCTTGATCATGTGAGGTTTTAAAACCCTAAATTCCTTTGGTATTATACTGATTTCCAAAAACCTTTGCTGACCAAAGCAAAACCACCTTGAGTTGCACTACATGTCCTTGATAGCAAGCAGTGCTTCTACTCATATTTTGTAATCTGATTTTTACCTATCTTTATATTTCAAAACCACAAAAATAATTATTTTTGTGATTATTTTTCTAATGAAATAACGTGTCCTTTTCTGAGGCTAGAATTGGTATTCCAACATGGGAAAATACTTTTCTGCCTTGGAAAAATCTGATTAAATATAGAGATGATCAGAAGGACATATATTTTCCATACATAGGATTTTAAACCCCATTTATATTATATTTATTGATTAAAACTATAAAAGCTATGTCTGTCTGTTTTGGCATTCTGAAATATTTCCAAAGGAAATATTCTCAATAAATTCCTAGAAAATTCCAGTGGTATCCCTAAGCCTTGTTTGGTGTCCACATAAAGTTTCACCTTGATCAAAGGTGGATAAGGACCCCAAATAACCCAAAAACCCTGTGTGTCCAGAATCAAGTTAGAGCAACTCTACATAGCAAAGTTTGTCCAATGAGGCTAAAACTTTGCAGGAGTGCCTAATACCTCAAATAAGGGTTCCACACCAAAAATGGGATTTGTGGGACTTAGTTTGCCCACACTCCCTTTGGAAGGAACAGATCTGGTCATATTGGAGTGATTTCAAGTTTACAAAGCTAAACTTATCCTTTGGAGCTCAAATTTGGTGGAACCCCATGGTTTACCACCAAAGCCAAACCTGTTAAGTCTCAGCACTAGTGGTGGGGTGCAACCCCCTAAACCCACTGTCGAACACCTTCAGACAGATAGGAAAAGGCCACCTTAGCCACAGCTAAACCAAACTGCTTTGCTTCAAACTCTTAGATTAAGTGGCGAGTACCTGTAGCTAACCCCAGTCAACTGGCCCCTCACAGGTTCAAAGTCGAAAGGCCAAAAAACCCCAATTTAGACCTCAGTTCATGACTGACAGCACCAGTATTTCTTGCCTCCTTTGACCAGCCGAAGCTCCCACTAAAATCAAATGGCTAGCCACACCCCCAGCAAGTGCCAGAACATGCTAGACACGTCCAAAGTGCCTCAGAGCGCACCAGCATGTCGTGGCATGCCAAAACTGCTCTCTGGGCACGCTACAGGGAGTCACCGAGGTGGGGGCAACGCCCTCGGCCAGTTCCAGCTTCCCCCGAGATGTCCAACCTCTTCCCCGACAACCCCTCTACACCGGGCAAGCCTCAGGGCCCCTCCTCTCTCGCGCTAGAGCTCGCACGACGCGTGCCCGCGCGCTCCAGAACCGGCCAAGGTTGTACGGCCACGAATGCACGACTCTCCTCTCTCTCTCTCTCTATCTACAGCACATGGTTCGGGCGGTCCAATACCACGTCCTGAGACCGTGGTTTCAACCCCAACCTTTATATGCACCCTCATGCGCGCCACGGTAAGTCACAAGCGCTCCCGAATCTGCTCACTGTTGCGGGCCTATAAATAGCCCTCCCCTCGCTCCATCACCCCTCAGATAGCTTCGCCACGATCACTAATACCTCCCTAGCCACCCGAGCAAACCAGCAGAGCCCCGGTGCTCGAGATCGACCGAGGCCCCTCCGCCTCGGAGCTCCGGTCGATCTCCGGCTACACGACGGCTCATGCGCCCCACGACCCACCAAACTGACCCCACTGATCCAAGGAAGCTTTCCCCCAACTCGCCCGAGCTTTTCCGTGTCTCTAGCCACCCCCTCGACCACTTCCCAAAACTCCTCCGCAACGGCCTCCTCGTCGTCGGCCAACCCCTGCCTCCCCGTCGTTGTTTCGACCACCAGTAGGTAGGCGACGGTCAGGCAAACCCATTCCCGTGTTCATTGGGGCATGAGCGCGTCGGCAACCTCGTCGGCGTCCTCCTCCTCCTCTCTGGCCGGAGGTAGGAGACGACCCCGACAGGTGTGCCCCACCTGTCGGTGGCCCAGCCTCCTCCCCCGCGCTGGCCTCGCTCACTGACCGCACGGCCCTGCGCGTCAGGTTCAAACCTGACAGCGCGCGCGCCTGGGCAAGCCGTCGGCTGGCCATTGGCCAGCCCAGCTCTGGGCCGAGCCAGGCCTGAGCTAGCCTGTTTTTCTTTTTATTTTAAACCTGGATTTCTAAGATTTTGATAAAAACATTTAACCAGTATAAAAATATAATTCTTCCACTGTTATTTTTCTAAAAATGTGTAGTATTTAATGATATGCTTACATGAATTTTTCCAACAACTATTCTATTTTATAATAATAAAAAGGACTAAAATGGAATATTTTTGCTTCTGCTTGGTTGTTTTCAAAATATTCCTACAAAGAAAACTAAGGCAAATATTTTTTAAATGATATCTTAGATTTATCAGAGATAGGCAACATTTTTAAAATGACTTTGTGGACTGTTTCTGTGTGAGATATTTCTTATTTATTGTTTTATCGACGATAGAAAATCCATGTGACGAGGGAATCGGAGCGGAAGACCTCGAAGACCCCGGATACTTAGCTGACCAAGGCAAGCAGCCCTTTGACCATGACTGAGCATATGTTACTTTGCATGTTAAATAGCAAGTATTCCCGTTGCATATGATCATAAGTGTCGGTAATCATTTGATATGATTTTACCAAAGGCTCCCCCCGGAGCACATGCATTGAGCTTGACTCTACCCCTTGGGGTCATGCTAATACCATGTTGACAAGTAAAGATAGCAGTAGTATTATCATGAGCATGATGTTGTCATAAAGAAAGAGTTTATGAAAACCCCGTTGGGTGCCACTCATGCCCGAGGGTGATGATGAGTTAGGTGGTCACTTTTGGTGAAGTGATGCACCCGGTATTTGTGTGAGTAAGGTTTTGGAAATGGGATTAGATTTATGAAGTGTCGACCGTCCCAACCTTACCAGTACGACCACGTTACCCCTTATGGGACGGGGCTATGTTAATTACTCTGGTCGGTGCTGGCAAAGAGCCACATTACTAGTGGCAGGAGTGATATGTGGTAACTCTTGTGATGGGGTCGTGTCGGGTAGGACGACTATGCCATTTTTATGAGTTCCAATCACATCGTTGGTCCCTGCATGGTTGGTATTGTCCAGAGTTGGTGCTCGTAAGACGTACAACATGTGGGCTGGGTACCAATCGAGTGGACCTCTTTGTCTAGTATCGTCAGTGGAAAGGAATTGATTGGGTACTTACCTCGGGTATGTGATATACCGCGAGTCGTGGATGACACGGAAGTTTCCCGGATCTCGTGCGTCCAGCGTACTACCTCTACAGAGTGTAAACTATTCGAATAGCCATGTCCACGGTCAAGGACAGTTGGGTAATCCTGCTTAAACTACGTCCTGATATTTCCGCATAAACCAAGTGTGCGTGAGTGTGTGTGTGTGAGTGTGGTGATGAGAAAGGTATTGCTATGATAGCAACGATATGACCAAGTTTGGTAACTTGGCATATAGGGTGAATCCGGATGGTTCAGCCCTCGACAGATATATCGATATATGTAACCTGTTCTTCAAGAGTAATTCTTTAACTTGATTTATATTGATGATCATTCCACCCAGTTGAGTTATACTAGAGATGCATGATATTGTTATTCTTCATTTTCGATGTTCATGTCATGGGCTGTTTGCGAGTACATTCAAAGTACTCATTGGCTTGCCACTGGTTATGTTATTGACTTGACATGGAAGGACTGGAGTTTGGAGATGAGTACGTCTTCGGAGACACCCCTGCGAACTAGGACGATTCCAAGTCAGAATGCTTGTCGGTGTAGGCTTGATGGCATGGGCACCTGCTTAGCCCCTTTGTTTTCCGCATTAGTTGTACTCGTGTGATTTGGCCTTAGGCCATGTCTTGTGAAACTTGACCCTTCGGTCACGTGATGTAATAATTGGTATTTGGATGTAAGACTCTTTATTCAGTATCTGTGTTCGGTGAGCATTGATCTCTGGGATCACTAAGCACGGCGATTCTCGACTAGTAAGTCGGGGTCCCCACACCCACCTTCGCCTTTGCCTTATGGCAGAAGTTGAAGATGAGTGGCAAATGGTCCAGGTGGGTTGCACTCCTACTAGGCCTCACGTAAGTTTCTATCCCTTTCTTTTTTTCTTGTTTGTTCTCTTGTATTTGCCATCCGTTCATAATTTAGTTAGGGAAACATCTTAAAAACAAAAACCCCGAGATTTATTCTCTGGTGTAAGTATAATATTTCCATGCCCCACAATAAGTTTCAGAATTTTTGGAGAAACGAAAATATTTATAGTCATTTAATTGTTATTTTCAGCATCATTTCTAATTTATTTTAAAATGCCAAAAGAGTTATTTAAAGGTGCATCATCTATCGTATGTTGTTTCCAACATTTATTTGAAATGGTGAACATTTTTAAGACCATTTTGGATTTATTGAAAAAATTAATTAATGAAATTTGTTTATCCAATGAAGTGCTAGGGTCTCTCAACTCCCATTTCAAGTTTAACAAAAATTTAAATGATGTAACACTCTAAATAGCACAATCACAAGGGGGAACTAGGGTTTTGACACTCATCGTCCTCCCGTGCAGCCACTTGCTTCGTCTTGGGGATGGTCACCTTGTTTTTCTAGCTCTTGGTGGCAGAGGTCCCTGGTAAGTCATCGACGGGCATGGTGCACTCTGCGATGTGCGTCTCAGAGTCCTCGATAGAAGCCTTGCCGAAACTCTTGTTCTTCTTCCCTCGGGAGCTTTGCGGGAGGAGAAAGCACCTTGTCGGTAGATGCTGCCACTACCTCCCGATCAGCCCTGGCATCTTCAGTCTATTGTAGGCGTGGTGAGACATAACCATGAATTTTGCCAGCATCTGTCGGCCCAAGATTTCATTGTACGACAACGACACATTTGTAACATCGAAGACGACTCTCTCTGTTTTGAAGTTCAGCTCATAACCGAACGTCACCGATAGAGTAGTTTTTCCCTTGGGGCTGTGTTCTTCCTGGGTTAACCCCCTGGAAGGACCTAGTTGTTTTGAGTTGGTGTGAGGGATCTGGAGCCGCTTGATCACATGTGAGTGAGATCAAATTCAAGCTGACCCAACTTTCGACCAATATCTTTGTGACCTTGAGGTTGCGAATTATTGGCGACACCGACAATGGCACACACCCGACAGCAGTGATGCGGTCAGGGTGATCCTCAGCAGCGAAGATGATGGGAGTGTTTGACCACTTGAGTGGTTTCATTGCCTCTGTTGTTGGTTCTGCTGCACTGACCTCATGGACCCACTACTTGAGGTGCATGTGGGAGGAGGGCAAAGGTGCGCCTCCATCAATGCACATAGCATCTATCTCCTTCTAGAATTCTTGGCTGTCAGATCCCTCTTCATCTTCATCCTCGTCATCGTCCGCGTCATCATAATTCTTGTCTCGGCTCCTAGTAGGATTGTCTTTTTGCTGCTTGGCCTTTCCACTGCGACCAGCACAGCCACCGCAATTTTTCTTGTTGGAACCATCAGCACCGTCTTGGCCTTTCTCCTTGTCACGCCTTTAGCACTCTTGCTTGTGCTTCTCGGCAAGCTGATCTATTTGGTGGAATTCGGCGATGTCATTGTCAGAGTCTGGGGTCGCCTTCTAGAACTTCTCAAAGAACAAGGTTCGAACACTAGGAGCTTGTCTTGCAACTCCAATACAACGGCAAACACAACAAAGTAGACAACAATCCCTCCCCTTCTCACCGGAAACAACGAGGACGCATGAGCTACCCAGGTTTGGGCCACCCGTGGTATAAACCCTACGCTTGCTTGTGATTTGTTGCCTTAGAAAGGAAGGAGCTGGAGACTCTAGTACATGTGATGTGTTTAGAGAGAATGGATCGATCCCCTTACATGGACGTGGCACATCCCCTCTAGTAATGCCTTGGTCAACTTCCCCAAAAAATTGGCGGGAAAGGTTGGCCACAGAGGGGCAATTTGAAGGGGGACAAGAACCAGGCCTATCCTGAGTAAAAGCAGTCTTCGCCTGGTAAAGTAGTCTATGTGGCACGTTTGTGTGCTCAGCGATGACCTCCATCCTGGAGGGTCTATCCGCTCTGACCCTCTATCACTGGAACGACAAACTTTTGCCACCTTATTTTGTAGGAGCAGCTGGCGCTGCCTCCTAATCACCAGAGGGGAAATCCTCCGTGTTCATGCTTGCTGGCATGGTCCCTGCTGTCAAGATCCACGTGAATGCGCCATCCATGTGATGGTCACATGGCCTTGAGGTCGGCGTGTTGTATGACAAGCCATGGGAGGTCATCACATCGTATGTCAAGCCTTGCGAGGCCGCCTTCTGAGAGGAGCCTGAGAGCATGGTTAATAGTATAGCCAACTGCTGGCTATAAACAGTCTTATAGCCCATCTTATAGGTAGCTTGTACAATAGTTAGTTATAAAAGAGCACTAATTTTATCATATATGGCTCACCTTTCGCTCTCACAAAGCACCTAGGAGCATGTGCTAGAGCTGGCTCTTCATAAAGAGCCCGCTTCCCTTCTCTCTCCTCTTCTCTCTCATCTAACTCAGCAAAAATATAGTATTTTAATCCTTACAGCCTGCTGACTATACCTTATTGTACTTGCTCTGATGGGGTTCCCTAGTGCTTGAATGCCTCACCCCCCTCCCACGAGGCAGCACTCTCTAGAGAAGCTAGGGCATGTCTGTCTAGCTCGAGTCGGCATGCGCGTCATCCTCTGGTCGCCCCAAGAACCGCGCACCCGCCTAGAATATTGTTGCGAGCGTCTAGTGAAAGTCATCATTGCTTGTATTCCACCGCACACCTTCCTTGCATGCTTCTCCCTGCCATGGCTCCCCAGCAGAAAATCTTGGACACCTAGAAAGGCAAGGGAGGCACAGAGGAAGCGGAGCAGCCTAAGCCGATGTCGGTGAGGATCAATGGTCGGGGTCGTACCCCGGACGCAGCAATGAGGTCCATTCATGAGGGACGGGCATTGGCCGTGGCTAACATGATGGGGTTCGACCCTAGCCGACGGGGGGCTCCAGCAGCCTACGGTCCCGGACGTCACAGTGTACGCGATCTCGGGGGGCACGGTGGTGTGTGCTCACATATCCTCCGGGTGATGACGCGACAGCAGACACCCGCGAGGCGAAAGTCGTGCATGAGTTCATTCTGGGGCGGCACCGTCGGCCCCACATCCGGCTCCGACTCGCAGACTCCTTCGCGAGGGCGCTTGTGGACAGTGGGCCCTCAGGCGTGTGGTTGTTGGTTTTAGGTGGACAGGTGCTGGAACAACCCCTGCTGCATTGCGATTAAGTTTTCTCCCTCGGGATTCATGTTTCTGGACCGAAGGTGGAAATGGTTTGCATGTTCCCATGACTTGAAGCGCGGGCATGTCCTGCACTTCAGGTTCGACGGAAGCGCCACCCTCTTCGTCAAGTCCTTCGGGGTCACCGGTGGATGTGTGGAGTGTTACGCACAAAGAGAAAGCGGAAGCGACTCTGGCTCGTCGGGCGGGAGCGATAGCGACGGAAGCCCCCGGGGTGTCTAGAGCAAAGACGAGGACTCTGACTAGGCATTGGCGGCAATAGAGGCAGATCCCCGATGGATGACAATCCTTTCCTTGTGCCCCAGTGCAAGTGATGTAGCCCCGTGGGCGTAAAAAAAAGATGTTATGTATGGCACCATGATGTTTCTGGACACTCGTTGCTTTTGAACCCGGGCCAGGGGCTGTAGGGCTCTCGGGGCTGCTAGGAGCACTCTAGGAGCGATGCTCAGGGTCCCCCCTTAGGCGCACCGGCAGCTCACACTGGGGAAAACAAGAAGCTCTAAGAGAGAGAAAACGAGAGGGGAATTGAAAATGCTAGAGAGTGTCCTAGACATAGATGCTTCGAGGGGCGACTTGTGAAGCACGAGCCCTCGCAAGTCCCTCCACCTGTTGATTATTGCTCGCAGGACCTCCGTGAGGGGGGCCCTGAGGCCTTCGATATCCTGCACCACTTGATGGAATTGACCGTTCAGCTCGCCGGTATGATCCGGACGGGTTGGAGCTCTTCCCACTTGGTGAACTTGTTGACAATGACGTACATGATGCGATAACCACCGATCGCGCAGGGGGATGTTTCGAGGATATCCAGCCCCCAGATCGCAAAGGGCCACAAGAGGGGGTGGTCTGGAGCCCTTGTGTTGGCTGATGGATTTGCTTGGCATCGAACTAGCAAGCCTTGCACGCCTGCACCATCTCAGTAGCATCCTTGGGCCATGTGGTCTAGTAGAAGCCACTTTGGGATGTTTTACCTACGAGGGTGCTGAGGGTGAGTGGTGGCTGCGGTCGCCTCCATGGATGTCAGTGAGGACCTCACGTCCTTCCTCCCTAGAGATGTGCCACAGCGGGACCCCGTTTGGGCGGTGGCGGTACATGTCACTCTCCTTTAAATGGTAGACAACATCCTGGCGGACCACATGTTGTGCCTCTGCGTCAATATCCACGAGGAGCCACCCTCCTCTCTCCTTCTCTCTCTCCCCCCTCACACACGCTCCGTGGCCGCCCGCATCCTCCGCTCCTTCGCTGTAATACTGGCCTACCTCTCACATTGCCCCGCTCCCTTTCTTCCCCTCTTATGGTCGTGGACCACCCCCACGGAGACCGTAGACATGCCCGAGGGCTCACCCATGGCGCATATCCATGCCAGTGTCGTAGCCGTTGACGATGTCCATGATGAGCCCCACCCCCGGCCATTTAAGCTAGCCCCATGCCCCCTCTGCTCTCCCTTGGCTCTCTCTCTCTCCCTCCCACGAAGCCCCCGATTGAGCCATTGGAGCTCCCGATCTCGGAACGCCCCTCATGGCCGCCATAACGCTGCTCGGTCTTTGCTTAAATTTGCCTAGTCCTGAGCCTCTCCTCTTCCCCTAGCTGCTCTAGAACCTTCTACTTGCCATTATGAAGCTCCCCTCGCCAAAATTGCCCCTCCGAGACACCGTGTGCATAAGGCCCAGCATGGTTGTCGGCCTCCTGTGCTGCTAGGTGCACCATCACCGATGCGGCTCTTCTCGGTCGACAAGGCCCACGCAGCTGGGCGCGACTCAGTTTACTGAGCTCGCCGGTTACCGAACTACCATAAAAGTTGGCAGTAGCACTAGCTACAAACATTGGCGCTCCCGTGTCCGCTCCCAATCAGCTAAGATGGGAGGAGGATGACAAACCTTCCAAGTTGGCCCGTTCACCACCCGGCCTCACCCATCAACTAGTCTAGCCCTAGGGCGGCCCCACAATTAGTTTAAGTGGAGGCAGGCGCCCTCAAACAGTCTTCGCCACTAGAAGGGGTATTCCCTAGAATATGCTTCCGGCGCAGATGAGACGTCGCGCGGTTGCGCCACTTGGCCAGCCCACTTCCTATCTCACGACCTGGCGGATTATAGCCGTCTCGTATAATCATTTTTATATTTTTATTTCCTCAAAGACAAAATAATTCCTAATTAATTCATTTCAACTCCAAAATTGTTGATTCAAAATTTTAGGGGTTACAAAAATCATGGCCTATAAAATATGTGCATTGCACGTCTTTCTAGAGAGCTTTTCTATAGAGATCAAATTCAAATTTGAATTTGAATTATTCAAACTCCACATTGCAAAATCTCTAGAGAGTCCAAATCAACTACAAATGGAGTGATTCAAATTTCAAGAGGCTCTACACATCATCCACTATTTTTCTATCCATGGTTAAAAAAATTCTGCGCTATATTTTGGTTGGGCCAAATAAATAGCTTCCTTTACCATTTATTCCGTATTAAAAAAATTCATAGAATATTCATCCGAACTCAAAATAAAGTGAAACCATTTCCTAAATGTTTCTCAAATCATGCCCTAATTAACAGGTGCATCCATTCATTTTTATAAAAATATTTTCTATAGACTTCTTATAGGATCATCATTTCCTCCTCCATTTCCACTATTCAAAAAGACTCATTGATTCAATCTAGTAGATCCACTTTAGGTGTTTTTCTCATAACCAGATATATCCAAGAAAAAAGAAATCCCTATTTATAGATCTCTTTTATTTCCTTCTTGTTGTGTGGTTTATTGTGGTTGTTTTCAGTGATAGTTGACGAAGTAGATGAGGTGCTCGGAGTTAGACTAGAAACTCATGAAGACCTCGATGACTTTGGTGAACTAGGCAAGCAGCCCTTTGACCATGACTATGAAACCCTTTTATGCATGTCATATGCCACTCTACTTTGTTGCATCTAAATCATGTTGAATCGATGACCACCTTGGTGGGTTGCTCCGATATTTTCTCGTTGATACTTGAACTGAGCATGACCCTACAATTCGATGAGGGTTGTGCGTGTGGGAAGTAGTTAGGACGCTAGTAGTTGCTACGTAGATGGTATGGGAATGTGTTTGATGATGGAAAAAGAAATGGTCTCGAAGACTTCTCGAAAACCCCGTCGAGTGCCACTAATGCCCGAGGGAGATGGTGTTCAGCTAGGTGACCACTTGAGGAAGAATAGTGTATCGAGGAAAGTGAATGTGTTGTTTCGAAAATGGATTGGTTTAACTTGCGACCGTTACTCCAACCTTACGTGTCCAACCTTACTTGCGACCATTACTCCAACCTTATATGAGACGGGCCTTTGTTGATTACTTTGGTCGATGCTAGCAGAGAGCATGCATTACTTGTGGAGGGAGTGGCCTGGTCACTCTCGATAGATGGTTGTGCCAAGAAGGGCCACCATGGGCTGTTTTTACACACACTGGGCTAGAGCGAGTCCCCTCATGGATGGTACGATCTAGAGCGAGTCTCGTATGATGTACATCATGAGAGCTATGTACCAACGAGTGGACTCTTTGTTTAGCGTCGTTAGGGGAAAGCCATTGTTCGGGTGCTTACCTCGGGTATGTAATATACTGCGAGTGGTGGATGACACGAAAGTTGCCCGAGTCTTCTGGGTATAGCGTGCAAACCTGTGCAGAGTGTAAAACTATTCGAATAGCCATGTCCACGGTCAAGGATAGTTGGATGACCGCTCTTGGGCTACGTACATTGTTGCACATTGTGTGTGGGTGGGGAGAAAGATCATACTTGAGCTAAGTCGGATGACTTGAAATGATAACTGAACATGAGATGGTCAACCCCTTGATTATATTATTATCTGTAAATTGATCATATGGATATCCAATGTTGAGGATATCGCTTATTGTTAGTCTCTCGGTCGGTTGGGGATTATAGATTAATCAGAAATTGAAATATTAATTGATTTTATAGATCGACTATTAATCGGCCATTTTTTGCAAATACGAGGTTCCCAACACTAAAATATGATATATTCAAGACCAAAAAATATATTGAACAAAAGTGTTACCTTGATTCCTAGCGTTTAAGTCCTTGTATAATGACAAACAAAATAGGAGAATAGTACATACTACATAACAAGGTCCACAAAAAACAAATAAATACAACTTTTCCAAACATAGTGATAATAATATGCCAAATTTACTGTTAGATTCCTGATAAATCGCTTGTCATAGCGATAAATCAAACCAAACGATAAATGATGAAGATAAGATATAATCTTAGCGGTCATCCCCTCGGTAGTGATAAATCAAACGATAAATCGCTGAATCGGAAGATTTTTTGGACAGTGTGGATATCTTAGACCTATTGAGGCATGCTTTCACAAGTTAATTTGAGCATGTCGTTGCACAGAAATAAGCTTTCTGCAAATTACCTACTTAGTGCTATATCATGCATTGATATTGCCTTGTTCAAAATGTGGGTTGCTTGCGAGTACATTCAAAGTACTCATTGGCTTGCCACTTCTTATTTTATTGGCCACACATGCGAGAAACAGTATATGATGAAGATTACCTCGATAACGTACGTGCGAGCTAGGATGCTTTCCGGTCAGAATGCTTGTAGGGTTAAAGTAGATGGCATGGGTTCACGCTATCGATGAAGACCTTCTGTTGCAAATATATGAAGACTTGGACATAAAAGCCATATACGAGCAAAACGGTACTTAAGGGATGTAAGACTCTTATTTTTCAGTCTTTCGCGTTCAGTGAGCGTTGATCTTCGGAATCACTTTGCACATACATTCGGTGATCACGGCTTATTTGTCGTGGTCCACGCAAGCATCTTCCCCGCCCTCAGTTATGGGGGCGGCCACCATGTAGACGAACGCGAGGCTGCATGCTACGGCCCTCTTGTCGCAGTGAATGATGTGGGTGCCACTGCACCCTAGCATCTTGACGAGCCCATAAACGTGATGAACCACAGCCATGAACTTGAAGAACGCCCGGTAGCCGAAGATGGCATCGTCGGGCAAGCCGATGGGGCCCACATCAAAGATGATGAACTCCGTTCGGTAATTTTCGTGGGTGCCGAAGGTGACGGCAAGGCACACCTGCCCTGAGGGTAGGGTGCCGCTGCTGGTGACACCCATGAAGTCCTGGTAGGTGCTCACAGGACACCTGGAGCATCCAAAAAGTCACTACCGAGAGCAGGTTGAGGCTTGCGGCGCCATCGATGAGCATCCTGGAGACATCCATGCCGCTGGTGGTGGGAGTATACACCAGTGGGGCAACACCTACTGCCCTGGTAGACCGGGGATGGTCGCCGGCGTCGAAAGCGACAGGGATCTTGGACCATCGTGGACGGCCGACGGGTCTGGGCACCAACATGGTCGCGTTCTCGTCTAGCGAGGAATGCTTGAGGTGATGATGTGACGGAGGGGCATGCGCCCATCGAGGATCCAGGCCGCCCCGCAGCGCTCCTAAGCGCTCTCATTGATGGCGATGCCCCTGGCTGGGGGCACGCGGCTGCCACAAGTGCCGTTCAAGCAGCGTTACAAGGGGGTGGAGAAGCAGCACGCCTTGGTCGCCTGGCATGCATCATCGAGGTTGGAACAAAGCAAGGGAGCGTCTGGCCATCGAGAGTGGCGGTGGAGAGCTAGGGGTGCGCCTAGGATCGGTGCCACAGACGCGCTTAGTGAGGCCACGAGGCGGCTCGGTGGAGTGATGATGCGGAGGATGGAAGATATGTTGCGCTAGTGAAGAGGGGGCGGCGGAGCGGCCCGGCGCCTGCTCCCGCGAGGACTCAAGCACCACATGCGGGCGCCGCCCGGTTGCACCCGGTGCAGCTTCGTCCATGTTAGTTCTAGTGTCGAGGCCAAGGGAGCGAAGACAACAAGTCCCCCTACCTGGCACACCAATTGTCAGAGTCTAGGATCTGTGTCCAAGAACTTCTCCAAGAACAAGTTCCAAACAATGTGGGGAGGCTTGGCTTGCGACGTGCAACACAGGTCAAGCATAGCAAAGTAGACATCAAGCCCTGTGCTTCTCACTAGAAACGACGGGGACGCATGAGCTTCCCAGGTTTGGGCTGCTGGTGGCATAAAACCCTACTCCTACTACCTTGGAAAGGAAGGAGCTTGAGACTCCGGGACATGGGGTGTTTTTGGATAGAATGGCTCGATCTCCTTACATGGAAGTGGCCCACCCCCTCTTGTAGTGGCTAGTCCTCTTCCTCGAAAATATCAGCGGGAAAGGGTTGCCACAGAGTGACAATTCGAAGGGGTATAGGAACCAGGCCTATCCTGACTAAAGGTGGTCTTCGCCTGGTAAAGTAGTCTACATGACACGTCTGTGGGCGTCCGCTCTAATCCTCTATCACAAAAACAATAACCTTTTGCCACCTACTTTTGGCGAAGCAGCTGGCACTGCATCCTAATCACCAAAGGGGAAATCCTCCATGTCTGTGTTGGCTGGCATAGCGCATGATGTCCAACTCCACGTAAGTGCGCCACCCACGTGATGGGAGCAGGGCCTTGAGTTCGGTGTATCGTACGTCAAGCCTCGCGAGGCCGCCTTAGGGGAGGAGCCTCGTAGGGTGCCCTGGCGCTTGAAGGCCTTTGGAGGGCCTGAACTGGCACCAAGGGGAGCTCGCGAGACCCATCCCTTGTGAGGTGGATCCCTCCAAAGTGGTTGGAGCATGGACCTCTAGCTAGGGTCGGCCCGCTCGTCCTCCTCCTGACCAGAAGTAGACGGGTTGTGGTACCCTGGGTCCCACTAGGCCAATAGTCATGGCCCTTGGTGAGGTGGATCTTGCACTATGGCCTACCGGCCTTTTCTCTAGCTGTGGCCCCATCATCTCGAGTAAAGGTGGCATCCTCCTTGCCGGATCCTTCGGACATAGTCTTCTTGCCGGCGTTGGAGTTATCGGACCCTTCGACGGCCATGACTGCCTTGCCCTTGCGCTTTCGATTGTGCTTTCGGTCCTTTTTCTTGGAAGCAGTCGTGTCTTCGTTGTTGTTAGAATTGACTTATGTGCCAGTATCTTCTCCGAGGAGCCTTTTTCCCTCTTCAGCACACGCACATTTCTCATCTGAGGCATAGATCTCGATGACATCCTACACCTTGTTGATACTCATCTCCTCACATATTCGCCGATTGCGCACATTCTTGTATGGAACGCGGGAATCACCACAACGGGATGGATATCAGGGATGTTGTGCCACACATGGCTGAACCTCTGGATGTACTTGCAAAACCATTCGCCATCTATCTAGGAAAGCACATGCAAGTCGCTCGGCTGCCCTGGGAGTTTGTGGCCTCCATTGTATGCACCAACATACTAGTTGCGCAGATCTGCCGAAGAAGAAATGAGCCCTTCTGGAAAATTCATCAGCCAACTCCTCACATTGGGCTTGAGTTCCAATGGGAAGTAGTTGACGAACACTTTGTCATCACGTCCCTCGGCATCATCCATCGCAAATGTGTAGATGTCAAGGAACTCCGATGGACTGATCTTACTGTCGTACTTGTGAGATAGTTCAGGTTGAAGGCCCGACTGTAGGGCTAGTGGACTTGCCTCGGCTCGTGGGTGAATGTCGAGCAATCTATCTCATAAGGTAGGCCTCCGGTTATCCCAGGTACAGGCTAATCAATGTCTGGGTTGGCGCGGTCATTCAATTAGCAAAGTGTCTCTCGCCGCCTCTCGATAGTGGTGTTGGTGTCCTCCTTGTGCATGTCCTTCAAGACCTAGCGTTGATATTGCTTTTGCCATCGGTTCGTTGATATATAAGACACTTCGTCCTGCACGTCGGTCCGGCAGGATGGTTGTTGTTGCTACGGGGGCGACTACGTCGTGGGTGGTCCGCATGCGTGGCGTCCGACAGTAGGCCCCGCTTGAGCCGCATGGCGCGCTCGTGAGGGACCCGCCACCTCCGGCTTGTAGCGGTTTGTGAATCTCAACAAGCTCTGTATGGTCACCCTCCAGTCTTCTGTCTTCTCTGACGGAGGCGAAAGTTTAGCAATGGTTGGGCCTGCATTAGGGCTTCCTCCGTGGTCTTAGGCATGAAGCATTGCGAGGCATGGATGGCGCTTGTACTCCTAACGGTGTCTGGAGGAGCGCACCCCCGTCCCGTCGCACATTGTCCATTCTCACCCAGAGGTTGAAGATGGGCCTCGACCTACACGCCCTGAGAACGCTGAGCCAGGGTCTTGTCCGCACGCCGCCTGGGTTCGTCGCCACGTGGGCGTTGGTCATGGTTATCTTGTGAGGAGTGCAACAGAGGTACCATCGTTGTTGCTACTGCTGCCGTCGCCGCCGACACGTTGTTATCCCAGTCTCCGATTGTGCATATCGCATCACAATGATGATGGGGTCTAGGTTACAGCTTGCGGAACACTACGTGGTGTTGTCGTTTCACTCACTAGTACAGTGAGCATGATGGTTATCCTATCTGCGAGTCCTCTAGCTACGTGCGAAAGCATCTTCGACAAAGACGATGTCCATTTTGGAAGCCATGGACATCGATGAAGATGATGACGAAGACACCCAGAAGTTGGTGAAGGTTCACGCATGCGGCCCCCGACATGGCACGCCAAAGATGTCGGGGTACGACAATCTATTGGACCTGCAAGGACCTTTGTGGTTCAACTGTGGGGACGCGCGGGCATAAAGAGCATCACCAAATTCATGCATGCTCGGGATTTAGACAGGTTCGGGCCACTCGGGAGAATAAAACCCTATGCATTGTATGTTGGAGGCTATATGGCTCCAAAGTACACAAGTGCAACAGCCCAGCAAGGATGCTTGAGGAGTGCGGCTGCGCGTGCAAAAGGAAAAAGTGTCGACCCTTGTAAAGGTAGCCATGTACCTCCTTTTATAGATCAAGGGACTACCATAGTAGCTAAAATGGTCATTGCATGGGGTAACGAGTAGGTCCTATAGCTGCCAAAACTATTGAAAGGAGATACACTGAGAAATACCTAACCCTCGTAGATTAGGGCACATGCATTAAACGCGTTGTGAGGTATCACGCATGTGACACCTCTCGTCAAGGACCGCTTCTCCTTATTCGTCGTTCGCCCACCAACCTCTTATTATTTTTCCACACCGCGGGACGGGAGTCATTAAAGCTGCCTTAAATCCCTCAAGTTGCACAAGCCCCTGACAAGGTTTACCTAACCTCCTGCCCGCTCGACATCTCATTGATGGTGACAATAAGTCTTATGAGGTGGAGCGGTGAAGTGCCAGTGGAGTCCTTGCCGGGCATGGAGTTTGTCGGGTCTTCTTCGTCGGCAGGGCAGCTTGCCGGTGGCATGGCTTTGATGCTTGGTCTTGTGTTGGACACCTTGTCTGCCGACAAGCCTTGTCGGGAAGTAGGCCGCAGTCGTGTGTGCACAAGTGAGGGTACTAAGGAAACTGTTCTTAGTACACCAACAATGTGTGTGGGAGAGAATGGCTCAATCCCCTTACATAGAAGTGGACCGCCCCCTCTTGTCATGCCTTGGTCCTCTTCCCCGAAAGGGTGGCCATAGGGAGGCAATTTGCAGGGGGACGGGAGCCCATGATGTACTGACAAAAGACGGCTCTCGCGTGATAAAGTGGTCTTCATGACGTGCTTGTGGGCTAGCTGATTACCTCCATCCTAATGGGTTGATCCCTTTTCATGTTATTTCACAAGAATGGCAAGCTTTGGAACCTACTTTTGGGGAGGTAGCTGGTGCTGCACTCTAATCACCAAAGAGGAAATCCTCCATGTGCAACATGTTGACAGGGCCTCTCTCCTTCTTGTCTGCATGGGCATATCACCCACGCGGTGGGTGTGGAGCTAAATGGCTGGCTCCGTATGACCTATCTTGCGAGGCGGAACAGCAACGTGAACCTCGCAAAGCAATCTAGCATGTGGCAGCCTCGGCAAGGATTGGTCTAGCGTGATACGTCCATTGTGCATCATGTTTTGTTACTATTATTTATAGTGTTTTTATGCTATTAGCCACTTGGTGGGGTAATTCTAATGCATTTTCTCTCATAATATGCAAGGTTTACACCAAGTGGGAGAATACTGGCAGATGGAATTCTGATCCTAAAAAAGCTACATCAGAGATACCTATTCTGCACACCTCCAATTGAGCTGAAAACTTACGGGAACTTATTTTAGAATATATAAAAAATATTGGAATGAAGAAGTGTGGGACGGGGTCACCAGACGGCCACTAGACATTAGGGCACGCTAGGGACCCCTGGCGTGAAGCACGGCATATTCTGGTATATATTCTAGTCCTACTTAGGAAAAAATAAAAGAGGACTTTCGGGACGAAGCACGGCCGACTCGAGGCAGAACCTTGGCAGGAGCACTTTTGCCCTCCAGCGGAGCGATTCTGCCGGAGCAACTTCCCTCATGGAGGGTGAAATCGTGGCCATCGTCATCACCAACAACCCTCTCATGTTGGGGAGGCCAATCTTCATCAACACCTTTACAAGCACCATCTCCAATAAAAACCCTAGTTCATCTCTTGTACTCAATCTTGTACCGAAACCTGGGATTAGTACATGGGGTGTGTCTAGTAGTGTTAATTATATCTTGTAGTTGATGCTTTATGGTTTACTTGGTGGAAGCTTATATGTTCAGATTCATTATGCTATTCAATACCTCTGTGATCATGAACATGTCTATCAATTGTGAGTAATCACTTTTGTTCCTCGGGCCACAGGATAAATTATGTTGCAAGTAGTCACGTGAAGTTGATATTTGTTTGGTATTTTAATGATATGAATGTTGTGATTCCCTTAGTGGTGGTATCTAAACGTCAACTACATAACACTTCACCATATTTTGGGCCTAAGGGAATGCATTGTGGAGTAGTAATTAGAGGGTAGGTTGCGAGAGTGACATAAACTTAAACCCCAGTCTATGCACAACTTCGTAAGGGGCTGAGTTGGATACCTATGTTAATTGCTATGGTTAGAATTTATTCTTAATACTTTTCTCATAGTTGTGGATGCTTGCGGGAGGGTTAATCATAAGTGGGACATTTGTTCAAGTAAGAACATCACCCAAGCACCTGTCCACCCACATATCAAATTATCAAAATAACGTATGTGAATTAACCTAACATGACGAAAGTGACTAGATGAAATTCCTGTGTGCCCTCAAGAGTGTTTTGCCTATTATAAGAAATTGTTTTGGCCTGTCCTTTGCCACAAAAGTATTGGGATACCTTGCTAGACCTATTGTTACTATTGCTACTTTCCACTTGTTACAATTATCTTGCTATCAAACAAATTGTTACCACTATTTCAGTGCTTCCAAAAATTACATTGCTGAAAACCGCTTGTCATTTCCTTCCGCTCCTCGTTGGGTTCGACACTCTTACTTATCGAAAGGACTACGATTAAGCACTTATACTTGTGGGTGATCAAGATTTTTTTCTGGAGCCGTTGCCGGGGAGTTTAGCGACACTGGTAAGCGGAATTTGGTAGGGAAATTTATATAATGTGCTGAAATTTACTGCTACTTGTCATTATGGAAAGTAATCCTTTGAGGGCCTTGTTCATGCTATCTTTACCTCGACCGGAAACACCATGAGTTGTCCCTCAACCTTCTGCACCTGCTGAAAATATTTATTATGAAATTCCTTCAGGTATGATAGAGAAACTACTAACTAATCCTTATGTAGGATATGGAACAAAACATCCCGATTTGAACCTAATATATGTGGATGGAGTTTGTGGATTATTTAAGCTTGCAGGTTTATCCGGAGATGATGTAAGCAAGAAGGTTTTCCCTTTATCTTTGGGGTAAACGCATTGACATGGTATAGTCTATGTGATGACACGGGATCTTGGAACTAGAATCAATTGTAATTGGAGTTTCGCCAAAAAATAATTATCCTATGCATCTTGTTCATCGTGATCAGAATTTTATCTATAATTTTGGGCCTCGTGAAAGAGAAAGTATCGCTCTAGCTTGGGGGGACAATGAAGTCCATGTTATATTCATGCCCCAATAATGAGCTCTTGAGAGAAATTATTGTCCAGAACTTTTATGCTCGGCTTCCTCCAAATGATCAAACCATGCTCGATACTTCTTGCTTTGGTTCTTTTATGATAAAGAATATTGAATTCAGGTGGGATCTTTTGGAAAGAATTAAATGCAACTCTCAATATTGGGAACTCTACGAAGGTAAAGAGTCAGGTATAAGACCCAAGTTTGATTGTGTTAAATCCTTTATGAATACCGATGCTTTCAATGATTTTAGCACTAAGTATGGACTTCACTCTCAGATAGTAGCCTCATTTTGTGAAACCTTTGTTTCTCATGTTAATCTCCCCAGAGAGAAGTGCTTTAAATATCATCCACCTATTAAAAAAATTGAAGAACCAATCAAAGTTGAAGATGAAACTATTATTTACAATGTTGAACCAGTTGTGCCTACTTCTTACATTGACAAACCACATTTCCCTGTTAGGATAAAGGAACATGCTAAAGCTTCAACTCTGGTTAATAAAAGTTATGTTAGAACAACCAAACCCTCTGAGCAAATCAAGGTAGAACCTATTACCGCTATGGATAAAGATCTATTGGTAGACAACATTGATGGGCATGTTATTTATTTCTATAATGAAGTTGCAAGAATTGCCAGACTTGATACTAAAGATAAGAATAGACATGTTGTTGGCATGCGTGTCGTTTATGTAAAAATAGGTGATCATTGCTATCATGGCTTATGTGATATGGGTGCTAGTTTTAGTGCTATCCCTTTTACCTTATATCAATAAATTATGCATGAGATAGCACCCGGTGAGATACCAGACATAAATGTTACTATTAAACTTGCTAATAGAGACACAATCACTCCACTTCAGATTGCTAGAGATGTTGAGGTATTGTGTGGGAAAGTAAAATACCCAACTGATTGAATTGTACTTGGCCCACCACAAGATAGTTTTGTCCCATAATATTTGGTAGACCCTTCTTGAAAACTATCAATGCTCAAATAGATTGCAATAAGGAAACTAATAGTGTTAATTTTGGTGGTACGTCTCATGAGTTTCATTTCTCCAAGCTTAGTAAGCAACCTTATGATAAAGAATTGCCTATTAAATATGAAGTGATATGTCTTGCTTCTATTTCCATTCCTCCCACGGATCCACTAGAACAATATTTGCTAGACCATGAAAATGATATGCATATGCATGAAACAAATGAAGTAGATTGCATGTTGAAACTCTAGGAGGTCCTCCTCCACCCTAGGGTGATTCCATGTTTTAATTAAAGCAATAACCTCACACTTTGAAATATGCTTATCTTGATGAAAAGAAGATATATCATGTTATTATCATTGCTAACCTTATAGAGCATGAAGAGGAAAGATTACTAAAAATCTTAAGGAAGCACCGAGCTGCTATTGAGCATACTCTTGATGATCTTAAGGGCATTAGTCCCACTCTCTGTCAGCACAAGATTAATATGGAACCATATGCCAAACCCGTTGTTGATCAACAATGAAGACTGAATCCCAAAATGAAAGAAGTGGTGATAAATGAAATATTAAAGCTTATAGAAGCAGGTATAATATATCCCATAGCTGATAGTACATAGGTTATGAATGTTCATTGTGTCCCTATGAACGGAGGTATCACTGTTGTTCCTAGTGATAAAAATGAAGTCATTCCACAAATAATTATGAATGGCTATAGAATGGTAATTGATTTTAGAAAGTTAAACAAAGCTACTAGAAAAACTAATTATCCTTTATTGTTCATAGACCAAATGTTATAAAGATTATCGAAGCACTCAGATTTTTCCTTTCTAGATGGCTATTCTGGTTTCTCACAAATACCAATGTCACAACCTTTAGTTGTCCTTTTGGAACCTATGCTTATAGATGTATGCCTTTTGGATTATGCAATGCTCCTGCTACCTTTCAAAGATGTATGACCGCAATATTCTCTAATTTTTGTGAAAAAATTGTTGAGGTCTTCATGTATGATTTTTTCGTTTACAGAACTTCTTTGGATGACTACTTAAGTAACCTTGATAGAGTTTTGCAGATATGTAAGCAAAGTAACGTTGTCTTGAATTTGTAGAAGTGCCACTTTATGGTGAATGAAGGTATTCTCTTGGGTCATAAATATTCTGAACGGGGTACCGAGCTGGATAAGGCAAAAGTTGATGCAATTGAGAAGATGCCATGCCCAAAAGTTGTTAAAGTTATCCATAGTTTTCTTGGTCATGCTTATTTCTATAGGAGGTTTATTAAAGAATAATAAAAAAATTCTAGGGCTCTTACTAATTTATTACAAAAGGATGTTCCTTTCGTTTTTGATGATGAATGTGTAAAAGCCTTTGACACATTTAAGAAAGCCTTGACTTCTGCACCTATTGTTCAACCACCTGATTGGAACTTGCCTTTTGAAATTATGTGTGATGCTAGTGATTATGTTGTTGGTGCTATTCTAGGAGAAAGAGTGGATAAGAAACTAAATGTCGTTCATTTTGCTAGTAAAACTCTAAACAGTGCCCAAAGAAATTATCCTACCACTGAAAAAGAATTCTTAGCAGTTGTATTTGCTTGTGATAAATTGAGATCTTACATTGTTGATTCTAAAGTAATTGTTCACACTAATCATGCAGCTATTAAATATCTCATGGAAAATAAAGATGCTAAGCCTAGACTTATTAGGTGGGTTCTCTTGCTACAAGAATTTGATTTGCATATCATTGATAGGAAAGCAGTTGAGAACCCCGTAGATGATAATTTGTGTATGTTCAAAAATGTTCTTGATGGCCCACTACCTATTGATGATAGCTTTACTCATGAACAACTAGATGTGATCGATGTTTCTCATAACACACTATGATTTGCTGATTATGCTAATTACATTGTTGCTAAATACATACCACCTAGTTTCACCTATCAACAAAAGAAATCTTCTTTGATTTAATACATTACTTTTGGGATGATCCACATCTTTATAAAGAGGGGGTAGATGGTATTATTTGACGTAGTATACCTGAGCATGAACATGAACAAATCCTTCGGGAATGTCACTCTGAGGCTTATGGAGGACACCATGCGGTAGATAGAACTGCACACGAGGTATTACATTCTGGACTTTATTGGCTTGCCCTTTTCAAAGATGCTCATAAGTTTGTACTCTCCTGTGATGAATGTGAAAGAATTGGTAGCATTAGTAGACATCGGGAAATGCCTATGAATTGTTCACTTGTCATTGATCCATTTGATGTTTGGACATTTGATTATATGGGTCCTTTTCCTTCCTCCAATGGGTATACATATATTTTGGTTGATGTTGATTATGTCAATAAATGGGTAGAAGCTATTCCAACCAATAGTTTTGATCATAACACCTCTATTAAGATGCTTAAGGAAGTTATTTTCCTATGCTTTGGAGTCCCTAGATACTTAATGACTGATGGCGCTTCACATTTTATTCATGGTGCTTTCCGTAAGATGCTTGCTAGATATGATGTTAACCATAGAATTGCATCTCCCTATCATCCTCAGTCTAGTGGTCACATAGAACTAACTAATAGAGAAATAAAATTAATATTGCAAAAGACTGTCAATAGGTACTGAAAGAATTGGTCTAAGAAATTACATGATGCATTTTGGGCTTATATAACAGCTTATAAAAACCCTATGGGTATGTTCTTTCATGTCAGGCCAATAAATAGCCAGTGGTAAGCTGATACATCTCCAACGTATCTATCATTTTGTATTGTTCCATGTTATTATATTATCATCCTAGGATACTTTTTGCAAATATTCGTAAATGAATAGGAAATATCATCATACATGATTGCCTCTAGGGCATATCTCCAACGGGAACAAGGTAACCAATGCATGGTAAAGCACTAAGTAGGTGCTTTTGCGGAAAGCTAGTTTTAAATGCAATATCATGTCCTACCATTTGTAAGGCATGCATCAATAGGTTGCACATATCCATAAGAATAGTTACAGATATCAATATAAACAAAGTATCCCAACTATAGTTTCATCATATCATGAGTCATCTGAATTAGCACAAGTATCACTCTTGTCACACACACCAAGTTTTGTAAAAATATCTGGACATAGTCTAAGCAGGACCATCCAACTGTACTTGACCGTGGACACATCTATTCGAATAGTTTTACACTCTGCAGAGGTCACACACTTTACCCACAAGACTCTGGGAACTTTCGTCTCATCCACGACTCGTGGTACCTTCAGTACCCGAGGTAAGCACCCGAACAATGTCTTTCCCTTGAAGACACTAAACAAAGAGTCGACTCGTTGGCCCACATCCTCATGATGTACATCATACGAGAGTCGTTCCAAATCGTACCATCCCTGAGGGGACGCAACGGTGTGCCTGGTGTGTGTAAAAACAGTACATGGTCGCCCTACCTGGTACGGCCCCGTATCGGGAGATTGACTCGGCTCTCTTGCCACTAGTAATTCGGGCTCTCTGCTAACATCTACCAAAGTAATCAACAAATCTCCTTCACGTATAAGGGTAGCATGGTATTACATGTAAGGTTGGGGCGATCAACAAATCTTAAATCTAATCCATTTTCAAAAACACACACACAACTTGCCTTGGTACAACACTTCTTTCTCAAGTAGTTACCTAGATCATCACCAACTCCCTCGGGCATTAGTGCCACCCGACAGGGTTTTTGAGAAGTCTTTGAAAACACTTTCATTTTTGTCACCATGCATATTACCGTCCCACTTGCGTAGCATCTACTAGCAACATATCTACTTCCCACCCGCATAACCCTCAGAGGAAGGTAGGTTCATGCTCAGTACAAGCATCAACGAGTAATGCATCTGTGGCCAACCCAGCAAGGTTGTCCCACACCATCGACATGCTCTTTCAGGCCACAAGTGAGGTATTATAATGCCATGCTTAAAAATAGTTTCACGATCATTGTCAAAGGGCTGCATGCCTGGCTCAGCAAAGTCTTGAGGTCTTCACAAACTTCTGGCCAACTCTGAGCACTCCATGTACTTCGTTAACTACCGTCATAACAATCATAATGAGAAACACAACAATGCAGCAAGCAAAAGTATTCAAAAATGGAAACTTTATTTTTCTAGGTTGTCTATGGTCATAAGAAAAAATACCTAAAGTTTCTCTACTGAATTTGGATAACTCGAGGTTTGTGAATGATGGAGATGGAGGGTTCAGTGGTCCTATAAGAATTCTGTAGAAAAATATGTTTATAACAAGGAGTGAATGCACATATTAAATAGGGCATAATTTTGGAAGAATTTAGAAAGTCGTTTCATTGGATTTGGAGTTGCGATGAATTTCCTATGAATTTACTAAGATGAAATAAATGGAAATGGGCACTATTTAATGGATCCAACAGAAACAATGCATGGTAAAATGTTCACCATGACTAGATGAATACGGCATGATTTTTGGAGTCTCTAGAAATTTTAATCATCGCATTTGGAGTAAAACTGAACTCTCTAGGGATTTTGCTAGTGGGGGTTTTCATAGTTCAAATTGAATTTAAATTTTAACAACATAAAAAAGTTTGCAGGAAAATTTGTAGGATATATTTTTATATAGGGCATGATTTTAGGAACATGGAGGATTTTGAATAAAAAAATTGGAGTTAAGATGATTTTTCTAGAGGTTTATAAGTCTCGGAAAAAACTGAAACTGAAAAAAAAAAGTTTGCCTAATGGGGCAACCACGCAATAAGCGTAGAATAGCGGAGAATGGACTAGGTCGGCCCAACTGCTCGGCTGCATGCACGAAGGGGCCACGTCAGAGGCGCAATGTACGCAATATGCCTCCTTCACGGGGAGGCGGAAAAGGCAAAAGTCGACTCCACTTTGTTGGGGAACGTCGCATGGGAAACAAAAATTTTCCTACGCGCACGAAGACCTATCATGGTGATGTCCATCTACGAGAGGGGATGAGTGATCTACGTACCCTTGTAGATCGTACAGCAGAAGCGTTAGTGAACGCGGTTGATGTAGTGGAACGTCCTCACGTCCCTCGATCCGCCCCGCGAACAATCCCGCGATCAGTCCCACGATCTAGTACCGAACGGACGGCACCTCCGCGTTCAGCACACGTACAGCTCGACGATGATCTCGGCCTTCTTGATCCAGCAAGAGAGACGGAGAGGTAGAAGAGTTCTCCGGCAGCGTGACGGCGCTCCGGAGGTTGGTGATGACCTTGTCTCAGCAGGGCTCCGCCCGAGCTCCGCAGAAACGCGATCTAGAGGAAAAACCGTGGAGGTATGTGGTCGGGCTGCCGTGGAAAAGTCGTCTCAAATCAGCCCCAATACCTCCGTATATATAGGTGGGAGGGAGGGGACCTTGCCTTGGGGCTCAAGGAGCCCCAAGGGGGTCGGCCGAGTCCAAGGGGGGAAGGCTCCCCCCCCCCCCAAACCGAGTTGGACTTGGTTTGGTGGGTGGGAGTCCTTCCCTTCCTTCCCACCTCCCTTTTTTTTCTCTTTGATTTTTCTTTGTATGGCACATAGGGCCCTTTTGGGCTGTCCCACCAGCCCACTAAGGGCTGGTGCGCCACCCTTATGGCCTATGGGCTTCCCCGGGGTGGGTTGCCCCCCCCCCCCCCCCCGGTGAACTCCCGGAACCCATTCATCATTCCCGGTACATTCCCGGTAACTCCGAAAACCTTCCGGTAATCAAATGAGGTCATCCTATATATCAATCTTCGTTTCCGGACTATTCCAGAAACCCTCGTGATGTCCGTGATCTCATCCGGGACTCCGAACAACATTCGGTAACCTACCATATAACTCAAATACGCATAAAACAACGTCGAACCTTAAGTGTGCAGACCCTGCGGGTTCGAGAACTATGTAGACATGACCCGAGAGACTCCTCGGTCAATATCCAATAGCGGGACCTGGATGCCCATATTGGATCCTACATATTCTACGAAGATCTTATCGTTTGAACCTTAGTGCCAAGGATTCATATAATCCCGTATGTCATTCCCTTTATCCTTCGGTATGTTACTTGCCCGAGATTCGATCGTCAGTATCCGCATACCTATTTCAATCTCGTTCACCGGCAAGTCTCTTTACTCGTTCCATAATACAAGATCCCGCAACTTACACTAAGTTACATTGCTTGCAAGGCTTGTGTGTGATGTTGTATTACCGAGTGGGCCCCGAGATACCTCTCCGTCACACGGAGTGACAAATCCCAGTCTTGATCCATACTAACTCAACTAACACCTTCGGAGATACCTGTAGAGCATCTTTATAGTCACCCAGTTACGTTGCGACGTTTGATACACACAAAGCATTCCTCCGGTGTCAGTGAGTTATATGATCTCATGGTCATAGGAATAAATACTTGACACGCAGAAAACAGTAGCAACAAAATGACACGATCAACATGCTACATCTATTAGTTTGGGTCTAGTCCATCACGTGATTCTCCTAATGACGTGATCCAGTTATCAAGCAACAACACCTTGTTCATAATCAGAAGACACTGACTATCTTTGATCAACTGGCTAGCCAACTAGAGGCTTGCTAGGGACGGTGTTTTGTCTATGTATCCACACATGTAAATGAGTCTTCATTCAATACAATTATAGCATGGATAATAAACGATTATCTTGATACATGAATTATAATAATAACTATATTTATTATTGCCTCTAGGGCATAATTCCAACAGTCTCCCACTTGCACTAGAGTCAATAATCTAGCCCTCACATCATCATGTGAATTACATTGTAATAAATCTAACACCCATACAGTTCTGGTGTTGATCATGCTTTGGCCGTGGAAGAGGTTTAGTCAGCGGGTCTGCTACATTCAGATCCGTGTGCACTTTGCATATATTTACGTCCTCTCCCTCGACGTAGTCGCGGATGAGGTTGAAGCGTCGTTTGATGTGTCTGGTCTTCTTGTGAAACCGTGGTTCCGTTGCTAAGGCAATGGCACCCGTGTTATCACAGAACAAGGTTACTGGATTCAGTGCGCTTGGCACCACTCCAAGATCCGTCATGAACTGCTTCATCCAGACACCCTCCTTAGCCGCCTCCGAGGCAGCCATGTACTCCGCTTCACATGTAGAATCTACTACGACGCTTTGCTTGGAAATGCACCAGCTTACTGCACCCCCATTAAGAATAAATACGTATCCGGTTTGCGACTTAGAGTCATCCGGATCTGTGTCAAAGCTTGCATCGACGTAACCTTTTACGGCGAGCTCTTCGTCACCTCCATATACGAGAAACATCTCCTTAGTCCTTTTCAGGTACTTCAGGATATTCTTGACCGATGTCCAGTGATCCACTCCTGGATTACTCTGGAACCTACCTGCCATACTTATGGCCAGGCTAACATCCGGTCTAGTGCACAGCATCGCATACATGATAGAACCTATGGTTGAAGCATAGGGGACGGAGCGCATATGCTCTCTATCTTCATCAGTTGCTGGGCACTGAGTCTTACTCAATCTCGTACCTTGTAGAACTGGCAAGAACCCTTTCTTGGACTGTTTCATTTTGAACCTCTTCAAAACTTTATCAAGGTATGTGCTTTGTGAAAGTCCTATCAGGCGTTTTGATCTATCCCTATAGATCTTAATGCCTAGAATGTAAGCAGCTTCTCCTAGGTCCTTCATAGAGAAACTTTTATTCAAGTAACCTTTTATGCTCTCCAAAAACTCTACGTTGTTTCCAATCAGCAATATGTCATCCACATATAATATTAGAAACGCCACAGAGCTCCCACTCACTTTCTTGTAAATACAAGATTCTCCAACCACTTGTATAAACCCAAATGCTTTGATCACCTCATCAAAGCGTTTGTTCCAACTCCGAGATGCTTGCACCAGTCCATAAATGGATCGCTGGAGCTTGCAGACCTTGTTAGCATTCTTAGGATCGACAAAACCTTCGGGTTGTATCATATACAACTCTTCCTTAAGGAAACCGTTAAGGAACGCCGTTTTGACATCCATTTGCCAGATTTCATAATCGAAAAATGCAGCTATTGCTAACATGATTCTGACGGACTTAAGCATCGCTACGGGTGAGAAAGTCTCATCGTAGTCAACTCCTTGAACTTGTGAAAAAACCTTTGCCACAAGTCGAGCTTTATAAACGGTCACATTGCCGTCAGCGTCCGTCTTCCTCTTAAAGATCCATTTGTTCTGAATGGCCTTGCGGCCCTCAGGTAGTACCTCCAAAGTCCACACTTTGTTCTCATACATGGATCCTATCTCGGATTTCATGGCCTCTAGCCATTTGTTGGAATCTGGGCCCGCCATTGCTTCTTCATAATTTGCAGGTTCATTGTTGTCTAACAACATGATTGATAAGACGGGATTACCGTACCACTCCGGAGCAGCACGTGGTCTCGTCGACCTGCGTGGTTCGACAGAAACTTGAACTGGAGTTTCATGATCATCATCATTAACTTCCTCCTCAACCGGTGTCGCAATGACAGAGGTTTCCCCTTGCCCTGCGCCACCATCCAGAGGGATGAGAGGTTCGACAACCTCGTCAAGTTCTATCTTCCTCCCACTCAATTCTCTCGAGAGAAACTCCTTCTTGAGAAAAGCTCCGTTTTTAGCAACAAACACTTTGCCCTCGGATTTGAGATAGAAGGTGTACCCAACTGTCTCTTTTGGGTAACCTATGAAGATGCACTTTTCCGCTTTGGGTTCCAGCTTTTCAGGCTGAAGCTTTTTGACATAAGCATCACATCCCCAAACTTTAAGAAACGACAACTTTGGCCTTTTGCCATACCACAGTTCGTATGGTGTCGTCTCAACGGATTTTGATGGTGCCCTATTTAAAGTGAATGGAGTTGTTTCTAATGCATAACCCCAAAATGATAACGGCAAATCAGTAAGAGACATCATAGATCGCACCATCTCTAATAGAGTACGATTACGACGTTCGGACACACCATTACGCTGTGGTGTTCCAGGCGGTGTTAACTGTGAAACAATTCCACATTGTCTTAAGTGAGTACCAAACTCGAAACTCAGATATTCACCCCCACGATCAGACCGTAGGAACTTGATCTTCTTGTTACGATGATTTTCCACTTCACTCTGAAATTGCTTGAACTTTTCAAATGTTTCAGACTTGTGCTTCATCAAGTAGACATAACCATATCTACTTAAATCTTCAGTGAAGGTGAGAAAATAACGATATCCGCCGCGTGCCTCCACGCTCATCGGACCACACACATCGGTATGTATGATTTCCAACAAGTCACTTGCACGCTCCATTGTTCCGGAGAATGGAGTCTTAGTCATCTTGCCCATGAGGCATGGTTCGCACGTGTCAAGTGAATCAAAGTCAAGTGACTCCAAAAGTCCATCAGCATGGAGTTTCTTCATGCGCTTTATACCAATATGACCTAAACGGCAGTGCCACAAAAATATGGCGCTATCGTTGTTAACTCTAATTCTTTTGGTCTCAATGTTATGTATATGCGTATCGCTATCAAGATTCAATATGAACAATCCTCTCACATTCGGTGCATGACCATAAAAGATGTTACTCATAGAAATAGAACAACCATTATTCTCTGACTTAAAAGAGTAACCGTCTCGCAATAAACAAGATCCTGATATAATGTTCATGCTCAACGCAGGCACTAAATAACAATGATTTAAGTTCATCACTAATCCTGACGGTAACTGAAGTGACACTGTGCCGACGGCGATTGCATCAACCTTGGAACCATTTCCTACGCGCATCGTCACTTCATCTTTCGCCAGCCTTCGTCTATTCCGCAGTTCCTGTTTCGAGTTGCAAATATGAGCAACAAAACCGGTATCAAATACCCAGGCACTACTACGAGAGCCGGTTAAGTACACATCAATAACATGTATATCAAATATACCTGATTTTTCTTTGGCCGCCTTCTTATCTGCCAGATACTTGGGGCAATTGCGCTTCCAGTGACCCATACCCTTGCAATAGTAACACTCCGTTTCAGGCTTAGGTCCAGCTTTGGGTTTCTTTGTCGGATTGGCAACAGGCTTGCCGCTCTTCTTCGAATTTCCCTTCTAGCCTTTGCCGTTTCTCTTGAAACTAGTGGTCTTATTCACCATCAACACTTGATGCTCTTTACGGAGTTCAGACTCTGCGACTTTCAGCATCGCAAACAACTCGCCGGGAGACTTGTTCATCCCTTGCATGTTGTAGTTCAACACAAAGCCTTTATAGCTTGGCGGCAGTGATTGAAGGATTCTGTCAGTGATATCTTCTTGCGGGAGTTCAATTCCCAGCTCAGCTAGACGGTTTGAGTACCCACACATTTTGAGCACATGTTCACTGACAGATGAGTTTTCCTCCATCTTGCAAGCATAGAATTTATCGGAGGTCTCATACCTCTCGATCCGGGCGTTCTTCTGAAAGATAAACTTCAACTCCTGGAACATCTCAAATGCTCCATGACGCTCAAAGCAACGTTGAAGTCCCGGTTCTAAGCCATACAAGACTGCACATTGAACTATTGAGTAGTCCTCCTTACGTGCTAACTAATCGTTCTTAACATCCTGATCAGCCGTAGCGGGTGGTTCATCTCCTAACGCAGCATTAAGGACATAATCCTTCTTCTCAGCTTGTAAGATTAGCTTAAGATTACGAGCCCAGTCTACAAAGTTGCTTCCATCATCTTTCAACTTAGCTTTCTCTAGGAACGTATTAAAATTCAGGATGACTGTCGCGTGAGCCATGATCTACAACACAAATATATTCAAAGTGGACTTAGACTATGTTCAAGATAATTAGAGTTTAACTTAATCAAATTATTTGCTAAACTCCCACTCAAAAAGTACATCTCTCTAGTCATTTGAGTGGTTCATGATCCACTTACACTAGCTCAAGTCCAATCATCACGTGAGTTGAGTATAGTTTCAGTGGTAAGCATCCATATGCTAATCATATCATCTATATGATTCATGATTGACCTTTCGGTCTCATGTGTTCCGAGGCCATGTCTGCACATGCTAGGCTCGTCAAGCTTAACCCGAGTGTTCCGCGTGCGCAACTGTTTTGCACCCGTTGTATGTGAAGTTGAGTCTATCACACCCGATCATCACGTGGTGTCTCGAAACGACGAACTGTAGCAACGGTGCACAGTCGGGGAGAACACAATTTCGTCTTGAAATTTTAGTGAGAGATCACCTCATAATGCTACCGTCGTTCTAAGCAAAATAAGGTGCATAAAAGGATTAACATCACATGCAATTCATAAGTGACATGATATGGCCATCATCACGTGCTTCTTGATCTTCATCACCAAAGCACCGGCACGACCTTCTTGTCACCGGCGCCACGCCATGATCTCCATCAACGTGTTGCCATCGGGGTTGTCGTGCTACTTATGCTATTACTACTAAAGCTACATCCTAGCAAAATAGTAAACGCATCTGCAAGCTCAAACGTTAGTATAAAGACAACCCTATGGCTCCTGCCAGTTGCCGTACCATCGACGTGCAAGTCGATATTTCTATTACAACATGATCATCTCATACATCCAATATATCACATCACATCGTTGGCCATATCACATCACAAGCATACCCTGCAAAAACAAGTTAGACGTCCTCTAATTTTGTTGTTGCATGTTTTACGTGGTGACCAAGGGTATCTAGTAGGATCGCATCTTACTTACGCAAACACCACAACGGAGATATATGAGTTGCTATTTAACCTCATCCAAGGACCTCCTCGGTCAAATCCGATTCAACTAAAGTTGGAGAAACTGACACTTGCCAGTCATCCTTGAGCAACGGAGTTACTCGTAACGATGAAACCAGTCTCTCGTAAGCGTACGAGTAATGTCGGTCCAAGCCGCATGAACCTAGCTCATGATGCCACTGTTGGGGAACGTCGCATGGGAAACAAAAATTTTCCTACGCGCACGAAGACCTATCATGGTGATGTCCATCTACGAGAGGGGATGAGTGATCTACGTACCCTTGTAGATCGTACAGCAGAAGCGTTAGTGAACGCGGTTGATGTAGTGGAACATCCTCACGTCCCTCGATCCGCCCCGCGAACAATCCCGCGATCAGTCCCACGATCTAGTACCGAACGGACGGCACCTCTGCGTTCAGCACACGTACAGCTCGACGATGATCTCGGCCTTCTTGATCCAGCAAGAGAGACGGAGAGGTAGAAGAGTTCTCCGGCAGCGTGACGGCGCTCCGGAGGTTGGTGATGACCTTGTCTCAGCAGGGCTCCGCCCGAGCTCCGCAGAAACGCGATCTAGAGGAAAAACCGTGGAGGTATGTGGTCGGGCTGCCGTGGAAAAGTCGTCTCAAATCAGCCCCAATACCTCCGTATATATAGGTGGGAGGGAGGGGACCTTGCCTTGGGGCTCAAGGAGCCCCAAGGGGGTCGGCCGAGTCCAAGGGGGGAAGGCTCCCCCCCCCCAAACCGAGTTGGACTTGGTTTGGTGGGTGGGAGTCCTTCCCTTCCTTCCCACCTCCCTTTTTTTTCTTTCTCTTTGATTTTTCTTTGTATGGCGCATAGGGCCCTTTTGGGCTGTCCCACCAGCCCACTAAGGGCTGGTGCGCCACCCTTATGGCCTATGGGCTTCCCCGGGGTGGGTTGCCCCCCCCCCCCCGGTGAACTCCCGGAACCCATTCGTCATTCCCGGTACATTCCCGGTAACTCCGAAAACCTTCCGGTAATCAAATGAGGTCATCCTATATATCAATCTTCGTTTCCGGACTATTCCGGAAACCCTCGTGATGTCCGTGATCTCATCCGGGACTCCGAACAACATTCGGTAACCTACCATATAACTCAAATAAGCATAAAACAACGTCGAACCTTAAGTGTGCAGACCCTGCGGGTTCGAGAACTATGTAGACATGACCCGAGAGACTCCTCGGTCAATATCCAATAGCGGGACCTGGATGCCCATATTGGATCCTACATATTCTACGAAGATCTTATCGTTTGAACCTCAGTGCCAAGGATTCATACAATCCCGTATGTCATTCCCTTTATCCTTCGGTATGTTACTTGCCCGAGATTCGGTCGTCAGTATCCGCATACCTATTTCAATCTCGTTCACCGGCAAGTCTCTTTACTCGTTCCGTAATACAAGATCCGCAACTTACACTAAGTTACATTGCTTGCAAGGCTTGTGTGTGATGTTGTATTACCGAGTGGGCCCCGAGATACCTCTCCGTCACACGGAGTGACAAATCCCAGTCTTGATCCATACTAACTCAACTAACACCTTCAGAGATACCTGTAGAGCATCTTTATAGTCAACCAGTTACGTTGCGACGTTTGATACACACAAAGCATTCCTCCGGTGTCAGTGAGTTATATGATCTCATGGTCATAGGAATAAATACTTGACATGCAGAAAACAGTAGCAACAAAATGACACGATCAACATGCTACGTCTATTAGTTTGGGTCTAGTCCATCACGTGATTCTCCTAATGACGTGATCCAGTTATCAAGCAACAACACCTTGTTCATAATCAGAAGACACTGACTATCTTTGATCAACTGGCTAGCCAACTAGAGGCTTGCTAGGGACGGTGTTTTGTCTATGTATCCACACATGTAAATGAGTCTTCATTCAATACAATTATAGCATGGATAATAAACGATTATCTTGATACAGGAATTATAATAATAACTATATTTATTATTGCCTCTAGGGCATAATTCCAACACACTTATGCGCGGACCCGATCGCTGGGTTGCCTACAGGTGGGGCCTGCGACACAAGCTCGTCTCCCTCCTCCCGTTAGAACAGAGGTGAGGCACGGGAGGGGGGCGGAGTGCACATCAGAGTAAGCGCGACTTCGGCCGCAACAAAATCCAACAACGGTGATCATGGATTTGGTGCTCCGGCCTTCGGGAGGAAGAATGAAGCAAGGTGCTTTATGCCACATATTATTACCCAATTATGTGTTGCATTCAATGATGTTTGAATAGATCCTATTTATCCTATGGGTTAATTATGTTATGGTGTGATTGGTATGAGTTGTATGTTGATATGGTGATGTCCTATGGTGCCCTCCCTGTCGCGCAAGCGTGTGGTATTACCACTATAGGGTGTTGCACTACGTTCATGACTCACTTATAGTGGGTGGCAAGAGTGACAAAAGCTTATACCATAGTAAGGGGGTTCTTGCGTATGGGAGTAAAGAGGACATGTTACTTAATTCTATGGTTGGGTTTAACCTTAATGATCTTTAATAGTTCTGGATGCTTGCTAGTGTTCCAATCATAAGTGCATATGACCCAAGTATGATACTCTATTAGCGTAGTCCTCTCCCTCATTGCATATGATAAGTATCTATCGTGTTATATTCAATTTCCTATGGACAATATTTCTCTTGCACTACAAAAGGATTTCTACTTGTGGGTTATCAAGACTTTTTTTGGCACCGTTGCTGGGGAGCTCTCACGCGGGGTTGGTATTTTCATGTGTGCTTGTTTACTTTATCTATAAGTATATCTTATTTTTTTGTTCTAAGTTGTTTTATATGTTTATTTATGGATATGGAACCCGAAACACCAAAAAACTTTGTTGTACTTGGCAGGAGATGGGGAACCTCCTAAAAACCATCGATATTGGTTATGCGTAAACATTAAATACTACATTGAAGATACAGATAAATCCCATTCAACTTGATAATGGGATAAACTTTGTATCACTTGGAATAATTTAGGGATTATTGCTTCTCTCAAAAAGGGAAACTCTTATGGTATCAAATTAAATGTTGCATTGATATGCTTGGGAGCTATGCTTGTGGTCTGATTATACTTGTTGCTGTAGGATGAAGGCTCCACACCTTCCCTTTGCATGTGAATTTAATGATAACGAAACATTGGCTTCTTATGCAAATGGTGTATATTATTACTTCGGTGTGGAACAAATAAAAGAATTTCTTGCTTTTAAGGGTGCTTATGAAATTGAATCTTTGTTTGACAAGTATGATAACTTTGATGATGTTGTTTACAGATCTGAAAAGTATGCTATACTTAAATATTTCTATGAATACTATGATTCTAATGCCTATGATTATATTGAGAAAACATGTGCTTTCCAAGAAGGGACTATTATTTTGTAGAAATCTATGGAAGAACAAATTGTTTAAATTGTGATATCCTTAGATGAAAAAGATGATGAGTAGAGCAAGAAACAAAAGGAGGAAGAGCGGATTAGCTAGTCATGCCCACCTTCTAATAATAGTAACTCTTAAACTCAAGCATTGTTTAATTTCCCTTCGCGCATATCGAAGGATGAATGGTATTATCCCTTGGATTCATTTGAAATATCCCTTTTTGATCAACTTGACAATTTCTATGCTTGTAGTCCTCAACCCAATATGAACTATGCTTATGAATATGAACTGGATATAGTTCCTTATGTTAATCATGAAATTGTTTCTATTGCATCCACACATAATAATCATATTATCTTTTTGCATAACCCCATCAACATTTTATTATGGATTGTGTTTTACTATTGCACATGATAATTTTGATTGATATAATATGCATGTGCTAGACTCTCCTACTTGCAATTATTATGAGAGAGTAACCAAATCTTGGTTTTATTTGTTTCAAATATGATAAAATTGCAAGAAATTGTTTATACTATGCATTGGCCCTTACTTTGTGTGCATGAATTGGTCTTTCATGACATACCAATGCATAGGAAGAGAGTTAGACTCTGTTGTTCTATGATACATATTACTTTGTGCTCACTACTAAATTAAAAATCATTTTTAATTAAAATTGGCTTTGATATACCATGGGATCCGGATGGATCAATTACTTGAGCACAATATGCCTAGCTTAATGGATTTAAAGAAAGTTCTCCCACGAGACTACTGTAACGCCCAAGATGGGGTCCTATCCTTATTTTTGGCGCGAGGGCCTCGACAGGGATAGAAACGCATCTCGTCATTTCGCAAGAATGGATATCGTTACAAGTACATGTACAGAAAAGATGAGTATATGAAATTGACTTACACTCGCCACAAGCTACATCAGAGTCACATCAGTACAATTCATACAATCATCATGAAGAAGAGCAGGGTCCAACCACAAATGAAGAAAACGATAAAATAACGACGTCCATCCTTGCTATCCCAGGGTGCCGGCCTAGAACCCATCCTATATCGATGAAGAAGAAGAAGATGAAGAAACTCCAAATAGCACAATCAGTGCGCTAATGCCAAAGTAACCCTTTTCCTGTACCTGCAACTGGTGTTGTAGTAATCTATGAGCCACGGGGACTCATCAATCTCATTTCCAAAGGTATCAAGACTAGCAAAGCTTAATGGGTGAGGTATGGTTTAGTGGTGAGGCTGCAGCACGTGACTAAGCATTTATTTGAGGTGGCTAACTTACGAGTACAATAACAAAAGAGGGGGATGAGCTATGCATAACGGACGTGAACTATTGATGATCAAATGAATGATCTTGAACACCTACTTATCAGACATAACCTCATCGTGTCCTCGATCGGAGAAGGAGCTCACGAAAGAGACAATCGCGGTTACGCACTTAGTTGTTAAGTTTTAATTAAGCTTACTTCAAGTTATCTAGAATCGGATGTTAAACAAAGTTTCCACGTTGCCACATAATCGCGGGCACGACTTTCCGAAAAAATTTAACCCTGCACGGGGTGCTCCAACAAGTCCATCATAAATTACTACAAGACACATAGAAATCCTCGATCACGAAACTCGCAACCTCCTAGGATTACTTAGTGGAAAACCTCAACTCTGAGAAATCCCAAAGCATCATAGGAATACCGATCCACAAGATATTTCGTTGAAGGTAAAAATAATCTAGCAACGCCACCCGACATATTGATGATCCCGATAGGAGCCGCGTATCTCGTTCTCAGGACACAACGGATGAGCTAGACGTCGGGTTAGTTAAACCCTGAGTGACCAAGGGGCGCCGGACATCGCTCAGGTTGGAGCAACACTCATGCGGAACACTGGCCCGGGGGTTGATTAAATTTCCTTAGGTTAATTACTCCCTATGTGGTTCATTTGTTACTAGGAAAATGTAGTACCAAAATTGGGCCTTGCCAGACCAGTCTTAATCTAAAATGAATTATCAAGGGAGTCCCCATAACAACCCGGGTCGTGTTAGGAGCGCTTATGGAATATAACACCGGTAGCCGAAACTAAGGCGACAAAGATGGAACAAAACACCACATTAGAAAGCCGAGTCTTCCACCTTTTACCAAGTATATAGATCCATTAAATTAAATTGAAATTAATATGGTGATATAACAAGAAACCCATGTTATCACATTGAAGCAACTGCACCTACAACTAGCAACGCTAACAGATGGTTAAGAAAGCGGTAACATAGCCAGTCAGTGTTTTGCTAGGTTGTAGAAAGGTTGAAGGTTTCATGGCAATGTTGAGAGGCTGACATTTATGAGGTGGTAGGCAACGAGACATAAGTAAAAAAGAGACAACTAGCATGGCATTGATAGTAATGGTATCTAGGGAAATGGTCATCTTGCCTGAGATCCCGGTTGGCAGAAAAACGACTACGTGAAGCAGACGAACCGATGTAGTCGAACGGATTCTCACTTTCCGACACGCTTGCGAAACTCTATCGAGACGAAGCAAACGGAAACAAGAATCAACACACGATATTGACCACATCATATGCACAACATGATGCAATTCGCATATGATGCCTGATCGGTTCAATAATGCAAGGCACGATATGGCAATTCACCACATCAACCACTACATGTTAAGTGAAGCTCAATATGCAACGAGTTGCATATCAACGAAACTCCACGTTAAATTATTTAGTTCACTCCCGTTTAGGTGCACGGCAATATTAAATGTTGTTAAACATGGCAAGGAGTGAAGCATAATTAAACTATCCATCTAGGCATTTTAAATGAGGCCGGAAACGACGTATAGCATCTCCGAAATGCCCCCAAGTGTTAAATTCTAATTCTATCCAAATTTGTCCTAATCACATTTTATGTTTGTTAAACGGAAAAACAAAGTGGTTCACGTGATTCTTTTCGTCGTTCTAGTCCATTTACATATATGGCTCATCTCCAACAAAGCTATGGTTAATTAACTATGACCTAAACCGTTTCTATCACGTCGACACGCAAACCGATGCAAACAGCATGCTAAAAAGATTTAAATATGCATGAGAGCTGGAAAATATTAATCTACGTGAAATTCTACACGTTCTACATATACAACTTATTTCGATCTAACGCGCGGTTTAAAAGATATAAGCGTTATAAAATAGGCATCTAATGAGTAATTTGACAAATTCGCAGCAACTAACAAAATATGATTGGACCAAATTGCAGCTTAGTGCAACGGCCCAAGTATTGATCAGGTCCAGATAGTTGCATGAATGCATGAGGAAAATAAACCAAAATAATAAAATAAAATAAAAGGGGGTGCTGGGATTTGATCCCAGGACCTGTGTGTTGCAAAAGAGAGCGATGACCAATAGGCTGCCTACGGCTTGTGACACAATAGGGATCGATCCTCAGTGAACCTAAGAGGGTGCTTGGATCCAAGAGACTAAAACTAGTCTCTTTAATAGGCTAAAGTTCCAAGCACCCGTGACTAAAGAGAGGCTAAAACTAGTCTTGAGGCTAAAATCTTTTAGTCAGGGGTACCCCTACTAAAATGTGCATTAGTCCTCTCTCTCCTCATTTAACTCCTCATGCAAGTTCTGGATTAAAGGGTTTGAAGGATAATAAATGCTCATTAACTTGATTTTAGTCTCTTTAGTACTTGGATCCAAGCATGGGTGAGGCTAGCAAGTTTTAGTCTCATTACTTTTAGTCATGGGACTAAAACGTATCCAAACACCCTCTAATACAAAAGTTGATCCCCTGGTGAAATAAAATGGGTGAAAAAATGTGCATACGTGGGGACTCGAACCCACAACCTCTTGCAACAAGGTCGGTTGTGCTAGCCAACTCGGTTGGCTGTGTGCTTGTGGTTAAAATTAGTGTCAGCACCTAATAACCTAAGAGCATCTCTAGTAGAACCCTCAAACCCTTAAATCTAAAACCAGTTTTAAGGGTTGAGAATTGCCCATTTTTGACACTTTTAAGGGTTGAAAAACAGGGGCAAAGACTAGAACCCTCAAACCCAACCCTTATAACGGAATATTCCGTTATAAGGGTTGGGTTTTTCGTTATAAGGGTTGGGTTTGAGGGTTCTAGTCTTTGCCCCAACCCCAACCCTTAAAACTGTCATTTGGCATTGCATAATTTTCACTAGAAAAACATAATAAACCTTCAAACAAACACGGAAATAAAGATCATTGATGCATGGTTTAATAGTTTTTACATCACACAATCATCATCTTCCCCCTCTCATCGGCACCATCACCAAAAAATTACACTTGGCGCCATTTCCTAGACCACTTCCACGTCCATCAAACACCTTCATTGTCGCCGGTGGTGGAGTCATCCACACCGCCATCACCACCACCACTCATCGGAGTGTCACCTCGAAGAGTAGAGGACGCACCACAAAATATCCTCTTCCTCTCTGCGATGTCCTCCTTGTAGTCCTTCCACCATTGCAATTGTTCTTGATCCATGTCCTTCTTGGACATCATCATGTGCTCCTTCTCTTCCACCATGAGTTCTTTCCATACCTTTGCCTCTTTCACCTTGATCATCCTCTCCTCCAAGTCAGCCTTGCGCTTTGCTTCTTCACATTTTGCTTCAACTTTTGCAAGCTTGACCTCTTTCTTCTTCTCGGTGATAAGAATCTTCGTCTCCAGTGTCTTCCTTGTCAATTCCTCTCTTGCCTTCATCATTTGCTCCATCTTCTCTCTTGGGCTTGATGCCTCTCCTTCCATCTTCACCCTTTGCTTGCCCTTCTTGGTTCCCTCGGGCTTGCCCAAGTTCCTCTCCTTCTCCTCATCTTCACTATCATCCATCCTAAGCATTGTCGACTTTTTGGGTGCGGTCTCTTGATCCTTCAACTTCCACTTGTCAAAGGTTTGAAGAATTGCCCAAGCATGCTTAAATGGGAATGGCTTGCCCTTGGAAGCAGCCATCTCCTTGTACCTCATGCCGGCAATTGTCTCCTATCAACCACACATAATCACATAAGAACCCACCAATAGCATAGTACACACACATAATCACATAAGAACCCACCAATAGCATAGTACACACACATAATCAAAATAGTGAAGAGATATGTACTCACATAGTCATTCTCCACGGTTCCACTAGGTGGTGCATCCTTCACTTGGTCCATGGCCGCACTCCAACGAGCACAAGCGGGCTTCATCAACTCCCACCGGCCTTGAAGCGACCGATAACTGCAAGAGATGAACCCACTATTCTTCGGCTTGATCCTACAATAGTTGTCCTCGATCCTGTGCCAATACCTTTTATCGGTTTGATCGGTGCCGGTGGTTGCATCCATCCCCACAGATGCCCAAGCACGAACCAAGAGGATATCTTCCGCTTCGGTCTAATTTGTCGATCGCGCATTTGGGCGGGAAGCGGCGATGAATGCCTCCTCCCCTATCTCGGCCACCTCCTCCTCGCCATCCCCTTCATCCTCCTCATCTTCCTCAACCTCCTCACGAAAGGGTTCTAGAGGCGAAGCCCCGAGGTCCATCTCGCGTCTTGAAGGAGGTCCATGAACGAGGATGGGGTTGCCATTTCCTCGAACACCGGGTGCGCGGCGGGAGGAGGTTCGGCGACGGCAGCGACCGGGGCCGCGACCTTCTTCCGCTTCGGGGACGCGCCGGCGGCCTTGAAGGAAGCCCCTCGCGGCCCACGGGAGGAGACCTTTGGCCGGCTCTTCTTGACGGCGGCCGGGGCAGGAGCCGGGGAGGCGGCAGGAGGCGGGGCGAGGCCCGCCCGCCGCCGCTTGGCCCCGACATGGGTCGCCGCCACTACGTCAGCTGCAGGACGGGGGCGGGCGCGGCGTAACCCTTCATGGCAGCGACGACGCGGGACGAGCTGGGAAGGCGAGACAGTTTTGCCTCCCACGCGATTTGGGAAGAGGAGTGCGGGTTGGGGGCAGTCACCCCCCTGAGTTCTACAGGCTGGGAAGGGGTTTAAGGGTTCGACCTCTAAATTTTCTTACGGTATTAAGGGTTTAAAGGTTTTATTCTACGTCGTTTTTTCATGAAAACTTAAAAAAAAGACGGTTATTTTTAAGGGTTTGAGGGTTCTACTAGAGATGTTCTAAATATGCCAGGATGGATCTAGGGAAAGAAATGAAGCTTCAGGCATGACAGGGCTGCTTATAGAGGGGAGACAACACGGCGCCTGCGCACGGGCGAGGCCACGGCGGGGCTTGAGCTCCTGGACGTTCATGGCTGTCTCCTACGGCTTGGACGTGCAGGTTCTCCAACGAGCTGGGGAACTATGGGACGGCCATGACAGCGGACGAGGCAGCGGCTCCTCCGGTGTCTGGCCAAGGAGAGCTCCAGCGCGCGGCATGCACAGCGGAGAGGCGAGCTGGAGGCGAGGGGCGGCATGAATCCGGCCGCTCCGGACCCATTCCGGCTGGATCTGGCCGAAGACGAGGGTCGGCTGCAATGGACCTCTTGGAACCTCAGCACCATGATCCTGCTCCTGCGGTAGAAAGAAGAGACCGATCGAGGTGACAGGGAAGGAAGAGAACGAGGAGGAAGATGGAAAGGCGCGGGGGACGACCTGCTTGCTGTTGCCGCCGAGCTCGGGGTCGAGCAGCTCCTCGGCAACTGCTGCTGATTGGGGACGACGGGGTTGCACTGACAGGGTCTTGGGCACGAGCGGCGGGTCGGGCCAGGAGGAGGTGGCGCGACCGAGAGTGCTCGAGGATCGAGGCCTTGCCTCGGTTTCTCGTCAGGTCCTCTCGTCAGGTGGCGGCGGGGCAGGGACTGAGAGGGAGAGAGATCGAGAGAAGAGGGTTGCTATCGGCTAGGGTTGCTGAGATGGGCTGGGCCTTGGGCCGGCTATGAAGAAAGGAAAAAAATGCCACATGAATACAATTGGTTTGACCTGGTTAAGAGACAAAAGGGATCTCTTTTTGAAAAAACAGAAAAGGAAATGAAAAGTGAAAAAAATTATTTGAGGTACAAATAAATCCAAAGTGAGCTGAAGAAGTCATGTGGCTACTACAAAATAAATCAAGAGCGCCACAACTAAAATGGAGAGAAAAGAGAAAGAGCACAAACTTAGAATATTTGGAATCAAACGTAATTTCAATTGAAAATGTGTTACTGTTGGAATATTTTATAGTAGCTCCCAAAAATATTAGGAGGATATGTTATCAAGAGAGTCACCATGTGAATTCCCTCAATTTAAATAGACCAACAGATCTATGCAATTTATTTATTTAAGTAGCAAAAGATTAAAGACATGATGGCATGATGACTTGATGAATGCAACAAACAAATAATTGACATGGATACAACGGGAAAAAAGGGAATCTTCTTGAGTGTCGGTATCGGGCTGTCACAACTACCCATAAGTTTTATAGAGTCATTTATTCTGTTGGGTCCTTTTAAAATAAATAAAAATAAAAAATAAAGTGGGGAACTTAAAACTTTCTCAAAAAGAAAGTAAAAGTGAGAAAGACGAGCACCGTTGAAGTGAGGGGAATCCTTGAACTTTCTTCATGCCCAAGGAAAGTTTTTCAATTTTTTTTATTATAGAAACTTCTCAAAAACAAGTATCCCTTTGTACAATCCGTTATATTATAAAAATGTTGTGCCAATATTTCCCTTTAGGTTGTTTAAATTATTTGTTTGATATGTGTTGTGCAAAAACAGAAACTTTGCGTGTAGTGTTTGGATTTTTAAATTTTACTGAAACGTCAAAAGTTTATGAATTTTTTACACAACGCTTCTATGTAAATTGTTTAATACATCATAATATTTTAGAATTGTTTGAGTTACAAAATTATATGTTTCATGTGCAACTTTACGAACTGTCCTATTTTTCACAAATTGTTGTTATAATTTTTTACGTGCTTAAGTTTTAAATCTTGTTGAGCTCCATTGATTTGGGAGCCATAGAATTGTGATAGCATACACTGAGTAATGTTTGATTATAATTATACAATAATGTTATAGCAAGACGTGATGGGATTTGATGTTATATGTACTAACCCTTCTAATAAAAGATTTGTTCAGTTTTGTGTGGATGAAGTGTTCAAAGATTGAGAAGGTGTCGATATGAGAACAATAAGGAAAGGTGGGAATTCAAGCTTGGAGATACCCAAGGCAACCCATGTGAATATTAAAGGATACTGAAGCATCTAAGCTTGGGTATGCCCGAGAATGCACCCCATCTTTCTTCCTTGAAAATCATCGGTATGTACGATTTTTTGTTTTCTGCACATGATATGCGTAAATTCGTGTAGCATCGTGTGCTTTTTATTTTTATTTTAGTAATGCACCATGTTGGTATGGGATAGTACTTGGTTGATTTATAGAATACTCTTTGCACTTCACTTATATCTTTTGAGTATGGCTTTATAGAATCCTTCGTGTGCTTCACTTATATCTTTTGAAGTTTGGATGCTTGCTTCTCTACATTGGGAACACCGTTATATGTAGAATGCTATTTTTCTTCATATATATTTATTAGTGTGTGTATAGGTCATTTGTAGAAAAACTAAACTCTCTTGCTTCACTTATATCTATTTAGAGAGTTAATAGGAATTGGTCATTCAAATGGTGAAAGCACAACTTCTCCCTGGGTGGTTTTGGTAATTAATAACAACATATATTTCATTAGACTAATGAGTCATCCAACTATATTTCAAGTGAAGTTCAATGAATGGAGGAGCTAGGATTGTGAGAAGAATCCTTAGATGCATGGACCATCAATTGGCAAAGTCTTCAAGACTCTACATTTATATTTATGTGAGAAATTATATTTGAGTCCATAGGAAAGCCAATACTATTAAAAGGGGACGAGGTATCTATGATGATCTGGTTGCTCAAAGTCCTTAGAGATTAGCCACGAGAAACCTCACCATTTCTCCCATGAAATATTTTGTCCCAAATCCTAATGTTAAAATCCGTGCCACCAACTTTCCACAATCAACCATACCAAGTTTTCCTTAGACAAAACTCAAAGCCAAACTCTAGCACATCGGTGCAACAAATATTTGCTTTGGTATAGTGGAAAAGCAGTGACGACCTTGCTGGTATCCATTTGACAAAAAATGGAATTTTCTAGTTTTCCATATCGCTGCCACCGAGTCACTGGAACTGCCTAGGTGAACCAAATCGGTATAACCGACATGCTATATATCGGTCTCACCGAAAAGCCAAAAGTTAGGATATTTTGCACTAGTCGGTGTAACCGAGTTTTTACTTCGGTTCCATCGAGTTAGGAAATAATGTTGTAATGCTTGGATTTTTGGAGATGGGTATATACAGCCATCCACCTCCCTCTCATTTATAGAGAGAGCACTCAGAATAAGCAAACGCTTCCATCATTCATTTTTGAGAGAGAACCACCTACTCATATGTTTAGATCAATATCTTCCACTCCAACCATATGAATCTTGATTTCTAGCCTAACCAGGTGTAACACCCAAGATGCGATCCTATCCTTATTTTCGCACAAGGGCCTCGACAGGAATAGAAGCGCATCTCGTCCTTTCACAACAATGGATATCGTTACAAGTACATGTAAAGAAGAGATGAGTATATGGAATTGGCTTACACTCGCGACAAGCTACAACATGAACATCTCAATACGGAAATACATAAAATCACCAAGTAGAAGAGCAGGGTCTGACTACGGACGAAATTAAATGATACAATAATGACGTCCATCCTTGATATCCCATACTACCGGCCTAGAACCCATCCTACGATCGTTGAAGAAGAAGAAGAAACTCTAAATAGAACAGTCATCGAGCTCACATAAAAGTATCGATTTACATGTACCTAGAATTGTTGTTGTAGCAATCTGTGAGCCATAGGGACTCAACAATCTCATTTCCGAAGGTATCAAGACTAGCAAATCTTAATGTGTGAGATATGGTTATGTGGTGAGGCTGCATCAAGCAACTAAGCATTTATTTGAGTGGCTTACTTACGAGTACAAGAATAAGAGGGTGGTGATCTATGCATAAACGGACGTGAACTACTACTGATCAAGAAATGATCATGACCACCTACTTACGCATTAAACATAACCGCACCATGTCCTCTCTCTGATTTAGGAGTCATGAGTAGAGACAGTCAAAGTTACGCACACAGTTGGCATATTTTAATTAAGTTTACTTCAAGTTTGCTATGACCGGGTGTTAAACAAAGTTACCAAGTTGTCACATAACCGCACGCACGGCTTACCGAAAGATTTAACCCTACATGGGTGCTCCAATTAGTCCATCACAAACTATGACAAGCTGCCCTGGAGAGAAAACCTCAACCTCGAGATAGCCCGAGGTATCCTCAATATCCGAGTTAACAAGACCTTCGATAAGAGTAAAAAAATCTAACAAGATTGCCCCGCAGGCCAGATCCCAATAGGAGTCGCGTGTATCTCTTTTTTAGGGCAATACCTGATGGGAAAGCCTGCGAGTAAAACCAAACCACGAGTTTCCCCGCGGTGGCCCTGCAGTGTGCCCGTTTGGGATCAACACCATCATCACTGGCCCCCACCTGTATTATGTTGAATTAATCGATGGGTAGCGCTAACTCCCTATGCATTACTAACCGTGTTCAGTAATATTATGTTGAGCAAATATAGTACCAATGTTGGGCCTTGTCGGAAGTGTTATATCCCAAAACAAAAATCAAGGGGGTCCTCATAACAACCCCTTAGGAGCACTCAGTATGGAACATAACACCGGTACACAAGTAACTAGGGATGCAGAAGTGGAACAAAACACCGAGCCAAAAGACCAAGCCTTCCACCTTTACCAAATATATATGTGTGTACTAAATTAAATAGCAATAATATTGTGCTATAACAAGTAATCCATGTTGTCACATGGAAAGCAACTTGCACCTGCAACTAGCAACGCTATAAGAAGGCTGAGCAAGCGCTAACATAGCCAAACAAAGGTTTGCTGGGATGTGGAGGGGTTAGAGGCTTTTCATGGCAATGTTGGAAGGCTTGACATAACAGGGCAGTAGGCAGCGGGACATAGTGATAGAAACGAGACAACTAGCATAGCAATGATAGTAGTGGTATCTAGGGAAATGATCATCTTGCCTCAGATCCCGCTTGGAATAATAATGAATCCGTGAAGTAGACAAACCAAAGTAGTCGAACAAATCCTCACACTCCGAAACGGTTTGGAATCTCTCGAGAAGAAACAATCCAGAAACAAACAATCACGACATGATGCACAATAAAATATATTGCATTTCTATTTAATTATGCATGACACGATAGAGCACAATAATCAACTTCACATTAAGTGAAGCTCAATATGCAACGAATTGCATATTGATGAAACTCCACATCAATTCATTTAGTTCACTCCCGTTTATGTACTCATCAATATTAAATGTTGTTTAACATGGCTGGTCAAGGCACAAGGTGAAGATAGAATTAAGCAATTTTTAATGGAGAAGGATGACGGACATATAACAAAATAATAACTCACGAGTTTAAGAGAAATGCAGTTGATATTGTTTTTAACTACACTATCATTTAAATGTTGTAATCATGGCAATAGGTGAAGCGTGAACAACTACATCATCTAGGCATTTTAAATGAGGCCAGAAATAACATATAGTATTTCTGAAATGACCCCATATGTTAATTCCGAAATTGAAACAAATCTAAACTAACCATATTTTATTGTTGTTAAATAGAAAAATAAATGTCAACATGTTATTACACACATTTTCTAGTCAAGTTACATATGTGGATCATTAAAATCTAAGCTACAGTTAACTAGTTGTAAAATAAATAATTTTAACATGGCATTTATGCAAATTTAATTATAGAACAAGTTTTAACATTTTTATCATGGTTGAAAATGGCATATTATGAATCTACACAAAATTCCAATCATTTTCCATATATAATTAATTTTAATATGATGCACGATTTGTGAGATATAAATGCATGAAAAGTATGGGGGGTTCTATAGTTCTCTAATGAGGTAATAGCACCCCAAGTCCTACAACTTGCACCACATGTGATGGTTTGGCCCTATAGCTTGCAAAGTGCACCTATTTAGTCCTACAACTTGCAAGTCTTGTGCATATTTGGTCCACATCCATTCACAGCGTGCCAAGTGGACAGGGTGGGTCAGGGTTGGTCGTTTTGCACCCAGGTCCTTGCATTTATCACTTATTAATCGCCCGTTGTCGGTATCTGAGAAAACACCTGAATTTAATAACCCTAATAACTCATGTTCCAAACGACGACGCCAGCTTTTCGTCTCTGTTCTTTCCTTCTCCCTCGTGCGCCGCTTTTCCTCTTTCTTCTTTCTTCTTCTCCCTCGTGTGCATTAGCTTTTCTTCTCCTGATGGCGTCACCGGAGTTCTTCGGCGACCGGGAACCGCCTGCCTCGACCCACCTCGTCCGGCCGCACTCTGTTTACCCCCAGACTACGGTAGTTCTCGTTGTTCTCTCTTGTCCCTCGTGATCTCCTCCTCTATGGTTTGCTGATCCATGATTTGCTCTGGTGAGAAGAAGAGTTGCTGCTTAGTATTACATATGCTGCTGCTGATTCATGCTTTGCTCTTGCTCTCGTGAGAAGAAGAGAGAAGAAGAGTTGGTGCTGATTTATGGTTGATGTACTTTTAACATGCTTATGCTATGGATTTAGGTTCTGGTATTTAGGATTGTAGAAGTTGTTGTGTTTTTGTGTGTGTGCAAGTTACATTTTATTGTTAGATCTTGTGAGAAGAAGAGTTGTTGCATCTGGTGCTTAGTTTTAACTGAACACATCATGTAGTTTTAACTGAATTTTGAACTGTTTGGATGCAATGGGTCATTCATTAATGGGAAAAAGTGTGTGCACTCCTTTTTTCACACTGGAAATTGAGCATGGTGGCATTTTCCTAGGAGCAGTCAGTGAGCTGGAGTATTACAACTCTTCTGTGGAGGTGCTGGACCATTTAGATCCTGCCACATTTAGTTATGAAGTATTAGAACAACACCTAAACTGGTTGGGATATCCTAAGAATCAGCACATCATCTACTGGTGTTTGCCTGACAAGAAAATATTTGATGGCCTGGTGAGAATTACAGATGATGAGGATCTGCAGCAAGTGACCAGAGCTAGTGTTAATCATAAAGTGCTTGTAATAATGGTTGACCATTCAGACTTCATCAGTAATTTCAGGGAAGATTTGATATTGAAGGAGACATCATTTCAAAGCCCTGTTAGAGTGGCCAACTGTTCTGTTGTTGCAAGCAATTCAGGCAACATCATCTGTTTGAATGTTGATAAACCAATTTTAGAGGTTGCAGAAGATAGCACAGAACCAGACAATTTGCTTAATGATGCTGCAAATCTTCTTACTGATGTTGTACACACACATGTGCTTACTGATGGTGCAGAGCCAAATTTGCAGAATGATGGTGCTGTACACTCAAATTTGCAGAATGATGCTTCTGCAGACTCAAATTTGCAGAATGATGGTGCAGAGTCAAACTTTCTGAATGATGCTTCCCAGCCTAACTTGCTGACTCATGTTGTGTTGTTGGAAGAATCAGATATCAGTGATAGTGATTATGACATTCATGATGGAGATGATGATCTGTATGAAGACAACATTGTCTATGATGTTGATGAAGAAGCTGAGCCAGAGGTGGAAGATGTTGAGCCTGAGTATTTACTTGAAGATGAAGATCTGAACCTCTCCATTGAACAACAAGAACAACTTAAGTACAAGTTCACAACATTCAATTCAAAGGTGGACATGAAATGCCCTGTTTTCACTTTGGGTATGGTATTTGCTGATGTGGTTGAGATGAGGAAAGCTCTAACTGCCTATGCAATAAGAAACAGAGTGCAAATTAAGAAGGTGAAGAATGACAAGATAAGGTTAGAGGCAATTTGTCAGGCAGAGTGCCCATGGATGCTCAAGGCTGGAAATGATAACAGGACTGGAGGATTTGTGATCAAGGCATTCAACCCATTGCATTTGTGTCAAAATAAATGGAAGTTAAAGGATTTGACAGCTAAATTCATGTGCAAGACATTCATTGAAGAATTCAGAGATGACCAGAAGATGTCACTTGGAACATTTGCAAGGAAAATAACTAAGGAGTTTAATGTTACTCCTAACAGATGGAAGTTAGCTAGGGCTAGAACAGAAGCACTTAAGCAGATCCATGGTGATGAGGAAGAACAGTTTAGTAGGCTATGGGATTATGGCCATGAGCTAAGGAGCAAAAACCCTGGCTCTACATTCCTGCTGACAACTACACTGGTAAAAGATACAAAATTTCCATTGGGTAGGAAATGTTTGAAAACATTGTACTGGTCATATGATGCATGTAAGAGAGGGTGGCTAGAAGGTTGTAGACCCATTCTATTTATTGATGGTTGTCACATGAAAACAAGATTCAAAGGAGTGCTTCTTAGTGCTGTTGGAATTGATCCAAATGACTTCATTTTCCCCATTGCAATGGGTTGGGTGGAAGTAGAATGCACTGGTTCTTGGGAGTGGATCCTGACAACTCTAAGAGATGATGTGAACATCACCAACACTGCTCCTTTCACAGTAATGAGTGATAAGTAGAAAGGATTAATCAATGCAGTGCACAAAGTTTGGCCAGATTCAGAACACAGGTTTTGTGTGAGGCATATTTATCAAAATTTTAACGAGAAGCACAAAGGAGAGGTACTGAAGCAAGATTTGTGGGCCATTGCAAGATCACCAAACAAGGTGAAGTGGAGAGAGAACTGTCAGAAAATGGATGATCACTCCTCAGCTGCCTTCCATTGGACTGAAAGACTTGAGGCAAAGACCTAGTGCAAGGCATTTTTTAGTACATTTCCCAAATGTGATATTCTGTTGAACAATAACTCTGAAGTGTTTAACAGTTACATTCTTGATGGCAGAGAGATGGCAGTTCTTAGTATGCTTGAATATATCTTCTACAAGATCATGCATAGGATAGTGACTAAACAAAGAGAAGCTATAGAAAAGTGGACATGGCATAGAATATGCCCAAAGATAAGGAAGAAATTAGAGAAAAACACTGAGTTTGCTGCAAAATGTCATGTATCAGAAGCTGGCCAACAAATCTTCAGAGTTCAGTCTGGTAACTCTAGCTACACAGTTGATCTTTGCAAGCACACATGTGAATGCATGAGATGGCAGTTGTGTGAGGATAGATTGACCCAGAGACAATGGTTCATGATTGCTATACAGTTCAAACATACTGAAGGCATATGGATACACTCTTTCCCTCTTGCAGACCCAAAGGATTGACAAATACAACATGCTTACAAAGTGCATCCACCAGTGTTTACTAAACAGTTGGGAAGGCCCAAGAAGAACAGGAAGAAGGCACCAGAGGAGAAGATTAAACATGGTGTAAAGGTGTTGAACAAGAAGGGTGTTTCAATGCACTGCTCAATTTGTGGCAGAGCAGATCATAACATGAAGGGGCACTACAAATGGCAAGAAGCTCTCATTGAAGAGGGAGTGGAGGTGGTTGATGAACATTATGATGACCCATGTAACTTGTAACTTGCACTTCATATTTGCAGAACATCTACCCCAACCAGGCAGATCCTCTTTTGGATCCAACTGAATCACTAACAAGTATGGTCTACAACATGGCTCAGAGGGAGCTTGATAAAAGGCCTCCTTATAGGGTTCATGGTCCACTACCAGAGCAATCATCTTTTGTTGCTTCTGCTGGGGCTGCAATACCCCAGCCTAGGGTGACTACATAAATGACTAGTGCCAGGCTGACTAGGGCAACCACAACACTTGATATAGGTCAAACATCTCAACCTATTGCAAGAGCAAGGAGAAGGGCAAGAGGAGCTGCTGCAGGTGGAGGTAGAGCAAGAGGAGCTGCTGCAGGTGGAGGTAGAGCAAGAGGAGGTGGTGCAGTAGCAGGCAGGGCAAGAGGAGTTGGTGCAGGTGCAGGTGCAGGCAGGGCAAGAGGAGCTGGTGCAGGGCCAGTTAATCCAACAGGAAGCATAGGAAGGGGAGCATTTTCATCAGGAACAACAACTGGAAGGGGAAGAGGGGCATACTGGCTCCTCTTTGGAGATGATAGCAGCATCCCTGATCTTAATGCTGTTCCTGAAGACATGGTGCCTCCAACTATTTGATTTGATGGAAGTTGTATGTGTCCCTGATCATAATGTTGTTCCTTAATGCAAGCCCTACTATGATGTAACCTAATGGATTTAAGACATGTCTTTTGGATGCCCTAGTATGATGTAACCAGGAACATGTTAGTGTGGTTGAAAAAGTTGGAATGATGGTCTTAATGTGTTGAGAAAAAGTTGGAATGATGGTCTTAGTGTGCTTCAAAAAATAGGAACAAATAGAATTGTAAAATAAAATATTGCAAAAACTAGGATGCAATTTGCAAGAGAGTGTGCAATGCCAATAGAATAAGTGTAGTGATTTGTGTAACTGAAAAAAAGTGAAAGAAAAAAATGTGCTGCCTGGGGCTTGAACCCAGGACCTGCAGTTTGCAAGAGAGTGTGCAATGCCAGTAGAATAGGAGTAGTGATTTGTTAGGATACTGCTTTATGTTGTAGTTATAAAGCCGTGTGTGGCCGTTTGGTCTGTCCAATCCCAACTACCACTAACACCCTCCTGTATTTATTACCACCGCTAACACTGTCCAATCCCCATTACCCTCCTGTCCTATCCACCACCGAAAGCACCGCCAACCATCGCCGTCGTCGCCATGGAGCAGAGTCTTGGCTGGCAGAAGGCAATCGAAGACCTTGCCGGCAACCACGTGCAGATACGTTAGCAGTATCGGGAGATCGCGCGCTGGTTCCCATCTGTGCAGATGATGAGGAACCATGCCCGCGGCCTTGTGAAGGTGATGACGGAGGCTGAGAAGCTTCGTGCATTCCCCAGCGGCCAGAGCATCCGAGTCGCTATCGTCCTCCTCTGGGCAATGCGGGAGGTGACGACCTCGAACGACCCCCTCCAGCGGGCCCGCTGGTGGATGTACCGCTCATCCACCATGCCGCCGCTGTCGGATATTCATCGTGTTGCTTCCAGGGCAAAGCACGTCTCCGACGTCGTCGTTGCTCTCCCAACGCCCGTCAACAACACCTACTGGGGCCGCCTGCATCCCGAAATCCTGTTGGGGCCGTCAGACGACTCTGACGACGAGCACGTCTCTAACGACGAGTCATCTGACGACTTCATCGTCTTCTCTGACGATGAGGAAGAGGCAGAGGTGGAGATGGTCGGGCCGGTGGTCTTCGCAGTCGAGGGGGAGAAAGAGATCCCTATTGATGTGGAGAAGCTGCCGGATGTTGGAGATATGGAAGAAGTTGGTATCACTGTGAAGAAAGAACTTCAGGATGAAAGGAAGAACTGTCAGAGAAGAAGTGCAAGAACAGGAAGAAGAGCCCCATCCCTGTCAAAGTGCGCCGCTCCGAGCGTCTCAAGAAGATGCTGGAGTGAAGAAGAAGATGCCCAAGACTGAAGAAGAAGATGCTCAGGATGTTAGGTATGCTGGTATATCAAAGCATATATGTTAGAAATATTGAGTTATATGTAGGTTAGGTGTGCTGATATATATGACAGCACATAAGTTACAAATATTGGGTGATCTCTAGTTTAGGTATGCTGATATATATGACATCATATAAGTTAGAAATCTTTTGGACTCACTATTAAGGTTATTGCTATGGATATAAGTAGCAATGGTTGGCTACTCTTGTTTCATTCTCTATGTGTATGCATTGCTTGTTCTTGCTATGGATATAAGTAGCAATGCATTTCTTGTTCTTGCTATTGGTTGGCTAAGTAGCAACATGCCTCAAGTAGAAATGTGGTCCACTTACTAGAATGAGCAAAATTGAGGTCTCACAGAATGTCAAATAATTCCACTAGAGATACTACAACTTGCACTTGATGTGGTTAAAAACTAAATCACTAACATCATTTGTAGTTAAGCAAAAGCAAATTCAGTTCACTGCAAATGACAAATCAGTCTTCTCGATAAACATAAAGCCTAAGAATTCAGCAAATGAGACAGGTTACAATATATAAGTTCACCAAATAAGCCAACATTACTAAGGTCTCAACAAATAATACATCCATTCATCACTCAAATTCATCTAATATCTCCTTGACCTTCCTTATCTTTGATTTTGTCTCTTCCTTATGCTTGAATAGGTCACCAATCATGTACTCTAATTTCTTTTTGTCTTTTTTCAACTCATCGCTCTCTTGCATCACTTTCTTCATCTCTTGCATTACCTCATCACTATCTTTCATTGTTTTTTCCCTCTCCTGCTTCATGAGCTTAAGCTCTTTCTTCATGAGCTCAAGGTATTTCTCTGCCTTAGCCCTAAATACCTGATGAATATTTGTGGCAGACTTGTCTGAAATACTCTTCTTCTGTAACTCTTTTTTGGGTGATCTCTAGTTTAGGTATGCTGATATATATGACATCATATAAGTTAGAAATCTTTTGGACTCACTATTAAGGCTATTGCTATGGATATAAGTAGCAATGGTTGGCTACTCTTGTTTCATTCTCTATGTGTATGCATTGCTTGTTCTTGCTATGGATATAAGTAGCAATGCATTTCTTGTTCTTGCTATTGGTTGGCTGAGTAGCAACATGCCTCAAGTAGAAATGTGGTCCACTTACTAGAATGAGCAAAATTGAGGTCTCACAGAATGTCAAATAATTCCACTAGAGATACTACAACTTGCACCTGATGTGGTTAAAAACTAAATCACTAACATCATTTGTAGTTAAGCAAAAGCAAATTCAGTTCACTGCAAATGACAAATCAGTCTTCTCGATAAACATAAAGCCTAAGAATTCAGCAAATGAGACAGGTTACAATATATAAGTTCACCAAATAAGCCAACATTACTAAGGTCTCAACAAATAATACATCCATTCATCACTCAAATTCATCTAATATCTCCTTGACCTTCCTTATCTTTGATTTTGTCTCTTCCTTATGCTTGAATAGGTCACCAATCATGTACTCTAATTTCTTTTTGTCTTTTTTCAACTCATCCCTCTCTTGCATGACTTTCTCCATCTCTTGCATTACCTCATCACTATCTTTCATTGTTTTTTCCCTCTCCTGCTTCATGAGCTTAAGCTCTTTCTTCATGAGCTCAAGGTATTTCTCTGCCTTAGCCCTAAATACCTGATGAATATTTGTGGCAGACTTGTCTGAAATACTCTTCTTCTGTAACTCTTCCTTTAGGTCACTAAGAGCAATTTGTGTGTTTCCTAGCTCAGCCAATGCCTGCTCTTTGTCAGCTACCATCTTAGCAAAATCAAGCTTGAAAAACCTTAGATCTTTTTCCATCTTCTCCTTCTCTTTCAGCACCTTAAAATTTCCTTCTGCATTAGCAAGATTATCAGAAAGCCTAAGCTTGTTCTCATCTTCATACATGTCCCACAGCCTACCGAGTGTAGTCTTCAACTGAGGAGGCCATTCTGGGTCAACCCACTCCACATAGCCACATTTAGGTCCTTCCTAGAAAATACAAAAAAGAAAGACATTTCAGTTATTTTAATAAGTGCTTATATGAATTAAACATTCTGTTATCTGAATAATAAACATTCTGTTATCTGAATAATAAACATTCCGTTATCTGAATAGTAAACATTATGTTATCTGAATAACTACCCATTTTGGTATGTCAGCAACACACATTTTGCTATCTGAATTCATATTTAGAAATAACATCTTTTGAACATTACTAAGATAGACAAAAACACTTTGTGCACAACATGTACATCTGAGCTACATAAACCATAATATAGAAAATGTGTAGATCTGATAATCCACTAACCTTTTGTGCACAACCTAAGAATCTTCTGCCACTATCCACTGACTGAAAGGCAACATATTTTTCACATATGGCTTCATGTTCACATCTAGCACTTAGATCTGCAGCTAGACCTCTCCATTCCACGCACAAAATGGTTGGAGGAGCCTAAAAGATAAACTGGTGAGGAAATCCCCAATGTGCAAACCCTAAATGAAGGAGGAGGACAAGAAGAAGAACATAAGCTAACCGGGCTGTTGACGTCGTTGTCCGAGGAGGAGGAGTAGGATCCCTTGCTCCAGGACACCGTTGCTGCATGCGTGGACCTTGTTGAAGAACAACATAGAGAGGCTGGGGGAGAAGAAAAACAGAGAGGGGCAGGGCGACGGGAGCTGGTGAGCTTGTGTCTCCAGCTCGGGGGTAAGTAAGCAGAGAGGTATAGTCTCGGGCTTTAGTTATTAGGGTTATTAAATTCAGATGTTTTCTCAGATACCAACAACAGTCGATTAATAACTGATAAATGCAAGGGCCTGGGCGCAAGACGACCAACCCTGACACACCCTGTCCAGTTGGCGCGCTGTGAATGGCCGTGGACTAAATATGCACATGACTTGCAAGTTGTAGGACTAAATAGGTGCACTTTGCAAGTTGTAGGACCAAACCATCACATGTGGTGCAAGTTGTAGGACTTGGGGTGCTATTACCTCTTCTCTAATTCGGTAGATAATTCGATAAATTCGAAGTGCACAAAAAAACATGGCAGGCCGAATCTTTTAACGGGTTGGAACCAGGCAGTGGGCACAGGTTAACAATTAACGCACACAGGCGTTAGATAGAAGGGTTTTTGCTGGGCTTCGAGGGGGCGCTCACCATGGGCCCAGTCGAGAAGGGTGATGTTGGCTGGGCCTTAGCAAGCAAATCTGGTGGGCTCGGCCTGGGTGTGCGGATGCAGCGGGGCCGGTCACTACTATAGCCCAGCATCTAGCGAAGCAGGCGAGGGAGGCAGCCTTGAAAGTGCGTTATATCGACTAGAGGGGGTGAATAGGAGATTTTTAGAATTTCATCACTGAGGAAATTCCTTTTGAGGAAATTCCTCACTGATGACTAACTTACAGCGGAAACAGTAAAGGATCAGAAGTGCAAAGTTTCACAACAGCAGTTTTTCAGTGTGAGGAATGTGAAAACAGATTGCATAGTGAGCAGGCACGCAGAAAACAGATGAGGATTAACTAGCGTGAAGAATTTGGGGTTGAGGAATTTTAGAGAAAGTCTTCAGCAAATTCTTCAAACAGTAACAGTGAAAGTCATCAACACATAATATGAGGAAAGTAAGGAGTTGAGGAATTAGAACTCGTTTCACAGCAAAGACAGTAGTTGCTGACCCAGTTCCAACTGCTGTGACAGTTGTACATCTGGTTAGCGGCTTGGTATTGAAACCAAAGGACACACAGTCCCGGGACACACAGTCCCTACCGTGTTCTCCTTGGGCTAAGAACACGCAGTCATCGCCCAACACTCGTGGTAAGTCTTCAGGGCAGACTTCCAAACCCTCACAAACTTGGTCACCCGACGATCCACAATTGACTGCTGAAAAGCTCTAGACCATGACGCCTAACCGTCTAGAGGATGCACAGTCCTCAAAGGTAAAAGGCTTCAGTCCCACACAGGAACAACTTCTTCAGTGATGCTCAATCACTTGGTTCTAGGTTTGTGGTTTCGGTGTATGGGGTATTTCCTCACTGATGAATTACTCTCGAAGACTCTGAGGAATTGGGTTGCTCTTATGACAAGTGTCAGTTTCTAACGGAGCAGCCAACTAGCTAATGGTTGTGGGGGCGGCTATTTATAGCCTAGGAGCATCCCGACATGATTTGACACTAATGCCCTTAAATAATATGACCGTTGGTGTGGATAAGACCAATGATGTGGCGTGGCTATCGAAACGGTCGGAACCATCAACTGTGAGAGTCCTCATGTCACTCGTATTCCTCACTTGAGGCTTTTGGTAGGATTAGGCTTGGGTTGAGCATCATGAGGAAATTCATTCCAAAGTGTAACTTCGACCCCCTTTAACAGTACGGTGTTCCTATTACTCAAGTGTGAAGAAAATAAAACAGAAAGAGTAAATCTTCATGCTTCAAAGTCTTCAAAATGATTTTCTTCAGGACACACCGAATTCCTCAATTTTAATATCTTCATGAGGAATATCAATTTCATCGCAGATTCTTCGCGACTCAATTCTTCAGCTTCAGACCAATTTCTTCAACCGAAGATATATATTTTTAGGGGTCGATATTCATCAAATATATCAAACTCCTCACTGACTTATAGATCATGTGTACACTCATAAACACATTAGATACTTAACCTATAAGTCTTCAACCCACCAAAATCACTAAGGGGCACTAGATGCACTTACAATCTCCCCCTTTTTGGTGGTTGATGACAATTAGGTTAAGTCTTCAACAGGGATAACAATATGAAGTGTAAATACTTATTTGAGGAATTTGAAATTAAGATTCAGAGAGACTCCCCCTGAAGATGTGCATATCTTGAGGATTTTGCTTTCTACAGCAAATGCACATTGATGATTTATATCATGGAGATCTCCCCCTGAGTCTTGTAAATCATGCATACATGCAACATATAGTATGAAGAAAATGAAGATGCATGATGACAAATGGTATCTGACGAATTCCAGCGTGCGTCATTAAAAACTTAAGGAATAAGCATGCGAAGAAAAACGTTCAAAAGCGTTAGAGTACCATCGGGCTTAAGTTACAACTCATTACATAAAAACTTCAGAAGAACCAAGAGTTTGTAACTTAAATATAGTTCATAAGCCTCAAAATATATCCCGCTTGAAGACTAACTCTCAAGTTTCTCCCCCTTTGTCATCAAGTGACAAAAAGGGACAAACTGAGGACTAACGCCCGTGAAGACTTCACTTCTTGGCGGTTGATGAAGAGGCGTGATGCTTCTTGGGAATAGTCTTCTTCCTTGGACCGGTGGTAGTGTCGAGCTGTTCTTCATCAGATTCAGCAGTGCGGAATGAGGAAAAGGAACTGTCTTCAAGGTGTGGAACTGGAATTGGCCTGAACTTCTTCTTGGGAGGCCACGACCAGTCAAAGTCTCGCTCCAAGTCTAGTTCTTCAAGTTCTGTCTGAGTCTTCAAATGAGCAAGTGTATCCCAGGTGCGATCGAAAACCTCATGCAGATAGTGATGGTTAAGCTTCACAGAGTTCTGTGTTTCAGTGAGGGTTTTCACAATGGCGCCGAACTGGCGTTTGACCCACTTGTGATTTTGATCCACCTTCTGGTGAAGACTGAGGAGCAGCTCTTTGGTATTCAGCACGCGAGGAGCAACAGGCTTGGCGGGTGAGTCTTAGTATCATCCCATGAAGAATAAGGCTCAGGTTCTCTGAACTGGCCATCAAGGGGCCTACTGCCTTCATCAATGACAGATTTGCCTTTTCCTTCAACAGGCTCGAAAGTCTTCTTGTTGACCCTGATAGGAGGCATGTAGCCAATGTGGTTGTTGCAATCAGCGTGAATGTTGATGCCTGTCCTTGTCCTAATGAATCTCATGATCCATGGGGCATATATCTTGTGATCAAATGGACACATAGCATTGTCGGCCAAAGTCCTCAAGAAGAAATCATGTATGTTGATAGGAATACCATGGATGATGTTGAAGAGGATATTCTTCATGATGCCTACGACATCTTCTTCATCATCATGGCCTTTGATCGGCGCAAGCACACTACAGAGTATTCTGTAAACTGACCTTGGTTCATACTTGAGCTCGTGGACGAGGAAGGTTTTTCTCGGTGGTTGCCCTTTAGCCAAAGGCTTCATGAGGACTTCCATCATCCCATTGGGCAGCTCACGCTCACCATAAAGCTTCACAGCGTCCTCTGAAGGAATTGATACTGGCAATTCACGCAGTAGCTCAGTAGCAGGAGCCTTGTAGTGAGTGTTTTGTGTCATCCAGTCAAACACCCAGGTGTTAATGTCTTCAAGATCGCCAGATATGTGAAGAGTGGCATAAAACTGAAGAATGAGCTCACTCTTGCAATCAGAGATGTCTGAGCACATTGGTAGCAGTCCAGCTTCATGAAGAACATCTAGGAGTGGGACCAGGCATGAAATTGTTTCAAGTCCAACATGAGGAATATGCATGTGCTGGAATATCTTATTTCTTCCACACAGCACAGAGGCATAGTAATTCAGCTGTGTCCTCGTCCAAAACTTTAGATGTCTGATTTGAGGCTTGTCATAGGGATTTTCTCCAATGAAGTACATCGTTCTTCAAAGAAGTTCTCCTTTTGAAACTTTGGACGCTTGGAGAATGGCTGACGCTGCATTGGCTGAAGATTTAGCTGAGGAACAGGAGGGGAGACAACAATTGTAGTCTCGGGGTTGAGCACGATGAAGGCATTGTCTTGATCAGGTGCATTTTCTTCAGCATTGTCCTCAGGGTGAGGAATTTCATCAGCTTGGGCTTTAGGCTGAGGAGCTTGCTCATGTTTTGCTTCATGTTGAAGAATGGGATCTGGCTAGGCATCAGGCTGAGGAATAGGTTCATTCTGAGCCTCAGTGTGAAGATCTTGCTCAGGTGGAGGAGTTGGGTCAGCCTGATCCTATCTTGAGGATTTTTCTCGGGACTTTGAATTTCATCAGCTTGAGGAATTTCACTTTGCTCTTCCTCAGCTGGCTTGGTGACAGAGGCGGTTTCATCAGCTGGTGCAGCTGATCCTTGTGCAGTGTCTTCCTGAGGAATGGAGGGCTGAGGACTGTCGTCAATACGAATTTCTTTGTCAGTGTGTTCCTCAGATGCGGCATCCTTCATTTCCTCATCTGTTGCTTTCTCTTGGTCTGCAAGGACGACCATTTCATAGGATGGAGCGACGTTGAGGGGCACAGGGTCCAGTGGAGCATTGTCTTCAAGCGCTTTGAGGCGCTTGGCCTCAGTTTCTTCTTCTGCTGAGGAGGCCTTTCTCTTTTTGGCTTCCTTCTCAGCAGCCCTGGTTTTCTTCACGTCTGATGCAGACGAAGTCATCTTCTTCACCTTTGAAGCTTTTGGTGAAGGGGTTCTCTCGATAGATTCATCAGCTCGCTTTGAGGAACCAGCTGGAGCAGAGTCATCAGCTTGCTTTGATGAAGCAGTTGGGTCAGGGGCAGTCTCACCAGCTGTAGGAGATTCATCAGCTGGATTTTCCATGGTGATTTCTTCAATAGCCGGTACATCCACACGGCTTTCTTGGGGTATTTCCTCAGCTTGAGGAGATTCATCGGCTGGCTCTTCAATCAGAGGTTGAGGAGTTGATGCTGGAGGGGCAGCCGTCTTGTTATAGTCATCAACAGCTTTGGTGGCAAATTTGATGAAACTGCTTTTGAGACTTTGATGATCAGATAGCTTGGAGTACTTATCCGTCAAAGTCTTCAACTCAGCCTGTGTTGACACCAGTGCATTAGGCATCAAGTTGAGGAGATTCTGCTTGAGGAATTTCTCCCTTTTAAGCTTAGCAACCTTGGCCTGCTTGGCTTGTTGTTCTTTCCACTTGGCTTCATTGATGAATGTGGCCACCATGTGGCTGATGCCAGGGGGAAGTTTCAAATCATCAAGCGGAGTGTTTGGGTCCTCATATCAGATGTTTATGTAGTCTAGGAGGACCTTGGGGTCCATGGCCAGAGGAATGGCGCTGCCAGATGCTTGAGCTACCCTCTACTGCTTGTTTCTGATTATAGCTTGCAGGGTTTGATCATCATATTCATCACTATCCTCTGAGGCAGACGGGACTGTGATGATTTTGCTGGGGCTTGGTTGTGTTGCTCTTTCAGCAGACACCTGAGTCTTCACAGGAGGTGGTGAAGACTTTGTCTCCGAGCTGGTTGCAGCTGGGAGTGAGGAGTTGGAGGTAGCGGGCATTGGCTTCATGACCGGTTTCAGTGCTGGTTTCTCTTGAGGCTTTGTTGGTGGTGTTGAGGATTTTTGCACTGAGGATTTTGGCGCTGAGGGTTTTGTAACTGATGCCTGAGCTGGTTTCTCTTGAGGCTTTGGAGCCCTTGTTTTTGACGGCACAGACTGTGGTTGAGGAATTTCTGAACCAGAGGTCTTGGCGGCAGAGGAAGTAGCCGCAGTTGAAGCAGCAGCTGAGGATTCATTGAATTTCCTCACCGCAACATCTGCCTGCTTCTTAAGCTTAGCCAAATGCTTGTCCTTTTCATCAGGATAGTCATCAAGGGTCTTGAGGCTTGAGGGGTGTGCTACTTGATGAGCCTCAAGTGGGGCCCGTTTGCCAGGAGGCTTTAGAGCGAAGTTCTTCGCATACTTGGGAGTGACAAATCTGTATTCCTTCCACTCCTTTGCCCATCGACATTCTATCTTCTGAACCGAATCATTCTCTTGGCCATTGTTTCAGATTCATCTGGTGTGCAATAGTCCAAGTAAGTATCCTCAGGGATATCCAAAGCTGTGTTATGCTCAAGTTTCTTCCCTCCCTTCTATTTTCTGTCATCCTCCATTTTCTTCAGCTGAGGATTTTGCTGATGAGATTGAACTCTTGAGGATTCTGATGAGACTTGAAGATTTTCTTCAAGAAATGCTGCAAATGAGTTAATGTGATGAGAACCGAGAGATTCATCAGCTGACATGTGTGTACCTGTGAACAGAGTATAGTTGCGAGGAATTTGGAGAGGTCATATGCGTTCTCAGATTTGAAGAATATGAAAAAGTTTGACAGTTGAGAAATTTAACCAGTGGTTGAGGAATTTGCCTAAGCATACTGTTCTTGGGTTCCAGAGTTGTACAAATCCGAAAATTCGCACAATTGAGGAATCTCGTGAAAATCTTAGATGCTTAGTGAAGTTCATCAATGGTGTGATGATAGGCAGTGTTTGAGGAATCAAGTGCATATCGATTCTTGAGGAAAAACAGATTTCACATCGGAGATGTAAAATAGTAGATCTAACTTGCTGTAAAAATGGGGTTTTTATTTACCCTTGAAGGCGCGCACGAAGAACACAGAAAAGTTGTAGAGAGAAGCTCTTCGGTGCGTGTCCAATGCACCCTAACCCGGCAGCAGAGGACATCTACGGCGGCGGCGGACGAAGATGGTCCGACTCCGGCATGGTTCCGGTGACGAGGAAGTCGAGGCAGTGAAGCTCTCCTTCGCCGGCGACGAGACTTCCAGCGGTGGCGCTAGGGTTCGGTGCTTTTTACTATAGAGGGAGAGCGATGGGGCGAAGAACTGTTTGCCGAGGGGGATAAAGACATATTTATAGCCAGACAGTTACTGTTGGCTCGAACAATTTGGACCAAACAGCCCCTGTCTCTACGTCTCCGCAGGACACGTGTAGCTCCCGAGCAAGGCGGTGGAGATAGTGGAGATCATGGTTATCCGAACGTGGGAAGTGGGGTTCAGTTACTGTGCATTAAAGAAACATTTTTGAAGAGTTGAGGATTTTGTTACATAATCATCAGCTGACAAGGACACAGTGAGGATTTTGAACAAAGTTTCAAGTAGAACGCATATGAAGAATCAAATAGACTGGATGAGAATAGCATAGAGGGAAAGTAGGGTCCAATCACATCCACTTAGATGAAATATCAACTTGAAGAAATAGCTATAAGTGAATGCTGTTGAGGACTTGAAATCACAGTCTATCTAGTCAAACGAAAGTCATCAAGTGTTTTTGAAGATTTGAGTAACTTGAGGATTTTGTGCTAAATCGTCACAATGAAGAACAACTGTTTTGAAGAAAAACACATTTTGAGGAAATGGAACATTGAAGAAAATCAACTTGAGGAATTTCACGTTGGGCGGTGGCGTGACCCACCATATAAGAATGTTGATTACAGACGCCGCGTACAATTGTCGTAGGGCCATGAGAATCAATTTCTTCGTTGATTTCTTCACATTCAGAGTGATATTCTTCATAAGTTGAAGAAAATCGATTCATCATGTGTTGCACATCTAAGTCATCAATTATGCATAAGTGTTAGGATGTGTGCATGTTTTTACAAAACGTTTGAAGATTCTAAGATATTTAGCTCACACCGCAACTTGCAAAACCTTTTCTCATCCAAGGGCTTAGTGAAGATATCTCCCAGTTGATCATCAGTCTTCACATGGTCGTTGAGGATATTGCCTTTGAGGACATGGTCCCGAAGAAAATGATGACGAATCTGGATGTGCTTAGTCTTCGAGTGCTGTACTGGGTTGTATGCAATCTTGATTGTACTCTCATTGTCGCAGTAGAGAGGCACATTCTTCATGTTGATGCCGTAGTCCTTGAGGGTTTGCTTCATCCATAGTAATTGAGCACAGCATGAACCAACAGCAATGTACTCAGCTTCGGCAGTGGAGAGTGATACGCAGTTCTGCTTCTTTGAGGACCAGCAAACTAGTGATCTTCCGAGGAAATGACATGTACCAGAAGTTGACTTGCGATCCACACAATCACCAACATAGTGAGAATCAGAATATCCTACCAGATGAAGATTGGAGCCCTTGGGATACCATAATCCTAGTGTTGGTGTGTGAGCTAAGTATCGAAGAATATGCTTCACAGCCTTATGGTGTGATTCCTTCGGTTTTGCTTGAAAACGTGCACACATGCAAACACTAAGCATTATATCTGGCCTAGGTGCACATAGATACAATAAAGATCCAATCATAGAGCGATATACCTGCTGATCGAATTCTTTACCATTTTCATCAGTGCCGAGATGGCCGTTGGTAGGCATTGGAGTCTTGGCACCCTTGCATTCATGCATGTCGTATTTCCTCAGAACATCCTTGAGGTATTTCTCCTGTGATATGAAGATTCCATTGCGTTGTTGACGAATTTGAAGATCTAAGAAGAATTTCAGATCCCCCATCATAGACATCTGATATTCTTCACTCATCATGTAAACAAATTCATCACTGTATCGTTTGTCAGTACAACCAAATATGATATCATCGACATATATTTGGCACACAAATAGCTCATTATCATAGGATTTAGTGAAAAGAGTTGGATCGAGTGAACCAGGTTTGAAGCCTTTCTTCATGAGGAATTCCTTCAATGTATCATACCATGCCCGAGGGGCTTGCTTGAGACCATAGAGCGCCTTTTTGAGTCTGAAGACTTTGTCTGGATTCTTTGGATCCTCAAAACCTGGGGGCTGAGCAACATATACTTCTTCCTCAAGCTTACCATTGAGGAATGCACTTTTCACGTCCATTTGATATAAGATGATGTTATGATTATTAGCATAAGCAAGTAGTATTCGAATAGCTTCAAGTCTAGCAACAGGTGCAAAAGTTTCATCGAAATCTATTCCTTCAACCTGGGTGTAGCCTTGGGCTACAAGTCGTGCCTTGTTCCTCACCACTTGACCGTCCCCATCGTGCTTGTTTCAGAAAATCCACTTGGTACCGATGATGTTGTGCTTGCGAGGATCTGGTCGTTTGACGAGCTCCCATACGTCATTCAGCTTGAATTGAAGAAGTTCGTCTTGCATAGCTTGGATCCACTCCGGTTTCAGGAAAGCCTCAGCAACTTTTGAGGGTTCTGTGATAGAGAAAAAGGAAAAATGCCCACAAAAGTTAACTAAGTGTGAAGCTTTTGAGCGAGTGAGAGGACCTGGCGCGTTGATGTCGTTGAGGATTTTTTCAAGTTCTACTTCATTTGCAATCCTCGGATGAGCTGGTTGAGGATTTCGTCTGGGCTGAGGAAGTGGTTCTGGAGCGATTTCCTAAGGAGCATCTTTTTGATTTTCATCAGTGATGGGGATGGTTTCTTCATCAATTTCCTCAGTGGGAACAATGTCTTCAGTAGGTTTGAGCTTTATTGCTTCCTCAGGAGACAGCTTATCTGGATCATAAGGCAATTGCTCTCTTTGCGAGCCATTAGTTTCATCGAACCGCACATCTACAGTCTCAACAACTTTGTTGTGATAGTTGTTGAAGACTCTGTAGGTGTGCGAGTCCTTTCCATAACCGAGCATAAAACCCTCATATGGCTTAGGTGCAAATTTTGAGCTATGGTGAGGATCTCTAATCCAACATTTTGCACCGAAGACTTTGAAATAACTTACATTGGGTTTCTTATCAGTGAGGAGTTCATATGAGGTTTTCTTGAGGAATTTGTGAAGATATACCCTGTTGATGATATGGCATGCAGTGTTGATTGCTTCAGGCCAAAAGTGACGAGGAGTCTGATATTCTTCAAGCATAGTTCTTGCCATCTCAACCAGAGTCATGTTCTTCCTTTCGACGACACCGTTCTGCTGAGGAGTATAAGGAGCAGATAATTCGTGAGTAATACCAAGTTCATCAAGATAATCGTCAAGACCAGTGTTTTTGAACTCTGTTCCATTATCACTCCTGATATGTTTGATCTTGATGCCAAAGTTCATCGAGGCCCTTGAAGAAAATCGTTTGAAGATTTCCTGAACTTCAGTTTTATATACTATGATATGCACCCATGTATATCTGGAATAATGATCAACTATGACGAAGCCATATAAAGATGCTGCATTGGTTAGTGTGGCATAGTGAGTAGGTCCAAATAGATCCATATGAAGCAATTCGAAGGGACGCGTAGTGGTCATGATAGTCTTCGAGGGATGCTTGGATCTGGTCATTTGACTGATTCGATGCCGATGACATGCTTCTTCTTCGCGAGTGTGTGCAAATTCCTCATGCCTGCATGACCTAGTCTTCGGTGCCACAGCCATCCTTCTGAGGTTTTTGCTAGTAAGCAAGTGGCTGGTTGAGGACCTGTAGAGAAATCAACAATGTACAAATCCCCTCTTCTTACACCTTCAAAGACTTTGGATCTGTCAGATTCCATGATGAGTACACATCTATATCTACCAAAGATAACAATCATATCAAGATCACAAAGCATCGAGACTGACATGAGGTTAAAACCAAGGGATTCGACAAGCATCACTTTGTCCATATGCCTATCCTTGGAAATAGCCACTTTGCCAAGTCCCAATACCTTGCTTTTACCTTTGTCAGCATATGTAATTTGCTTCACAGGTGATGGAGTTAGTGGCATATTCATCAGCAATCTTTTATCACCAGTCATGTGATGTGTGCAGCCACTATCAAGAACCCACTTAGTATTCTTGGGTTTATCATCCTTCAGATGAATTAGTACAGCTTACCATCTCATATGCTTCAGATTTGAAGAATACGATATCAATTTCATCAGATAAGAATTTCATCATAACAGAATTATAAGGACGTGTGAAATATTTCTATTCTATCAATATTAGCTTGCGTCCTATCAAGGATTTCCTCAGGTCTCCAGCAAATTATTCAGATGATGATTTTCATCTGGAGACCTGACCTGCAGAAGTGATTAGTTTGATTTCTTCACCACCCACATCTGAAGGGGTGGTACAACATTCATCATCTTGTGAGCACCATATCAGAAAGGTGGCATTGAAGCTAATGCACTTATCTTAACAGTAGGGGGGTTAAAGTACTCATATGAATATGCAGATAACTGGTTTGAGGATTTATGAACATAATGATTTGAAGAGTAAAGCTCATATTCATATTCCTTGTAGTTTCCCTGCATGTTAGACGCATTTGCACGGGTACGAGCATAATTTCGACCAGTTGAGGATTTTGATCCTCTTGAAGACTTTGGTCCTCCTGAGGAATTTGATCTGGGGTTCAGATTCTTCATCGGTGGTGTCATGAGGACATTCACCTGAAGATTTTCAAGACAACTTTTGGGAACCCAGATTTTCCTCAAGGGAGGACCATTCCTACAGTTAGTTCCAACATATCGCGCAAATACTTCACCAGATTGATTTTTGAACAGTTTATAGTTGGAGTCAAATGACTCATCTGAGGAATAGGATAATTCACGTGAAAAGCCAGTTAGATTGGATGGATCAAAAGGAGGCCCGGTAGCAGCAACCCATGAGGTTTTGGGATACTGCTCAGGTTTCCAATAAGATCCATCAGCATTTAATTTCCTCTCAAAGGCAATTCCTTCTTTCCTTGGGTTCCTGTTCAAGATCTGCTTTTTGAGCACATCACAAAGGGTTTGATGTCCTTTGAGGCTTTTGTATATGCCTGTCACATATAATTCCTTCAAACCTGCATTTTCATCAGTAACATTTGTGTTTTCCTCAAGTGAGGAAATAGACACTACATGTGCAGTTGAAGAATTTGTAGCAATAGAAGCATTTGATGATTTTGGTGAAGAATTAGCAGTTTGGCGTTCAATGCATTTAAGACATGGAGGAATGAATTCAGCTTGAGCAGCGCTGATCAGTTGAGCTAGTAATGAATAATTTTCCATAAGAAGATCATCATGAGAAATCCTCAGCTTCTCTAGATCAAGCTTCCTTTGAAGAAATTCATAGGAAAGTTTCTCATGATCAGAGAGGAGTGTATCATAACGATCTTGAAGATTATCAAATCTAGACTGAAGACTTTTCACATCTTCAGTGAGGATTTGGGTAAGATTCATTTCATCATTCAACAGATCATCACTTCTATCTAGCAGTTTCTGAAGCTTTTCCAGGGCAGTTTGTTGTTTAGTGGCAATGATAGCAAGTTTACTGTAACTGGGTTTTTTATAGTCATCAGGTTCACAGTCACTTGAATCAGAGGAGGAAGCATCATTCGGTACCTCTGAACCTTTTGCCATGAAGCAATAGGTTGGAGCGAAGTCATTACCATAGTCATCAATGTGGATGGTGTTATCATCTTTTTCAAGGTTGAAGATTGACTTGCTGACGAAGGTGGTTGCCAGTGCAAGGCTAGCCAGTCCGGATTCCAAGTCTTCATCAGAACCCTCTTCTTCATCACATTCCTCTGATTCTGCCTCGACATCCATTTCCTTGCCAATAAGTGCCCGAGCCTTTCTGAAACTAGTCTTCTTGTGCGATGAGGGCTTTGAAGATGAGGATTTTGAAGATTTCTTCTTCTTCTTCGAGTCATCAGAACTGTCATCCTTGTATTTCTTCTTCTTTGATTCCTTTCCCCAACGGGGACAGTCAGCAATGTAATGACCTAATTTCTTTCACTTGTGGCAGGTTCTTTTCTTGTAGTCCTCAGATGAAGATTCTGATTTCCTCATGTCTCTTCTTGAAGATTTACCGAACTGGCCACGTCGTGTAAACCTCTGGAATTTCCTCACGAGCATTGCAAGCTCCTGTCCAAGTTCTTCAGGGTCACCAATGTTGTCATCCGAATCTTCTTCTTCAGATGAGGAAATTGCTCTAGCCTTCAGTGCACATGGTCTAGAATAGCTTGGTCCATATAGATCTTTCTTTTCTTCTAGCTGGAATTCATGAGTATTTAGCCTTTCGAGTATATCAGCTGGATCAAGCATTTTGTAGTCTAGTCTTTCTTGAATCATCAGAAGTAAAGTACGAAATGAAGAATCCAAAGATCTCAGCAGTTTCTTCACAACTTCGTGATCAGTAATGTCTCGAGCTCCTAGTCCTTGCAGTTCATTTGATATGTCAGTGAGGTGATCAAAGGTGTCTTGGCAGCTTCCATTGTCATGCCTCTTGAAGCGATTGCAAAGAATATCAACACGAGAGTCACGCTGGGTTGATACTCCTTCATTTACTTTGCACAGTCTCTCCCAGATCAGTGTTGCAGAGCCCAAAGCACTCACTCTTCCAAACTGGCCTGGGCTCAGATGGCCACATATGATATTCTTCGCTTGAGAATCAAGTTGCTTGAATTTCTTCACATCAGCAACAGAGACACTAGCAGAGATGATGGGGATGCCATGTTCCACAATATACCAGAGATCATTATCAATAGCTTGTAGATGCATTTGCATCTTGTTCTTCCAGAAGGGAAAGTTCTTTCCTTCGAAAGTAGGACATGCTGCAGTAACCTTAAACATGCCTGCATTCGACATAACTAAAACTCCAGGTGGTTAAACCAAAATCACACAGAACAAGGGAGTACCTTGCTCTGATACCAATTGAAAGTGCGTTATATCGACTAGAGGGGGGTGAATAGGAGATTTTTAGAATTTCATCACTGAGGAAATTCCTTTTGAGGAAATTCCTCACTGATGACTAACTTACAGCGGAAACAGTAAAGGATCAGAAGTGCAAAGTTTCACAACAACAGTTTTTCAGTGTGAAGAATGTGAAAACAGATTGCACAGTGAGCACGCACGCAAAAAACAGATGAGGATTAACTAGCGTGAAGAATTTGGGGTTGAGGAATTTTAGAGAAAGTCTTAAGCAAATTCTTCAAACAGTAACAGTGGAAGTCATCAACACATAATATGAGGAAAGTAAGGAGTTGAGGAATTAGAACCCGTTTCACAGCGAAGACAGTAGTTGATGACCCAGTTCCAACTGCTGTGACAGTTGTACATCTGGTTTGGAGCGGCTTGGTATTGAAACCAAAGGACACACAGTCCCAGGACACACAGTCCCTACCGTGTTCTCCTTGGGCTAAGAACATGGAGTCCTCACCCAACACTCGTGGTAAGTCTTCAGGGCAGAATTCCAAACCCTCACAAACTTGGTCACCCGGCGATCCACAATTGACTGCTGGAAAGCTCTAGACCATGACGCCTAACCGTCTGGAGGATGCACAATCCTCAAAGGTAAAAGGCTTCAGTCCCACACAGGAACAACTTCTTCAGTGATGCTCAATCACTTGGTTCTAGGTTTGTGGTTTCGGTGTATGGGGTATTTCCTCACTGTTGAATTACTCTCGAAGACTCTGAGGAATTGGGTTGCTCTTATGACAAGTGTCAGTTTCTAACGGAGCAGCCAACCAGCTAATGGTTGTGGGGGGGGGGGGGGCGACTATTTATAGCCTGGGAGCATCCTGACATGATTTGACACTAATGCCCTTAAATAATATGACTGTTGGTGTGGATAAGACCAATGATGTGGCATGGCTATCGAAACGGTTGGAACCTTCAACTGTGAGAGTCCTCATGTCACTCGTATTCCTCACTTGAGGCTTTTGGTAGGATTAGGCTTGGGTTGAGCATCATGAGGAAATACATTCCAAAGTGTAACTTCGACCCCCTTTAACAGCACGATGTTCCTACTACTCAAGTGTGAAGAAAATAAAACAGAAAGAGTAAATCTTCATGCTTCAAAGTCTTCAAAATGATTTTCTTCAGGACACACCGAATTCCTCAATTTCAATATCTTCATGAGGAATATCAATTTCATCGCAGATTCTTCGCGACTCAATTCTTCAGCTTCCGACCAATTTCTTCAACCGAAGACATATATTTTTAGGGGTCAATATTCATCAAATATATCAAACTCCTCAGTGACTTATAGATCCTGTGTACACTCATAAACACATTAGATACTTAACCTATAAGTCTTCAACCCACCAAAATCACTAAGGGGCACTAGATGCACTTACAAGCCTAGCAGGCGGTCGTCCTCATCCTCCTCTGGTCGAGCCGAGGAACAAAGGGGTGACGCTAGAACTAAGGGCGGGGCGCAGGGTGAGGCACGAGTTGACGGGGCCAGGAACGGGCGGCGCGGTGGGATCCGATTTGGGGACTGTCGGATCCAGGCAATGAAGACTTCCTCGGCGCTGCCATGGCGGAACTTGGGGCGAGAGGTCGGCCATGGAGGTTCATTTTTGTGGGAGGGAGAAGGGAGAGAGAGGTTATGGGAGAGGGAGAGATGAGATGGGGTGGGAGAGGAAGAAGGAGCAGGGCATCGGCAACAGGGCACTCTTCTGTGGCGCATCGACAGGCAGCACAGGATCGTCAGTGGGAGGACTTGGCAGTGTTTCATCACGGGCACATGGCAGCGGCTGCAAGAGCTGCTCCTCTGGTTGCATGGACCAAGGTTGTTGCGGCGCCTAGACGCGTCCTCTCAATCCTGTGGACGAGACCTGGTCAAACGAGCCGGCACGACATGGCCCGCCACGGCCCGTTGTAATCGGTTCTGGCACGGCACGGTCTGCCCAGGCACGTTTATTAGTCGGGTCATGCCATGTCGGCCTGTGGGCTGCGCCTTCAGGCTTAGACATGGCCCGGTTATTAAATGGGTCGGCATGTTGGTCCGATTAGCACGGTGGCCGCATATTTTTAACCTTATGGGCTTATTTTTGGGCCTATTCAGCCATATTTTTGTATATATATATTAAAAAAATCTAAAAATTTATTATAAAAATAAACGGGTTGTGCCGTGCCGGCCCGCGTGCCCAGCCTCCAGGTCCAGGCACGGCCCGAGGCGTGCTTCGTGCCAGGCCCGAGCACGATTAGCCCTTGCCGGACCGGGCCCGTGTCCTGCCACGCACGCGGGCTGTCGGGCCGACCCGATTTCCCGTTTGGCTAGATCTGCTATGGACTACACGGAGGAGGAGCAGATTGAGCTACCGCTCTCGGTCAGGAGGCGGCTGAGGGGAGGCTCGAGAGCAGGTGGATTGATCGATGGACTAGCGCTAAAATCAAGGAAGATTGTAGAAGGCTGTGTGGTTGGTCGGGCTCGGAAACAGAGGAGTTGAGTGGCGGCGCGAGGAGGATTGGATGGATTGGACCGGGCTATGGATAGCTTTCATCTACTTAAATAGGTATAGGTGGGTTAAAGGGACAAGTTTTGCACCCTCCAATTTAGATGGACGGAGTCCAAATGAAAAACTGATGATGGTTTAGGGTATTACGGGGTTGATCCGGACCCAACGGTTATGACCGTACATTTCGGGTTCCGAGAGGTTTTTGTACTAGGTTGCGTGTAGGTTGATGCTGTGTGTTGAGAGGCTAGGCGGAGAAGAGAGGGAAAATGGGCACCTCGATAACAGGTTTTGAAAATCTGAAAATGTGTGATAATTTGACCGACTATAGTGCCGCTATAGGTTTATCTAATGGGGTATCAAACGACCTCCGATTGCGATGAAATTTGGCAGGCAACCTACCTACACTTTAATAAGAATGCACGCCAACTTTCAACCTAATCGAAGAAAGTTCTATACACACTTTTAAAAACAATATATTATCGATGTCGCGGGTGCGTGCGTGTGTGGTTGGTCTCAAACGGTCAACGACGAGAATAGAGAGAACCGACAACTAACAAGAGATGCAAGTTTTGGAAAATGACGACAACGGAGTGCCGATGCAATGCGAATGATGCACATGATGCAATAATCATTGCGAAAATCAAATAGATCACACGACAATAATGAAATAGAAAGGGAATCTTCTAGAGTGTCGGTTTCGGGCTGGTACACCAAGTTGCTTTCCACCCAATTAATCTCTTATACCAAGCCTAGTTTTGTGAGATTGTTACTGAGTGTTGAGGAGACTACCATTTGAAGCACTAGAGCAAGGAGTTCATCGTCCATACCACATCTATTACCTTTTGGAGAGTGGTGTCTCCTAGATTGGTTAGGTGTCGCTTGGGAGCCTCGAAATCATGTGGAATTGAACCAAGAAGTTTGTAAGAGCATCTATAGCCGCACATAGAAAATATCACCACCTAAACACCCGCGGATGCACCCGATCAGTGAGCAGGCACATCCCATATTTGTCTGTTCGTGCAGCCACACTCCTCCTTTTCTTCCTCATATGTCCGGTCACTTGCACGTGATTGGTGGAGACGAAGAGAGAGAGAAAACATTATGAGTAAAGAAAAGGAAAAGGTGGTCCAGGGTGGGGTCGCGTCCTACGTGGTGGACTATTCGGGCGTGCCCGGGTGCGTATGATGACCCACAAGTATAGGGCGTCAATCATAGTCCTTTCGACAAGTAAGAGTGTTGAACCCAACGAGGATCAGAAGGAAATGACAAGCGGTTTCGAGCAAGGTAATTTTTCCAAGCACTCAAATAGTAGTAAAAAGTTGTTTGATATAAAGATAATTGTAACAACTGACAAGTAGCAATAGTAATAATAGGTCTAGAAAGGTAGCCCAATACTTTTTTGGCAAAGTACACGCCATAATAATTTATTATAATAGGTAAAGCGTTCTTGAGGGCACACTTGAATTTCATCTGGTCACTTTCGTCATGTTGGGTTAATTCACGTTCGGTATTTTGATAATTTTATATGTGGGCGGACCTGTGCTTGGGTGGTGTTTTTACTTGAACAGAACTCCCACTTATGATTAACCCTCCCGCAAGCATCCGCAACTACGAGAAAAGTATCAAGAATAAATTCTAACCATAGCATTAAACATAGGGATCCAAATCATCCCCTTACGAACTAGTGCCTAGACTGGGGTTTAAGTTTCTGTCACTCTCGCAACCCACCCTCTAATTACTACTCCATAATGCATTCCCTTAGGCCCAAAATTTGGTGAAGTGTTATGTAGTCAACATTCACATAACAACACTAACGGAATCACAACATTCATATCATCAAAATATCGAACGAATATCAACTTCACATGATTACTTGCAACAAGATTTATCTCTTGGCCTCAAGAACTAAAGTAACTACTCACAAGTGACAAGCATTTTCATGATCAGAGAGGTATTATATAGCATAATGAATATGATCATACGATCTTCCACCAAATAAACCATAAAGCATCAACTACAAGATGTAATCAACACTACTAGACACACCCCACGTACCAATCCAAGGTTCCGGTACAAGATTGAATACAAGAGATGTACTAGGGTTTTTATAGGAAATGGTGTTGGTGAAGTTGTTGATGGAGATTTGCCTCCCCAAGATGAGAGGGTTGTTGATGATGATGATGGCCGCAATTTCCCCCTCCGAGAGGGAAGTTCCTTCGAGGAAATCTCTCCGTCAGAGGGAAAAAGTGCTTCTGCCCAGGTTCCGCCTCCATACGGCGACGCTTCATCCGGAAAGTATTCTCCTTAATTTTTTAGGTCGAAGGAGAATAAATACAAGAAGATGGGCGCTAGAAGTGGGCCAGGTGGCCCACTAGACATCAGACCGTGCTAGGGGTCCCTGGCGCGTCGTGGTGTCTAGTGGTCGCCTGGTGACCCCCCTCCGACACTTTTTCGTTACAGTATTTTTTATATATTATAAAATAAATCCTTGTAAATTTTCAGCACAATTGGAGATGTGCAGAATAGCTATATCTGATTTAGCTTTTTCAGGTCCAGAATTCCATCTGCCAGTACTCTCCCACTTGATGTAAACCTTGCATATTACGAGATAAAAGGCATTAGAATTACTCCTCCAAGTGGTAAAATGAATAAAAACACTAGACATAATAGTAACAAAACATGATGCAAAATGGACGTACCAACTCCCTCAAGCTTAGACCTTGCTTGTCCTGAAGCGAAAGCCGATAACGAAAATCATGACCACATGCTTTGAGCGAGAGGTATCAACAAAAACAAAATACGTACATAAGAGCATCATGCTCATTATTATAACAACAGATAAAACTTTATAAAATACTTCTCACAACATTTTCATCATATAACTTTTATCATAAAGGCTTCTTATAAACAAGTAGAAATTCGTCACAACATTGAAGTATGAAGCATAAACTCTATTGAAAACTAATAAAAAATGTTCTGAGTCAACTTTGCAACACAATTCATCATATTTTCATGAAGGGTCACATGTTGGGGCTTTTAAGCAAGTCTACATACTCCACCATCATTTAGTGTTCAAAGAATGCTAACACTCATGACATACATATGATCAAAAGGTTTCAACCAGATTCATAGAAAGTTAGGGGCTTATAGTGTTGCCTCCCAATGATATTCACCTCAAGGGTGATGTCAACAATAATAATTCATGTCCACCCACATTCAGCTGGATATATATGTTTAGATCTTTCCCCACCACATGATGCTTGCCAAAGAGAAGATAAAGGAAGTAGAGGAAAATACTTTAACTCTTGCACAAAAGTAAATACGTATAGGTAAAAGATAGGCCCTTCAACAAGGGAAGCAGAGGTTGTCATGCGTTTTTTGGTTGTATGCTAAATCTCTTAGTGCAAGGGAATGTTATGTTGTATTGCCCCTTGTGAGGGAAACCTTTATTATGTAGTCCATCGCTTTTATTATCACCGTCACAAGTTTGTACAACGCTTAATTTCCCTTACCCTAAATGATCAAACATGTTTAGAAGCAATTTTTATTGCTTTGTGCATCGATTACAACTTACTTGAAGGATCTTACTCAATCCATAGGTAGGTATGGTGGACTCTTGAAACATAGGTTTGGGTTCAAGGTTTTGGATGCACAAGTAGTATCCATACTTAGTGCTGAATTTTTGGCTAGCAAAGGTGTTGGGAAAGCACCACATGTTAGTGGATCTAAAACAATATAACTTCTATGTGAATGTGAACAAGCATAAATCATTATGTTGTCTTCCTTGTCCAATGTCAACAGTTTTGGCATATTATAATTAATGGGGCTCACAATCATAAAAGATGTCACGAATAGTGTATTTGCATGTAAATATCCTCTTCCCTTATTAATTCTTTCATGTGTTGCATCACCGACTAATGCTATTTTCTCAACCTTCAATAAATTTTACCACTTATACTTTTCTTTATGTGGTGCACTTACTTACCATAATATTAACATATGATCTTTCTCATTATTACCTTTATTCTGATTGCAGCAAGAAAGTAAATAAGCAAAACTCGAAGTAAACTTTATTATATAGATGTCACTAGATTACATATATATATATATATATATATATATATATATATATATAGATAGATCACCAAACTAGCACTCAAAGGAAAAAAAGATTGAACTAAACTTTTATTTGACTAGATCCGGAAATAAATAAATATCAAACTAGGATGGATAGAGAAAAAGAAGGGTGATGGTGATACGATAACGGGGCACCTCCCCCAAGCTTGGCACAAGCCAAGGGGAGTGCCCATACCCGTGTACTCAAGTCTCCTTCTTTGGTGGTAAAGATGGTAGGTTCTTGACAATGATGCCCCTCAGGATACAATTTTTCTCCTCGAGCTTGTTAATTAGCTGTTTGAGCACCATTAGTTCCTTATGTAACTTTCCGATGACAGTTAAGGCACCATCCACCCACGGATGTATCCTGGCCGCGGGGGAAAAGGAAACACTCAGTCTCAAGTTTTTATAAGAGATGAACTTAGCATTGGGAGGTTTTACCGAATTTGGTAGGATTGAGCTCGTGAATTCTTCGAGCCAGCCCTTGGATTAAAAGGGAGAAGTGAATTCTTCCATTAATTAGTAAGGGAAGTGCAATGTAGTTTCTTTCGATTCCTCCTTTTTTAGCTCCATCTTCATAAGCCAAGCATCTTCTTCTAAGTGGTTGGAGGAGCAAGAATACATGATGCCCGGCTTGATAGTTCTGACAGAAAAACAACACAAAACAAGAATAGAGGATTTCTCTATGGTATTGGGGTCAAATCGTCGGAAGATATATATATAGAGAATTTTCATATAAGGTAATACGTGCTCCACAATAAAATGGAGACCGGAAGGTACCCGAGGATACAACTAGACATATGGCCATGCTAGTGGTCCTGGCGCACTCTGGTGTCTAGTGGACACCTAAGTTGCCTTCCCGTGTGTTTCTTAGTTTCCTAAATTTTCTAAAATTCCAAAACAGGCAAAAAATATTTTTGCGGATTTTTCTGAGCCCGTTTACTTACCATATCACATACCTCTTCCTTTTAAGGGTTCTCGAGTGTTCTGGAAGGTCTTCCTAATGTGCTCCTGTGGTGTCATGGTTTGTATAATATTTGTTTCAACATTAATTGGTGTACCTGAGATATAGTGCTTTATCCTTTGTCCATTGACCACCTTCAGGTTAGTGCCTTCGGGATTATTAATCTTAATGGCTCTAGACAAATAAACTTGTTCGATAGTATATGGTACTTCCCATTTGGATAGAAGTTTTCCGGCAAAGAATCTAAGAAGAGAATTGTACAATAGAACATACTCACCAACTTTGAATTCTTGCTTTTGGATTCTTTTGTTATGCCAGCTTTTAACTTTTTCTTTGAATAGTTTGGTATTTTCATACGCTTGGGTTCTGCATTCATCTAATGAGCTAATATCAAATAACCTCTTTTCACCAGCAATTTTGAAATCATAGTTGATTTCCTTAATTGCCCAATAAGCTTTATGTTCTAACTCAAGAGGTAAATGACATGCATTGCCATAACCATTTTATAAGGAGACGTACCGATAAGATTTTTATAAGTTGTTCTATAAGCCCACAATGCATCATCTAATTTCTTATACCAATTCTTTCGGGACATATCGATAGTCTTTTGCAATATTAATTTTATTTCTCTATTGGTTAATTGTACTGGACCACTAGACTGAGGATTACAGGGAGATGCAATTATGTAGTTAACATCATATCTAGCAAGCAGCTTACGGAAAGTACCATGAATAAAATGTGAACCACCATCACTCGTTAAGTATCTAGGGACTCCAAAGAGTGGGAAAATAACTTCCTTAAGAATTTTAATAGAGGTGTTATGATCAACACTATTGGTTGGAATAGCTTCTACCATTTAATGACATAATCAACAGCAATCAAAATATGTGTATACCCATTGGAGGAAGGAAAAGGTCCCTTATAATAAAATACCCAAACATCAATTGGTTTAGTAAACAAGTGAATAATTCATAGGGATTTCCTGACATCTACTAATGTTACCGATTCTTTGACATTCACACAAGAGAGGACAAACTTACGAGCATCTTTGAAAAGATTAGGCCAATAAAATCCAGACTGTCATCCCTGTGTGCAGTTCTAGCTCCCGCATGGTGTCCTCCATAAGCCTCGAAGTGACACATCCTAAGGATTTGTTGATGGGTAACGTAGCATAAATTCAAAATTTTCCTACGCATATTCAGATCTTCCTATGGAGAGACCAGCAACGAGACAGGGGTAAGAGCATCTTCATACCTTTGAAGATCGCTAAGCGGAAGCGTTGCTAGAACGCGGTTGATGGAGTCGTACTCGCAGCGATTCCGATCTAGTGCCGAACAACGGCACCTCCGCGTTCAACACACGTGCAGCCTGGTGACGTCTCCCGCACCTTGATCCAGCAAGGAGGAGGGAGAGGTTGGGGAAGAAGTCTAGCAACACGACGGCGTGGTATCGGTGGAGAGACGAGGTCTCCCGGCAGGGCTTCACCAAGCGCCGGCAGAGAGGAGGAGGGAGAGGAGCAGGGCTGCGCCGAGAGAGAGATCAAACCGTGTCCCAAACAGCCCCGAGTCCTCATCTATATATAGGGGGAGAGGGAGGGGGCGCAGCCCTTAGGGTTCCCACCCCCAAGGGGTGCGGCAGCCCCAGATGGGAGAGGGGGCGGGGGCCAGGGCAGGGAGGAGGGGTGGCGCACCCCTCTGGTGGGCCTTAGGCCCACCTATGCTAGGGTTCCCCCCTTCCCCCTTTCTCTAGTGCGCATGGGCTGGGTGGGGGGCGCACCAGCCCACCTAGGGGCTGCTTCCCTTCCCCACTTAGCCCATCTAGCCTCCCGGGGTCGTTGCCCCCCTTCGGTGGTCCCCCGGGACCACCTCCGGTGGCCCCAGTGGTCCCCGTACGTTACCGGTGACGCCCGAAAGACTTCCGGTGTCCAAAACCATCCGTCCTATATATCGATCTTTACCTCCGGACCATTCCGGAGCTCCTCGTGACGTCCGGGATCTCATCCGGGACTCCGAACAACTTTCAGTAACCTCGTACAACAATTCCCTATAACCCTAGCGTCATCGAACCTTAAGTGTGTAGACCCTACGGGTTCGGGAGACAGGCAGACATGACCGAGACACCTCTCTGGCCAATAACCATCAGCGGGGTCTGGATACCCATGGTGGCTCCCACTAGCTCCACGATGATCTCATCGGATGAACCACGATGTCAAGGATTCAATCAATCCCGTATACGATTCCCTTTGTCTGTCGGTATAGAACTTGCCCGAGATTCGATCGTCGGTATACCTATACCTTGTTCAATCTCGTTACCGGTAAGTCTCTTTACTCGTTCCGTAGCACGTCATCGTGTGACTAACTACTTAGTCACATTGAGCTCGTGATGATGTTCTACCGAGTGGGCCCAGAGATACCTCTCCGTCACACGGAGTGACAAATCCCGATCTCGATTCGTGCCAACCCAACAGACACTTTCGGAGGTACCCGTAGTGCACCTTTATAGTCACCCATTTACGTTGTGACGTTTGATACACCCAAAGCACTCCTACGGTATCCGGGAGTTGCACAATCTCACGGTCGAAGGAAAATATACTTGACATTAGAAAAGCTTTAGCATACGAACAATACGATGTAGTGCTAGGCTTAGGTTTGGGTCTTGTCCATCACATCATTCTCCCAATGATGTGATCCCGTTATCAATGACATCTAATGCCCATGATCAGGAAACCATGATCATCTATTGACTAACGAGCTAGCCAACTAGAGGCTTGCTAGGGACACATTGTGATCTATTCATTCACACATGTATTACTGTTTCCTGTTAATATAATTATAGCATGAACAATAGACGATTATCATGAACAGGGAAATATGATAATAACTATTTTATTATTGCCTCTAGGGCATATTTCCAACAGTCTCCCACTTGCACTAGAGTCAATAATCTAGTTACATTGTGATGTATCGAACACCCATAGCATTATGGTGTTGATCATGTTTTGCTCGTGGAAGAGGTTTAGTCAACAGGTCTGCAATATTCAGATCCGTGTGTACTTTACAAATATCTATCACTCCACTCTGGACATGGTCCTGGATGGAGTTGTAGCGGCGCTTGATGTGCTTCGTCTTCTTGTGAAACCTGGGCTCCTTGGCTATGGCAATGGCTCTAGTGTTATCATAGAAGAGTGTCATAGGACCCGACGTGCTTGGAACCACTCCAAGGTCGGTGATGAGCTCCTTCATCCAAATTCCTTCATGAGCCCCTTCTGAAGCAGCTATGTACTCCGCTTCACATGTAGATGCTGCCACGACTTCTTGCTTGCTGCTGCACCAGCTCACTGCCCCACCATTCAACACATATACGTATCCGGTCTCTGACTTAGAGTCATCCGGATCTGTGTAGAAGCTAGCGTCACGTAACCCTTTACGACGAGCTCTTCGTCACCTCCATAAACGAGAAACATTTCCTTAGTCCTTTTCAGGTACTTAAGGATATTCTTGACCACTGTCCAGTGTTCCGCACCGGGATTACTTTGGTACCTCCCTACCAAACTTATGGCAAGGTTTATATCAGGTCTGGTACACAACATGGCATACATTAGAGAGCCCACGGCTGAAGCGTAGGGGACAGAACTCATCTTCTCTCTATCTGCTGCCATGGTCGGCGACTAAGTCTTACTCAATCTCATACCTTGCAAAACTGGCAAGAACCCTTTCTTTGAGTTTTCCATATTGAACTTCTTCAACATCTTGTCAAGGTATGTACTTTGCGAAAGACCTATGAGGCGTCTCGATCTATCTCTATAGATCTTGATGCCTAATATGTATGCAGCTTCTCCAAGGTCCTTCATTGAAAAACTCTTGTTCAAATAGGCCTTTATGCTCTCCAACATCTCTATATTATTCCCCATCAATAATATGTCATCCACATATAGTATGAGGAAAGCTACAGAGCTCCCACTCACTTTCATGTACAGTCAGGCTTCTCCGTAAACCTGTATGAACCCAAACGCTTTAATCACCTCATTAAAGCGAATGTTCCAACTCCGAGATGCTTGCACCAGCCCATAGATGGAGCGCTGGAGCTTGCACACTTTGTTAGCACCCTTAGGGTCGACAAAACCTTCTGGTTGCATCATATACAACTCTTCCTTAAGGTTCCCGTTAAGGAACGATGTTTTGACGTCCATTTGCCAAATTTCATAATCATAAAAGGCGGCAATTGCTAACATGATTCGGACTGATTTCAGCTTCGCTACGGGAGAGAAAGTCTCTTCGTAGTCAATTCCTTGAATTTGTCGAAAACCCTTTGCGACAAGTCGAGCTTTGTAAACAGTTACATTACCGTTTGCATCAGTCTTCTTCTTGAAGATACATTTATTTTCTATGGCTTGCCGGTCATCGGGCAAGTCCACCAAAGTCCATACTTTGTTCTCATACATGGATCCTATCTCGGATTTCATGGCCTCAAGCCATTTGTTGGAATCTGGGCCCGCCATCGCTTCTTCATAGTTCGAAGGTTCACCGTTGTCTAACAACATGATTTCCATCACAGGGTTGCCGTACCACTCTGGTGCGGAGCGTACCCTTGTGGACCTTCGCGGTTCAGTAGTAACTTGATCCGAAGCTTCATGATCATCATCATTAACTTCCTCTTCAGTCGGTGTAGGCACCACAGGAACAACTTCTTGCGCTGTGCTACTTTCCTGTTCGAGAGGGGGTGTAATTACCTCATCAAGTTCTACCTTCCTCCCACTTACTTCTTTCAGAGAAACTCTTTCTCTAGAAAGGATCCGTTCTTGGCAACAAAGGTTTTACCTTCGGATCTAAGATAGAAGGTATACCCAATAGTTTCCTTAGGGCATCCTATGAATACGCATTTCTCCGCTTTGGGTTCGAGCTTTTCTGGTTGAAGTTTCTTCACATAAGCATCGCAGCCCCAAACTTTAAGAAACGACAACTTAGGTTTCTTGCCAAACCATAGTTCATACGGTGTCGTCTCAACGGATTTAGACGGTGCCCTATTTAAAGTGAATGCTGCAGTTTCTAATGCGTATCCCCAAAATGATAGCGGTAAGTCGGTGAGAGACATCATAGATCGTACCATATCTAATAAAGTGCGATTACGACGTTCAGACACTCCGTTGCGCTGTGGTGTGCCAGGCGGCGTCAGTTGTGAAACGATTCCACACTTCCTTAGGTGTGTGCCAAACTCGTGACTCAAATATTCTCCTCCACGATCAGATCGTAGACATTTAATTTTTCTGTCACGTTGATTCTCAACCTCACTCCGAAATTCCTTGAACTTTTCAAACGTCTCAGATTTGTGCTTCATCAAGTAGATATACCCATACCTACTCAAATCATCGGTGAGAGTGAGAACATAGCGATAACCACCGCGAGCTTCGACGTTCATTGGACCACACACATCAGTATGTATTATTTCCAATAAGTCGGTTGCTCTCTCCATTATTCCTGAGAATGGAGTCTTAGTCATCTTGCACATGAGGCACGGTTCGCATGTGTCAAATGATTCAAAGTCAAGAGACTCTAATAGTCCATCAGTATGGAGCTTCTTCATGCGCTTAACGCCGATATGACCAAGGCGGCAGTGCCACAAGTATGTGGGACTATCATTATCAACTTTGCATCTTTTGTTACTCACACTATGAATATGTGTAACATCACGATCGAGATTCATCAAGAATAAACCATTCACCAGCGGAGCATGACCATAAAACATATCACTCATATAAATAGAACAACCATTATTCTCTCACTTAAATGAGTAGTCGTCTCGCATCAAGCAAGACCCTGATACAATGTTCATGCTTAAAGCTGGTACTAAATAACAATTATTAAGGTTTAAAACTAATCCCGACGGTAGATGTAGAGGTAGCGTGCCGACGGCGATCACATCGACCTTTGAACCATTCCTGACGCGCATCGTCACCTCGTCCTTGGCCAGTCTCCGCTTATTCCGCAGTTCCTGCTTTGAGTTGCAAATGTGAGCCACATGACCGGTATCAAATACCCAGGAGCTACTACGAGAGCTGGTAAGGTACACATCAATAACATGTATATCACATATACCTTTAACGTTGCCGGCCTTCTTGTCTGCTAAGTATTTGGGGCAGTTCCGCTTCCAGTGACCTTTTCCCTTGCAATAGAAGCACTCAGTCTCAGGCTTGGGTCCGTTCTTTTTCTTCTTCCCGGCATCTGGCTTACCGGGCGCGGCAACAGCTTTGCCGTCTTTCTTGAAGTTCTTCTTACCCCTGCCTTTCTTGAAACTAGTGGTCTTGTTGACCATCAACACTTGATGCTCCTTCTTGATTTCTACTTCTGCAGACTTGAGCATCGAGTACAACTCGGGAATGGTCTTCTCCATCCCTTCCATGTTGTAGTTAAGCACAAAGACTTTGTAGCTTGGTGGGAGAGACTGGAGGATTCTGTCAATGATAGCATCATCCGGAAGTTCGACTCCAAGTGAAGTCAGACGACCGTGTAACCCAGACATTTTGAGTATGTGCTCACTGACAGAACTGTTCTCCTCCATCTTACAGCTGAAGAACTTGTCGGAGACTTCATATCTCTCGACACGGGCATGAGCTTGAAAAACTAGCTTCAGCTCCTGGAACATCTCATATGTCCCGTGTTGCTCAAAACGCCTTTGGAGCCCCGTTTCTAAACTGTATAACATGCCACACCTGACCAGAGAGTAGTCATCACTCCGCGCTTGCCAGACATTCAGAATGTCCTGGGCTGCTGCGGCAGCGGGAGGGTCACCTAGCGGCGCATTAAGGACATAAGCCTTTTTAGCTGCTTCAAGGATGAGCTTCAGGTTGCGAACCCAGTCCACATAGTTGCTACCATCATCTTTCAGCTTGTTTTTCTCTAGGAATGCGTTGAAGTTGAGGTTGACGTTGGACATCTACAATATTTATAAAGACAACTTTTAGACTAAGTTCATGACAATTAAGTTCATTCAATCAAATTAAGTATGAACTCCCACTTAAATCGACATCCCTCTAGTCATCTAAGTGATACATGATCCATGTTGACTAACCCGTGTCCGGTCATCACGTGAGACGGACTAGTCACCATGGTGAGCAACTTCATGCTGATCGTATTCAACCATACGACTCATGTTCGACATTTCGTTCTCTTGTATTCGTGGTCATGTCTGTACATGCTAAGCTCGTCGAGTCAACCTAGGTGTTTCGCGTGTGTAAATCTGGCTTACACCCGTTGTATGCGAACGTTAGAATCTATCACACCCGATCATCACGTGGTGCTTCGAGACAACAAACCTTCACAACGGTGCACACTTAGGGGAATACGTTCTCGGAATTTTAAGAGGGATCATCTTATTATGCTACCGTCATTTTAAGCAATAAGATGTAAAACATGATAAAATATCACAATGCAATCATATAGTGACATGATATGGCCATTATCATCTTTGCTCTTTCAATCTCCATCTTCAGGCATCGCATGATCATCATTGTCACCGGCGTGACACCATGATCTCCATCATCGTGTCTCTGTGAAGTCGTCACGCCAACTACTACTATCACTACTACTATGGCTAACCGTTAGCAATGAAGTAAAAGTAGTAAGCACATGGCGTTGCATCTCATACAATAAATTAAGACAACTCCTATGGCTCCTGCCGGTTGTCATACTCATCGACATGCAAGTCGTGAAATCTATTACAATAACATGATCATCTCATACATCATACATGCAACATCACAACTTTAGCCATATCACATCACATGTCAAACCCTGCAAAAACAAGTTAGACGTCCTCAAATTGTTGTTGCAAGTTTTACGTGGCTGATTTGGGTTTCTAGCAAGAACGCCTTCTTACCTACGTGACAGCCACAACGATGATATGCCAAAGCTATTTACCCTTCATAAGGACCCTTTTCATCAAATCCAATCCGACTAGAGTAGGAGAGACAGACACCCGCTAGCCACCTTTATGCACGATGTGCATGTCTGTCGGTGGAACCAGTCTCACGTAAGCGTACGTGTAAGGTCGGTCCGGGCCGCTTCATCCCACAATACCGCCGGAAAAGAATAAGACTAGTAACGGCAAGCAAATTGACAAACCATCGCCCACAACTTTTGTGTTCTGCTCGTGCATAGAATCTACGCATAGAAAACCTGGCTCGGATGCCACTGATGGGTAACGTAGCATAAATTCAAAATTTTCCTACGCATATTCAGATCTTCCTATGGAGAGACCAGCAACGAGAGAGGGGTAAGAGCATCTTCATACCTTTGAAGATCGCTAAGCGGAAGCGTTGCTAGAACGCGGTTGATGGAGTCGTACTCGCAGTGATTCCGATCTAGTGCCGAACAACGGCACCTCCGCGTTCAACACACGTGCAGCCCGGTGATGTCTCCCGCACCTTGATCCAACAAGGAGGAGGGAGAGGTTGGGGAAGAAGTCCAGAAACACGACGGCGTGGTGTCGGTGGAGAGACGAGGTCTCCCGGCAGGGCTTCGCCAAGCGCCGGCAGAGAGGGGGAGGGAGAGGAGCAGGGCTGCGCCGAGAGAGAGATCAAACCGTGTCCCAAACAGCCCCGAGTCCTCATCTATATATAGGGGGAGAGGGAGGGGGCGCAGCCCTTAGGGTTCCCACCCCCAAGGGGTGCGGCAGCCCCAGATGGGAGAGGGGGCGGCGGCCAGGGCAGGGAGGAGGGGTGGCGCACCCCTCTGGTGGGCCTTAGGCCCACCTATGCTAGGGTTCCCCCTTCCCCCTTTCTCTGGTGCGCATGGGCTGGGTGGGGGCACACCAGCCCACCTAGGGGCTCGTTCCCTTCCCACTTAGCCCATCTAGCCTCCCGGGGTCGTTGCCCCCCTTCGGTGGTCCCGGTACGTTACCGGTGACGCCCGAAACACTTTCGGTGTCCAAAACCATCCGTCCTATATATCAATCTTTACCTCCGGACCATTCCGGAGCTCCTCGTGACGTCCGGGATCTCATCCGAAACTCCGAACAACTTTCGGTAACCTCGTACAACAATTCCCTGTAACCCTAGCGTCATCGAACCTTAAGTGTGTAGACCCTACGGGTTCGGGAGACAGGCAGACATGACCGAGACACCTCTCTGGCCAATAACCATCAGCGGGGTCTGGATACCCATGGTGGCTCCCACTAGCTCCACGATGATCTCATCGGATGAACCACGATGTCAAGGATTCAATCAATCCCGTATACGATTCCCTTTGTCTGTCGGTATAGAACTTGCCCGAGATTCGATCGTCGGTATACCTATACCTTGTTCAATCTCGTTACCGGTAAGTCTCTTTACTCGTTCCGTAGCACGTCATTGTGTGACTAACTACTTAGTCACATTGAGCTCATGATGATGTTCTATCGAGTGGGCCCAGAGATACCTCTCCGTCACATGGAGTGACAAATCCCGATCTCGATTCGTGCCAACCCAACAGACACTTTCGGAGGTACCCGTAGTGCACCTTTATAGTCACCCAGTTACGTTGTGACGTTTGATACACCCAAAGCACTCCTACGGTATCCAGGAGTTGCACAATCTCACGGTCGAAGGAAAATATACTTGACATTAGAAAAGCTTTAGCATACGAACAATACGATGTAGTGCTAGGCTTAGGTTTGGGTCTTGTCCATCACATCATTCTCCCAATGATGTGATCCCGTTATCAATGACATCTAATGCCCATGATCAGGAAACCATGATCATCTATTGACTAACGAGCTAGCCAACTAGAGGCTTGCTAGGGACACATTGTGATCTATTCATTCACACATGTATTACTGTTTCCTGTTAATATAATTATAGCATGAACAATAGACGATTATCATGAACAGGGAAATATGATAATAACTATTTTATTATTGCCTCTAGGGCATATTTCCAACATTTGTTCCTGTTCATTCTCAAGTATACAACGTCTAATAATACCATCTACACCCTCTTTATAAAGATGTGGGTCATCCCAAAAGCAATGTCTTAAATCAAAGAATAACTTTTTCTTTTGCTGATAGGTGAAACTAGGTGGTATGTATTTAGCAACAATGTAATTAGCATAATCATCAAACCACGATATGATATGAGAAACATTGACCACAGCTAGTTGTTCATCATGAAAGCTATCATCAATAGGTAGTGGTTCATCAAGAACATTTTCTAACCTAGACAAGTTATCACCTACGGGGTTCTCAGCTCCTTTCCTATCAATGATATTCAAATCAAATTACTATAGCAAGAGAACCAACCTAATAAGTCTGGGCTTGGCATCTTTCTTTTCCATAAGATATTTAATAGCAGCATGATTAGTGTGAACAATTACTTTAGAATCAAGAATGTAAGATCTGAATTTATCACAAGCAAATACAACTGCTAAGAATTCTTTTTCAGTGGTAGCATAATTTTTCTGGGCACTGTCTAGAGTTTTACTAGCAAAATGAATGAAATTTAGTTTCTTATCAACTCTTTGTCCTAGAATAGTAATTCTGAATCGGATCGGAGCTCCGTTGCTAGGATCGTGAATCGTGGAATCTTAACTATCAGGATCGTAGAAACTTAGATTCTATGAGCAAAATCATAGAATCGGAGGGGCTAGTTTGGATCATAAGATCGTAAGATTCTAAGACTTGAGTCATGATTCTGACAACTTAGATAATGAATGGCATTTAGTGTCTTTTTAACTCTTTTTCCTAGAACAACACAGACATCATAATCACTAGCATCACACATAATTTCAAACGGCAAATTCCAGTCAGGTGGTTGAACAATAGGTGCAGAAGTTAAGGCTTTCTTAAGTGTTTCAAAGGCTTCTACACATTCATCATCGAAAATGAAAGGAACATCTTTTTGTAATAAATTAATAAGAGGCCTAGAAATTTTAGAGAAGTCTTTAATAAACCAACTATAGAAACCAGCATGACCAAGGAAACTACGGATACCTTTGATATCTTTTGGACATGGAATCTTTTCAATTGCATCAACTTTAGCCTTATCCACCTCAATACCCTGTTCGGAAATTTTATGGCCCAAGACAATACATTCATTCACCATAAAGTGTCGCTCCCCCCAAAGATAAAGGGAAAACCTTCTTATTGACTTCACCTCTGGATAAACCTGCAAGTTTAAATAATCCACAAATTTCATCCACATAGATTAGGTGCATATCGGGATGTTTTGTTCCATCTCCTGCATAAGGATTAGCTAGCAGTTTCTATCATGCCTGAAGGAATTTCGTAGTAAACATTTTCAGTAGGTGCCGCAGGTTGAGGTACAACTTTTGATGTTTCCGTTCGACATGAATATAACCCCAAACAATCCCCTCAAAGTATTACTTTCCTAATGACAAGTAATAGTAAATTTCAGCATGTAATATAAATTTTCCCTTACCAAATTCCGTTTACCAAATGCGCTTCACTCCCTGGCAATGGTGCTATAAAATATTCTTGATGACACAAAAGTATAGGGGGTCAATCGTAATCCTTTCGATAAGTAAGACTGTCGAACCCAGCGAGGAGCAGAAGGAAATGACAAGCAGTTTTCAGCAAGGTAATTTCTGCAAGCACTAAAATAGTGGTAACAAGTTGTTTGATAGCAAGAAAATTGTAACAAGTGACAAGTAGCAATAGTAAAAATAGGTCTAGCAAGATAGCCCAATCCTTTTGTGGAAAAGTATAGGACATAACAATTTCTTATAATAGGCAAAGTGTTCTTGAGGACACACGAGAATTTCATCTAGTCACTTTCGTCATGTTGGGTTAATACGCGTTTGGTATTTTGATAATTTGATATTTGGGTGCACCGGTACTTGGGTGCTATTATTACTTGAACAAGCCTCCAACTTATGATTGACCCACCCACAAGCATTTGTAACTACGAGAATAGTATTAAGAATAAATTCTAACCATAGCATTAAACATAGGGATCCAGATCAGCCCCTTAAGAAGTAGTGCCTAGACTAGAGTTTAAGTTTCTGTCACTTTCGCAACCCACCCTCTAATTACTACTCCACAATGCATTCCCTTAGGCCCAAAATATGGTGAAGTGTTATGTAGTCGATGTTCACATAACACCACTAAGGGAATCACAACATTCATACCATCAAAATATCAAACAAATATCAACTCCACATGACTACTTGCAACATTATTTATCCCGTGGCCTCAAGAACAAAAGTAACTAGACAAGCATGTTCATGATCAGAGAGGTATTATATAGCATAATGAATCTGAACATATGATCTTCCACAAAATAAACCAGAAAGCGTCAACTACAAGATGTAATCGACACTACTAGACACACCCCAGGTACCAATCCGAGGTTTCGGTACAAGATTGAATTCAACAGATGAACAAGGGTTTTGAGACGAGATGGTGCTGGTGAAGATGTTGATGGAGATTGTCCTCCCCAAGATGAGAGGATTGTTGTTTATGACAATGGCCACGATTTCCCCCTCCGGGAGGGAAATTCCTCCGATGGAATCGCTCCACTGCAGGGCAAAAGTGCCCCTGCCCATATTCACCTTGAGACGGCGGGGATTTTTCCAAAAATTCCTCTCCATAAATTTTTAGGTTGAAGGAAAATATATACCAAAATGTGGGCACCAGAGGTGGGCTATGTGGCCCACTAGACATCAGGCCCCGCCAGGGGTCCCTAGCGGCCTCGTATCTAGTGGCCGCCTGGTGACCCCCCTTCGGCACTTCTTTGTTCCAGTATTTTATATATTATAAAATAAATCCCCATAAATTTTCATCTCAATTGGAGGTGTGTATAATAGGTATCTCTGAGGTAGATTTTTCACATATAGAATTCCATCTACCGACATTCTCCCACTTGATGTAAACTTGCATATTACGAGAGAAAAGGCATCACAATTACTCCTCCAAGTTATAAAATGCATAAAAACAATATAAATAACAGTAACAAAACATGATGCAAAATGTACGTATCAGCGTCCATGATCCCTCGTATCCTCCATATATTTGAGATGGATATGAGGGTTCACGGATAGTCCAGTCGTACAGGGATAATATGACTGGTCTAGTTGGGTCATTTTTTCCTTCCCTCTCATGTCAGGTCACTGGTCGGGCGCGTCCGTAGGCATATTAGGGGTCATTTGAGGCATCCGATTATAGATGCTCTAAGATCAAGGAGATCACCTACTTCATCAAGATCTACCCTGAGTGAGGCTAGTCCTTCGTGGAAGTAAGCCATGGTGGAATAGACAAGATTTCTTCTCTGTGGATCCTTCGTGAGTAGAGCCCTTCATGGACTAACGCTATCATTACCCTCCATGGTTTGAAGTCTCCATCAACGTGGACGTACGATAGCACCACCTGTCGGAACCACGCCAAAAATTATTGTATCTTCATTGAGTTTGATCTTCCTATCCCTACTCTCTACTTACATGTGCATGTCTTTATTTTCCGTTGCTATACTCATAGACTTGCATGTGTAGGGTGTGCAAGATTTCATAAAATTTCTAAAACTTGCCAATCGATAAAATTGGGAAAATTTTAAGTTTTTATTTGCTCAAGTAGAATCACCCACCCCCCTCTAGACATACTTTGGATCCTACACATCATTAGTCATATAATCCAACATAAAACTTGTAGATCACTGAGTATGATATGTTTGTTTCCTTACAATAGTTTTGCAATAGTGAGGTGGTAATATTGGGGCATCCTAGTGAAAGAATTAAAGTTGAGTGTTAATAATGATGTTAAGGGAAGTAAGCTTTACGCAAGTAAAACCTCACGCATGTAAAGTGGTGGTCGCTGACATTAGAAGTGAGGTCGGAGCATATTTTATCATTGGTTGATCCTTTTGTGTTGTTCCAATCGGGGGACGCATGATGGTTAACTCCTACCAACCTCCTCCCTAGGGGCACAAGAGTAACAATATGCTATGAGTACTTTAAAATTTTCACAATAAGTATATGAGTTCTTTATTACTAATGTGAGTCATGGATTATACGCAATCTCACCCTTCCGCATATTACTAGCCTCTTTGGTACCGCGCATTGCCCCTTCTCACCTCTAGAGTTGGTGCAAACTTCGCCAGTGCATCCTAGCCTTGTGATATGATATGCTCTATCACACATAAGCCTCCTTATATCTTCCTGAAAACAACCACCATAGCTACCTATTATAGCATTTCCATGGCCATTCCGAAATATATTGCGATGCAACTTCCATCATAATCATATATACAGGTTGAGCATTTATTGTAATATTTCTTTGCATGATCGTAAGATAGATAGCATGATATTTTCATGGCTTGTCCATTTTTTGATACCTTTGTTATGCTAGATCATTGTACATCCCGGAACACTGGCGGAGGCATTAATATGGAGTAATATTCTTCTAGTTTATCAAGTTGTAAGTAAATAAAGCTGTGATGCATTCTAGATTGTTGCCCCTACTTGTGAGGATAAAAAAGAGGCAAAATATCCATAGAAAAATAGGTAAAAAGAGCCCATAAATAAAAATTAAAAAATGAGAGAAAAAGAGAGTGGGAACGGACTGCTCCTTTTTACCACACTCGTGCCTCAAATTAGCATCGTGTTCTTCATATAGAGAGTCTTCATGATTTTTCACTATATATACTACTGGGAATTTTTACCTTGTAGAATTTGGCTTGTATATTCCGTTGACGGGCTTCCTCAAATGTTGAGGTCTTCATGAGCAAGAAAGTTAGATGGACATCCCACTTACTTTCAGTGGAGAGATTTCATAAACTTACAACTCAAGTGCATCAAAAGTTGCATGTCAATCCCTACTCCAAACACCGATATCGATCGGAAGGCATCCCCATAGCCTAACTCTTTTCCTAGTTAGTGTGAGACTATCCAAACTTTTTTCTTGTCCTATCAATCCCTTCCATCATTCTATTCCACCCATAGTAGAATATCCATGGCTCATGCTCATGTATTGAGTGAATCTGAAAATGCTGAAGCACGTGAAAAAGTATAGTAAAATTGCTTGGTTTGCACCGGGGTACTCTTGATTTGATATATCTATGCAGGAAGAAAGAGCGTGTCATGGTTACCACAACTAAGTGTATAGAAGTTGTTTCCTTTAGCTCCATTATTGTCAAAGGCAATAATGAAATACATGCATGTTTTGTATTATTGTTTCAATATCAAATCGATAGACTATTTCCTTAAATCACTCGTATATTAACTGTCGTGGGTATTAGTCTGACAGTAGATGTGTAGGGTACGAAAGGATGGGCAGAGCCTTAGCTACGGCGAGGTTGTATGAGTTCAGGCCGCTCTACGGTGGAGGTAAAAGCCCTACGTCTCAGTGCTCTTGGGAGCTTGTTGTCGAGTGGAATATGGATTACAGTGAATTGCTAATCCCTGCACCAGTGGGGAAGGGCGGCTTATATAAAGTGCGTTACCCTTCACAACGGTTCGGTGCGCAGGGGGGAGTAGTGGTGAATAACTGCATACGTTACAGGTAACGTATGTCTTAAATGCTAATGAAGGTATATGGCAACTTACGACCGTTGCCCTCCAGGGGGGTTACGATGTATAGAGTGGAATCCAGTCGGTGAGCTTGATACGCTCCGAATGCTCATCTCCGACTGGACGATGGAGGAATCGTCACCGACTGAATGATGGGAAGTCCTTAATTCAGTCGGAACTGACTAAGGGCCTTGTCCTTTATGAAGGGTAGTCCCTGGGTAGGCCCCACAGGGCAGGCCTATGACCCTACCCTAGGACTATAACCCCATCATTAGTCCCCGAATGGATTGGGGTTGGAACGACGAAGCGATGCTTGGAGTACGGATCCGACTGGTACGGATGCGACTTTGGCGTTGTTTGCCTCGATCCATTTTATCTTCTTGACCAGTGATCCGAGTGGATGTATTTGTGAAACGAACCGTCAGGGACCGAGTGCTTCTGTGGTATCTTTTGACGTGACCAGTCAACTGACAGCGGCGGATTTTCCGGGATCCTCAAATTTCGGTTGCCGCGCGCTCGGCGGGGGTGACGATATCGTAATCGAGTAGTATCCACCGCCTCGATTTCCGCGCCTTCATCTCTTCCACTAATATCGCAGCAACCAGTCGGGGGATAAGATTTCGGGGCCACCTGCTAGTGACCCAGTCGGAACCTTATTTAAACCTCTACAGCGAGGGTTTTTCGTTGCGCTCGCTTGATAGCTCGCACTTGCCCCGCTTCTCTCGCCACCTCCTGTGCATGTCAAGCTCTTTCCTTCTCCTTCTCTCCCGCGGGTCTGCAGCCTCCACCATGACAAAGGGGCAGACGAGCAAGCTTGAGGCGCGGAAGAAGAAGGGGAAGGCGGCGTCTCTTGCTCAGCGGCGGCAGCGAGCAGTGCCGGCGGTTGGATCCAGGGGGATTTCCTCCCCTCCACGGTGACGGAGGAGGACATGCTGGAGCTGGTGGAGCACGGCATGATCGAGCACAAGACGTGGAGGTTGCCGTCGGAGGGCGAGACCGATCCGGCGCCCCAGGAGGGGGAGCGCGTCTTGTTGCTCAGTCACGTACTCCGACGCTTCTCTCTGCCTCCTCATCCCTTCTTCAGAGGTATCTTGAACCACTTCAGGGCGCAGCTCCACCATTTTCCTCCCAATGCAATAGCTCATCTCTCTGCCTTCGTCGTGCTGTGCGAGTGCTTTATCGACTGTCCTCCCCATTGGGGGCTTTTCAAGCACATCTTCTCTACTAGATCTCAAACCATAAAAGGCTGAGCCAGTCGGATTACAAAACTCACCTCCTCCAGCTCTGCGGAGGCTTAGGCTTCCAAAAGAAAAGTAAAAGTAGCTATCCCGCTCTTCAGCTGTCTGAATCCGTTAGGAACTGGCAGTCGACTTGGTTTTACTGCCAGGACGTTGCTAGCCCGAATGTCACCACTGGACAACCACCTTTTAGCTTAGACCGACCGGCTCCGTCTAGGCAACTCGCGCTCACGAAGATGGAGAAGATCCAGATCAATACTCTAGTCGGTGAGCTTGTAGAGGTCGTCCGAAAGGGAGTCACTGGCATAGATTTGCTGGAGGTTTTTCTGGGTCGGCGTATCCAACCTCTGCAAGCTCGACACCACGCCATGTGGCACTACACGGGGCCTGAGGACTCCACTCGGACTAACCCCGAGTGCGTGACCGGGGAGATGGTGTTGGGGAACGTCGCATGAGAAACAAAAATTTTCCTACGCGCACGAAGACCTATCATGGTGATGTCCATCTACGAGAGGGGATGAGTGATCTACGTACCCTTGTAGATTGTACAGCAGAAGCATTAGAGAACGCGGTTGATGTAGTGGAACGTCCTCACGTCCCTCGATCCGCCCCGCGAACAATCCCGCGATCAGTCCCACGATCTAGTACCGAATGGACGGCACCTCCGCGTTCAGCACACGTATAGCTCGACGATGATCTCGGCCTTCTTGATCCAGCAAGAGAGACGGAGAGGTAGAAGAGTTCTCCGGCAGCGTGACGGCGCTCCGGAGGTTGGTGATGATCTCGTCTCAGCAGGGCTCCGTCCGAGCTCTGCAGAAACGCGATCTAGAGGAAAAACTATGGAGGTATGTGGTCGGGCAGCCGTGAGAAAGTCGTCTCAAATCTGCCCTAAAAGCCCCATATATATAGGAGGAGGGAGGGGGACCTTGCCTTGGGGTCCAAGGGATCCCCAAGGGGTCGGCCGAGCCAGGGGGGAGGACTCTCCCCCCCCAAACCGAGTCCTACTTGGTTTGGTGGGAGGGAGTCCTTCCCCCTTCCCACTTCTTCCTTTTTTTTTTCTTTCCTTTGATTTTTCCTTTCTTGGCGCATAGGGGATTGGTGGGCTGTCCCACCAGCCCACTAAGGGCTGGTGTGACCCCCCCAAATGCCTATGGGCTTCCCCGGAGTGGGTTGCCCCCCTCCGGTGAACTCCCGGAACCCATTCGTCATTCCCGGTACATTCCCGGTAACTCCGAAAACCTTCCGGTAATCAAATGAGGTCATCCTATATATCAATCTTCGTTTCCGGACCATTCCGGAAACCTTCGTGACGTCCGTGATCTCATCCGGGACTCCGAACAACATTCGGTAACCAACCATATAACTCAAATACGCATAAAACAACGTCGAACCTTAAGTGTGCAGACCCTGCGGGTTCGAGAACTATGTAGACATGACCCGAGAGACTCCTCGGTCAATATCCAATAGCGGGACCTGGATGCCCATATTGGATCCTACATATTCTACGAAGATCTTTATCGTTTGAACCTCAGTGCCAAGGATTCGTATAATCCCGTATGTCATTCCCTTTGTCCTTCGGTATGTTACTTGCCCGAGATTCGATCGTCAGTATCCGCATACCTATTTCAATCTCGTTTACCGGCAAGTCTCTTTACTCGTTCCGTAATACAAGATCCCGTAACTTACACTAAGTTACATTGCTTGCAAGGCTTGTGTGTGATGTTGTATTACCGAGTGGGCCCCGAGATACCTCTCCGTCACACGGAGTGACAAATCCCAGTCTTGATCCATACTAACTCAACTAACACCTTCGGAGATACCTGTAGAGCATCTTTATAGTCACCCAGTTACGTTGCGACGTTTGATACACACAAAGCATTCCTCCGGTGTCAGTGAGTTATATGATCTCATGGTCATAGGAATAAATACTTGACACGCAGAAAACAGTAGCAACAAAATGACACGATCAACATGCTACGTCTATTAGTTTGGGTCTAGTCCATCACGTGATTCTCCTAATGACGTGATCCAGTTATCAAGCAACAACACCTTCTTCATAATCAGAAGACACTGACTATCATCGATCAACTGGCTAGCCAACTAGAGGCATGCTAGGGACGGTGTTTTGTCTATGTATCCACACATGTAAATGAGTCTTCATTCAATACAATTATAGCATGGATAATAAACTATTATCTTGATACAGGAATTATAATAATAACTATACATTTATTATTGCCTCTAGGGCATAATTCCAACAGTCTCCCACTTGCACTAGAGTCAATAATCTAGCCCTCACATCACCATGTGAATTACATTGTAATAAATCTAACACCCATACAGTTCTGGTGTCGATCATGTTTTGGCCGTGGAAGAGGCTTAGTCAGCGGGTCTGCTACATTCAGATCCGTGTGCACTTTGCATATATTTACGTCCTCCTCCTCGACGTAGTCGCGGATGAGGTTGAAGCGTCGTTTGATGTGTCTGGTCTTCTTGTGAAACCTAGGTTCCTTTGCTAAGGCAATGGCACCAGTGTTGTCACAGAACAAGGTTATTGGATCCAGTGCACTTGGCACCACTCCAAGATCCGTCATGAACTGCTTCGTCGAGACACCCTCCTTAGCCGCTTCCGAGGCAGCCATGTACTCTGCTTCACATGTAGAATCTGCTACGACGCTTTGCTTGGAACTGCACCAGCTTACTGCACCCCCATTAAGAATAAATACGTATCCGGTTTGCGACTTAGAGTCGTCCGGATCTGTGTCAAAGCTTGCATCGACGTAACCTTTTACGGCGAGCTCTTCGTCACCTCCATACACGAGAAACATCTCCTTAGTCCTTTTCAGGTACTTCAGGATATTCTTGACCGCCGTCCAGTGATCCACTCCTGGATTACTCTGGAACCTACCTGCCATACTTATGGCCAGGCTAACATCCGGTCTAGTGCACAACATTGCATACATGATAGAGCCTATGGCTGAAGCATAGGGGACGGAGCGCATATGCTCTCTATCTTCATCAGTTGCTGGGCACTGAGTCTTACTCAATCTCGTACCTTGTAACACTGGCAAGAACCCTTTCTTGGACTGTTCCATTTTGAACCTCTTCAAAACTTTATCAAGGTACGTGCTTTGTGAAAGTCCTATCAGGCGTTTTGATATATCCCTATAGATCTTAATGCCCAGTATGTAAGCAGCTTCTCCTAGGTCCTTCATAGAGAAACTTTTATTCAAGTAACCTTTTATGCTCTCCAAAAGCTCTACGTTGTTTCCAATCAGTAATATGTCATCTACATATAATATTAGAAACGCCACAGAGCTCCCACTCACTTTCTTGTAAATACAAGATTCTCCAACAACTTGTATAAACCCAAATGCTTTGATCACCTCATCAAAGCGTTTGTTCCAACTCCGAGATGCTTGCACCAGTCCATAAATGGATCGCTGGAGCTTGCACACCTTGTTAGCATTTTTAGGATCGACAAAACCTTCGGGTTGCATCATATACAACTCTTCCTTAAGGAAACCGTTAAGGAACGCCGTTTTGACATCCATCTGCCATATTTCATAATCGAAAAATGTAGCTATCGCTAACATGATTGTGACGGACTTAAGCATCGCTACGGGTGAGAAGGTCTCATCGTAGTCAACTCCTGGAACTTGTGAAAAACCCTTTGCCACAAGTCGAGCTTTATAAACGGTCACATTACCGTCTGCATCCATCTTTTTCTTAAAGATCCATTTGTTCTGAATGGCCTTGCGGCCCTCAGGCAGCATCTCCAAAGTCCACACTTTGTTCTCATACATGGATCCTATCTCGGATTTCATGGCTTCTAGCCATTTGTTGGAATCTGGGCCCACCATTGCTTCTTCATAATTTGCAGGTTCATTGTTGTCTAACAACATGATTGATAAGACGGGATTACCGTACCACTCTGGAGCAGCGCGTGATCTCGTCGACCTGCGTGGTTCAACAGAAACTTGAATTGGAGTTTCATGATTATCATCATTAACTTCCTCCTCAACCGGTGTCGCAATGACAGAGGTTTCCCCTTGCCCTGCGCCACCATCCAGAGGGATGAGAGGTTCGACAACCTCGTCAAGTTCTATCTTCCTCCCACTCAATTCTCTCGAGAGAAACTCCTTCTCGAGAAAAGTTCCGTTCTTAGCAACAAACACTTTGCCCTCGGATTTGAGATAGAAGGTGTACCCAACTGTCTCTTTCGGGTAACCTATGAAGACGCACTTTTCCGCTTTGGGTTCCAGCTTTTCAGGCTGAAGCTTTTTGACATAAGCATCACATCCCCAAACTTTAAGAAACGACAACTTTGGCCTTTTGCCATACCACAGTTCGTATGGTGTCGTCTCAACGGATTTCGATGGTGCCCTATTTAAAGTGAATGCAGCTGTTTCTAATGCATAACCCAAATTGATAACGGCAAATCAGTAAGAGACATCATAGATCGCACCATTTCCAACAAAGTACGATTACGACGTTCGGACACACCATTACGCTGTGGTGTTCCAGGCGGTGTTAACTGCGAAACAATTCCACATTGTCTTAAGTGAGTACCAAACTCGAAACTCAGATATTCACCCCCACGATCAGACCGTAGGAACTTGATCTTCTTGTTACGATGATTTTCCACTTCACTCTGAAATTGCTTGAACTTTTCAAATGTTTCAGACTTGTGCTTCATCAAGTAGACATAACCATATGTACTTAAATCGTCAGTGAAGGTGAGAAAGTAACGATATCCGCCGCGTGCCTCCACGCTCATTGGACCACACACATCGGTATGTATGATTTCCAACAAGTCACTTGCACGTTCCATTGTTCCGGAGAACGGAGTCTTAGTCATCTTGCCCATGAGGCATGGTTCGCACGTGTCAAGTGAATCAAAGTCAAGTGACTCCAAAAGTCCATCAGCATGGAGTTTCTTCATGCGCTTTACACTAATATGACCCAAGCGGCAGTGCCACAAAAATATGGTGCTATCATTGTTTACTCTAACTCTTTTGGTCTCAATGTTATGTATATGCGTAGCTCTATCAAGATTCAATATGAACAATCCTCTCACATTCGGTGCATGACCATAAAAGATGTTACTCATAGAAATAGAACAACCATTATTCTCAGACTTAAAAGAGTAACCGTCTCGCAATAAACAAGATCCAGATATAATGTTCATGCTCAACGCAGGCACTAAATAACAATGATTTAAGTTCATCACTAATCCCGATGGTAGTTGAAGTGACACTGTGCCGACGGCGATTGCATCAACCTTGGAACCGTTTCCTACGCGCATCGTCACTTCGTCTTTCGCCAGCCTTCGTCTATTCCGCAGTTCCTGCTTCGAGTTGCAAATGTGAGCAACAGAACCGGTATCGAATACCCAGGCACTACTACGAGAGCCGGTTAAGTACACATCAATAACATGTATATCAAATATACCTGATTTTTCTTTGCGCGCCTTCTTATCTGCCAGATACTTGGGGCAATTGCGCTTCCAGTGACCCATACCCTTGCAATAGAAGCACTCTGTTTCAGGCTTAGGTCCAGCCTTGGGTTTCTTCAGCGGATTGGCAACGGGCTTGCCGCTCTTCTTCGAATTGCCCTTCTTGCCTTTGCCGTTTCTCTTGAAACTAGTGGTCTTGCACACCATCAACACTTGATGCTCTTTACGGAGTTCAGACTCTGCGACTTTCGGCATCACAAACAACTCGCGGGGAGACTTGTTCATCCCTTGCATGTTGTAGTTCAACACAAAGCCTTTATAGCTTGGCGGCAGTGATTGAAGGATTCTGTCAGTGATAGCTTCTTGCGGGAGTTCAATCCCCAGTTCAGCTAGACGGTTTGAGTACCCAGACATCTTGAGCACATGTTCACTGACAGACGAGTTTTCCTCCATCTTGCAAGCATAGAATTTATCGGAGGTCTCATACCTCTCGATCCGGGCGTTCTTCTGAAAGATGAACTTCAACTCCTGGAACATCTCAAATGCTCCATGACGCTCAAAGCGACGTTGAAGTCCCGGTTCTAAGCCATACAAGACTGCACATTGAACTATTGAGTAGTCCTCCTTACGCGCTAACCAAGCGTTCTTAACATCCTGATCAGCCGTAGCGGGCGGTTCATCTCCTAGCGCAGCATTAAGGACATAATCCTTCTTTCCAGCTTGTAAGATTAGCTTAAGATTACGAGCCCAGTCTACAAAGTTGCTTCCATCATCTTTCAACTTAGCTTTCTCTAGGAACATATTAAAATTGAGGATGACACTTGCGTGAGCCATGATCTACAACACAAATATATTCAAAATGGACTTAGACTATGTTCAAGATAATTAGAGTTTAACTTAATCAAATTACATGCTAAACTCCCACTCAAAAAGTACATCTCTCTAGTCATTTGAGTGGTTCATGATCCACCTACACTATCCCAAGTCCGATCATCACGTGAGTCGGGAGTAGTTTCAGTGGTAAGCATCCCTATGCTAATCATATCATCTATATGATTCATGATCGACCTTTCGGTCTCATGTGTTCCGAGGCCATGTCTGCACATGCTAGGCTCGTCAAGCTTAACCCGAGTGTTCCGCGTGTGCAACTGTTTTGCACCCGTTGTATGTGAACGTTGAGTCTATCACACCCGATCATCACGTGGTGTCTCGAAACGACGAACTGTAGCAATGGTGCACAGTCGGGGAGAACACAATTTCGTCTTGAAATTTTAGTGAGAGATCACCTCATAATGCTACCGTCGTTCTAAGCAAAATAAGGTGCATAAAAGGATTAACATCACATGCAATTTATAAGTGACATGATATGGCCATCATTACGTGCTTCTTGATCTCCATCACCAAAGCACCGGCACAATCTTCTTGTCACCGGCGCCACACCATGATCATCCATCAACGTGTTGCCATCGGGGTTGTCGTGCTACTTATGCTATTACTACTAAAGCTACATCCTAGCAAAATAGTAAACGCATCTGCAAGCACATATGTTAGTATAAAGACAACCCTATGGCTCCTGCCGGTTGCCGTACCATCGACGTGCAAGTCGATATTTCTATTACAACATGATCATCTCATACATCCAATATATCACATCACATCATTGGCCATATCACATCACAATCATACCCTGCAAAAACAAGTTAGACGTCCTCTAATTTTGTTGTTGCATGTTTTACGTGGTGACCAAGGGTATCTAGTAGGATCGCATCTTACTTACGCAAACACCACAACAGAGATATATGAGTTGCTATTTAACCTCATCCGAGGACCTCCTCGGTCAAATCCGATTCAACTAAAGTTGGAGAAACCGTCACTTGCCAGTCATCTTTGAGCAAAGGGGGTTACTCGTAACGATGAAACCAGTCTCTCGTAAGCGTACGAGTAATGTCAGTCCAAGCCGCTTCAATCCAACAATACCGCGGAATCAAGAAAAGACTAAGGAGGGCAGCAAAACGCACATCACCGCCCACAAAACCTTTTGTGTTCTACTCGAGAAGACATCTACGCATGAACCTAGCTCTGATACCACTGTTGGGGAACGTGCATGGGAAACAAAAATTTTCCTACGCGCACGAAGACCTATCATGGTGATGTCCATCTACGAGAGGGGATGAGTGATCTACGTACCCTTGTAGATCGTACAGCAGAAGCGTTAGAGAACGCGGTTGATGTAGTGGAACGTCCTCACGTCCCTCGATCCGCCCCGCGAACAATCCCGCGATCAGTCCCATGATCTAGTACCGAACGAACGGCACCTCCGCGTTGAGCACACGTACAGCTCGATGATGATCTCGGCCTTCTTGATCCAGCAAGAGAGACGGAGAGGTAGAAGAGTTCTCCGGCAGCGTGACGGCGCTCCGGAGGTTGGTGATGATCTCGTCTCAGCAGGGCTCCGCCCGAGCTCCGCAGAAACGCGATCTAGAGGAAAAACTATGGAGGTATGTGGTCGGGCAGCCGTGAGAAAGTCGTCTCAAATCTGCCCTAAAAGCCCCATATATATAGGAGGAGGGAGGGGGACCTTGCCTTGGGGTCCAAGGGATCCCCAAGGGGTCGGCCGAGCCAGGGGGGAGGACTCTCCCCCCCCAAACCGAGTCCTACTTGGTTTGGTGGGAGGGAGTCCTTCCCCCTTCCCACTTCTTCCTTTTTTTTTCTTTCCTTTGATTTTTCCTTTCTTGGCGCATAGGGGATTGGTGGGCTGTCCCACCAGCCCACTAAGGGCTGGTGTGACCCCCCCAAATGCCTATGGGCTTCCCCGGAGTGGGTTGCCCCCCTCCGGTGAACTCCCGGAACCCATTCGTCATTCCCGGTACGTTCCCGGTAACTCCGAAAACCTTCCGGTAATCAAATGAGGTCATCCTATATATCAATCTTCGTTTCCGGACCATTCCGGAAACCCTCGTGACGTCCGTGATCTCATCCGGGACTCCGAACAACATTCGCTAACCAACCATATAACTCAAATACGCATAAAACAACGTCGAACCTTAAGTGTGCAGACCCTGCGGGTTCGAGAACTATGTAGACATGACCCGAGAGACTCCTCGGTCAATATCCAATAGCGGGACCTGGATGCCCATATTGGATCCTACATATTCTACGAAGATCTTTATCGTTTGAACCTCAGTGCCAAGGATTCGTATAATCCCGTATGTCATTCCCTTTGTCCTTCGGTATGTTACTTGCCCGAGATTCGATCGTCAGTATCCGCATACCTATTTCAATCTCGTTTACCGGCAAGTCTCTTTACTCGTTCCGTAATACAAGATCCCGTAACTTACACTAAGTTACATTGCTTGCAAGGCTTGTGTGTGATGTTGTATTACCGAGTGGGCCCCGAGATACCTCTCCGTCACACGGAGTGACAAATCCCAGTCTTGATCCATACTAACTCAACTAACACCTTTGGAGATACCTGTAGAGCATCTTTATAGTCACCCAGTTACGTTGCGACGTTTGATACACACAAAGCATTCCTCCGGTGTCAGTGAGTTATATGATCTCATGGTCATAGGAATAAATACTTGACACGCAGAAAACAGTAGCAACAAAATGACACGATCAACATGCTACGTCTATTAGTTTGGGTCTAGTCCATCACGTGATTCTCCTAATGACGTGATCCTGTTATCAAGCAACAACACCTTGTTCATAATCAGAAGACACTGACTATCATCGATCAACTGGCTAGCCAACTAGAGGCATGCTAGGGACGGTGTTTTGTCTATGTATCCACACATGTAAATGAGTCTTCATTCAATACAATTATAGCATGGATAATAAACTATTATCTTGATACAGGAATTATAATAATAACTATACATTTATTATTGCCTCTAGGGCATAATTCCAACAGCGTCGTGGGTCCTCAACATCACAGGAGCATGCGATAATCCCAGAGGAGCCCGGCGAGTGAAGTCCTTCCGCGCGGACAACCCTCCTCCAGATGAGGTGAGTATAACTTGTCGAGTGCACCCAATTGTCTTAGATTTATCGCTTTTTCTTGTATTACTATCTGACGTCTGATGTTGTCGACTGTATCTCGTCCAGGCGTGGGCCAACTGGTTTTCTCCTGTCTCGAATGGGAATCCGGCCGAGGAGGAGGAAGGCAGCCAGGAGGGCAGCGTGGAGAGCATCGAGTATGTCTCTGACAGTGGGGAGACGGAGGAGGAGTCCGAAGAAGAAAAGGGGGAAGATGAGGAGCAGAACTCGCCACACCCACCTCCAGAGCCTCGAACCAAACGCCGCCACGAACCCGTGGCTCCGTCGGCTCCTCCAGCGGCCTCGAGTGCTCCGCCAGCCGCTCCTGTGGTTCCGAGTGCCTCGCCAGCTGCTCCCGTGGTTCCGAGTGCTCGGAGCACAAAGAGGACCAGGGACTCTGCTGCTGAGCCTGCGGGCCAGCCCTCTAAGATGGCCAAACCGAGTGGATCCAAGCCTCGGAAGGCTTTACCGCGGATGAGGATCACCGTTCCCGTCGCCTCAGCGTAAGTGCATTGTTCTTCCATCTTCTTCCAGTATTTGATTGAACTCATGCTTATCGGTCGAATGAATTTAACTTGACAGAGCTTCCACCCCTGCCACTTCTGTGCCGCGCCAGGAAGACGATCCCATGGATACGGACAATGTTGTCACGTCCCAGCAAGGTACGCCGTTGCGACTCCGAGAGCTTACATTATTGTTTCACGAATTTTGTCTTTGGTCTTGTCCTTTTTCCTGTGGTCTCACGTCGTTTGGTCGGGTTTCCTTCAGAGGTGATCCATGTGGAGGATGACGATCAGAAGAGGTTCGAGCAAGCCGCGGCGCCCGTCATTTAGGCCGTTCCATCTGTTACCACTCCTGCCATGGAAGCGCCGCCAACTGAGACGATGCCGTCGACTGACATGGCGCTCATCGTTGCTGAACCGACTGGAGCGGGACTTGGGATGCCCAAGGAGTCTCTTGGGGTGCCAGGTCCGTCGACTGTCCAGTACGACGCCCGGCGCCTCCAAGAGGATCAGGTGGGAGCTGCTAAGGAAGCCATGGTGCAGGCGGAGTTGATGGCGGGTGATGCCAAGAGAGCGTACGACTCCATCGCGTCTGTGTACAAGCGAAGCTTGGAACTCCGGGACGATATCCGAGTAAGTGGGCTAGTAAGTATTTGCTTTCCCCTTGTAACCCACTGGGTGTTTAAGCCACATACTCGGATACCGAATGTTTAGTTTGCGGTAGGTTCACTCTTAGTGAACCCAGTGGGTGTAGTCCCCGAGACTTCTGTCGAGTGCTTGCACCGGCAGTTGTCTTTATATAAATTTTCTTTTAAGTTGATCAGATCAAAACTAATCTGTTCGAATGTTACCGGTGGGGGCATTCCGAGTGCACCTATTGGATTAGTCCCCGAGAGTAATTTTACTCAGGTCGGGTAGTAGTAGCCTCATAGGCTTGTTTTTTGTTATGTATCTCAATAGGGCGGACCTGTTTGAGCGTCATGCCAGTGGGGTCACTCTTAGTGAACCCACTGGGTGTAGTCCCCGAGACCGCTGTCGACTGCTTGTGTCGGCAAGGGTCTGAAGAACCTCGAGTTTATATTGTTGTCCTTGTTGAATTTGTCTGATTGTCTCTTCGCGCTGACTTGCAGAAGACTTGCGAGATGGGATCAGCGTACGAAACTCTAAGAGCTGAAAAGATTCAGTTTGCTGCGGAACTGGATGCATCAATGCTCGCCTTGGCTGGTATGAAGGGTGTTCTGGCTGAACGAGAGAAGTCCTTGGAAGAGTCCCGTGAAGCAAACAAGGCATTGGTGGCCGAAGTGGAGAAAATGGGGAAACAAAGAACTGAACTGATGGGACAGATGCAGGTGCTGAACAGGAGGTGCATAGCACAGGAGAAGTACGTCAGTGACTGGGCAAGGCAGATGATTGCACTTCTCGGTGGTAAGTTCTGTTTTTCCAAGTGTTTGTTGATTGTGTAGTTCATTCTGCGCTTACTTGCTGCTCGTCTTGTCTTTGCAGATTTTTGTATGGACGCTGAGGCTGAAGCAGCTGACGTGGAGCGGTCGGTTATTCCGAACGTTCCACTCGGCGACGACGCCAATCGAGATATGCTCCGAGCGCACATTTGCCTGGGTAAAGTGGGACCTTTCATCGGTCGAATGAGAGAAGTCGTCGGCCGAATCGACAAGGAGCTATGGCCCGAAGACGAGTCTCGGCAAGAGATGGAAGGTTTGATGACTCGGCTGGAGGATGTCCCGAACCGAGTGCAGGCGTGGAAGAAGTCTGCAGCTCGCTGTGGTGCGGACGTGGCGCTGTCGCTGGTCCGAATGCACTGCAAGGAGGCTCGCGAAGAGAAGCTAAAGGCGTTGCAGGTCGCAAACATGAAGAAGCTTCGATTCGAAGATTTCATGGAGACCTTCCTTGAGAGCGCCACTCGCATCGCAGACGGGATCGACCTCGACACCTCCGTGGAGCCTGCCAGTCCCAGTGTCAGTCCTGATGAGTCTTGAGAAAACTTTTTACCTCGGTATGCCGAGTGTTAGCTGTATGAAACTTTGGCCACTGCTGTTGGCCGTCACATTTGTGGTTCGGTGTGGATAAGCTTGATCTACACCGAACCAACTATCTTTGGACGAACTTTGAATTTGAATCAAATCGTTTGATCTTCCTTTGCCAAAGAGTTGTTGACACGATTTTGGCTCGTGGTTTTTGTTTGGCGTTTCTTAGTGAAGCCAATGGCAAACATGCGGAGCATGTAATTGTCAGTTGTCTTGACATCTGCATGAGCCTCACTGAGGGTCTGCTGGGTCTCCGAGTGGATCTGTAGGATACACTCGAAGGCAATTGTGTACTTAGGCGATTCGTGATCGCGGCTAAGTCTTCGAGTGCGACTGTAAGGTCGTACTCGGAGTGAGTTGTTACTCATGTAATTGTCAGTTGTCTTGACATCTACATGAGCCTCAATGAGGTTCTGCTACTCATGTAATTGTCAGTTGTCTTGACATCTGCATGAGCCTCACTGAGGGTCTGCTGGGTCTCCGAGTGGATATGTAGGATACACTCGAAGGCAATTGTGTACTTAGGCGATTCGTGATCGCGGCTAAGTCTTCGAGTGCGACTGTAAGGTCGTACTCGGAGCGAGTTGTTACTCATGTAATTGTCAGTTGTCTTGACATCTACATGAGCCTCAATGAGGTTCTCCTACTCATGTAATTGTCAGTTGTCTTGACATCTACATGAGCTTCAATGAGGGTCTGCTAAGCCTTCGAGTGGATCTGTAAGATACATTCGAAGGAAGCTTTCTATTTAGGCGATTCTTGATCGCAGACAAGTCCCCGAGTGCGAAGTTTAGTGCACACTCGGAGAAAGTTTGTACTTAGGCGATTCTTGATCGCAGCTAAGTCCCCGAGTGCGACGTTTAGTGCACACTCGGAGAAAGTTTGTATTTAGGCGATTCTTGATCGCAGCTAAGTCTCCGAGTGCGATGATTTAGTGCACACTCGGAGAAAGTTTGTACTTAGGCGATTCTTGATCGCAGCTAAGTCCCAGAGTGCGACATTTAGTGCATACTTGGAGAAAGTTTGTACTTAGGCGATTCTTGATCGCAACTAAGTCCCCGAGTGCGACGTTTTAGTGCACACTCGGAGAAAGTTTGTACTTAGGCAATTTTTGATCGCAGCTAAGTCCCCGAGTGCGACGTTTTAGTGCACACTCGGAGAAAGTTTGTACTTAGGCGATTCTTGATCGCAGCTAAGTCCTCGAGTGCGACGTTTAGTGCACACTCGGAGAAGGTTTGTACTTAGGCAATTCTTGATCGCAGCTAAGTCCCCGAGTGCGACGTTTAGTGCACACTCGGAGAAAGTTTGTACTTAGGCGATTCTGGATCGCAGCTAAGTTTTTCTTTGAGACCGGAGTCTGCGGCCGCGGAAGAATTTTGAATCTGCAAAAACTCAATCTGCTTTGTATTACTTCAACAATACTTGTTCTTTACATTGCTTCAGTCGACGGTCACGTGCAGAAGCGCCACAGGAGATCTCCGTTCCATGCTCGCGGCTCGTCCGTTTCCCTGTCGAGGTTGTAGAGTCGGTATACTCCGTTGTTCAGCACCTTGGAGGTGATGAAGGGTCCTTCCCAGGCGGAAGCCAACTTGTGAGGTCTCTGTTGATCCACTCGGAGCACCAGGTCGCCTGCTTGGAATGTACGACTCCTGACGTGTCGCGTGTGAAAGCGCCGCAGATCTTGTTGATAAATGGTTGAGCGAGTCAGTGCCATCTCGCGCTCCTCCTCTAGAAGATCCACTCCGTCTTGCCTTGCTTGCTCTGCTTCAGCTTCGGAGAAGAGTTCAACTCGTGGAGCGTTGTGAAGCAAGTCACTCGGAAGGACTGCCTCTGCTCCGTAAACGAGGAAGAATGGGGATCGCCCTGTAGATCTATTTGGGGTTGTGCGGAGACCCCAAAGCACCGAAGGCAGCTCAATGACCCATGCGCCGGCGGCATGCCCCACTTCTCGCAGGAGTCGAGGCTTCAAACCTTGCAGAATAAGTCCATTCGCCCGCTCTGCTTGCCTGTTTGTTTGGGGATGCGCCACAGATGCAAAATCCACTCGAATACCTTGGTCTGTAGAGAAACCTTTGAATCTGTCCGAGTCAAAGTTTGTTCCATTGTCAGTGATTATGCTGTGAGGTACCCCGAATCTGGAGATGATGTCCCTGACAAACTTGATGGCCGTAAGGGCGTCGAGCTTTTTGATGGGCTTGGCTTCAATCCACTTTGTGAACTTGTCGACTGCCACCAACAGATGTGTGAATCCCCCTTGGCCTGTCCTGAATGGACCGACTGTATCTAATCCCCATACTGCAAATGCACAAACAAGAGGGATTGTCTTCAACGCAGATGTTGGTTTGTGGGACTTGTTAGAGTAGAACTAACAAACTTCACATCGGTCGACCATACCTTTCGCCATTTCATTCGCCTGCAGCCAAAAGAAGCCAGCTCTGAATGCTTTGGCGACGATTGCTCTTGAGGAGGCGTGATGACCTCAGGTTCCCGAGTGAATTTCTTCCAGGATCAACTGTCCCTCCTCAGGGGAGATGCATCATTGAAGGACGCCTGAAACGCTTTCCTTGTACAACTGGCCATCAATGACAGTGAACGACTTTGACCTGCGGATGATCTGTCTGGCTTGGACTTCGTCTTCTGGTAATTCTTGCGTCAGGATGTATGCAATGAATGGCACAGTCCACTCGGGGATGATAGCAAGAACCTCCATGATCAAATCAACCACAGCAGGGACTTCGACTTCAGTCGGATCTGTCGAGCTCTTTGGTTGTACTGGTTCCTCTGTGAAAGGATCTTCTTTAACTGAGGGAAGGTGGAGGTGCTCGAGGCAGACATCACTCAGGACTGGTCCCCGAGTGGATCCGAGTTTTGCCAACTCATCAGCTGCTTGGTTTTTCAGTCGCGGAATATGGTGGAGTTCCAGACCTTCAAACTTTTTCTCGAGCTTCCTCACTGCATTGCAGTATGTGGTCATGGTGGGGTTCCTCACGTCCCACTCCTTCATCACTTGATCGATTACCAAATCCGAATCGCCATAGACCATCAGGCGACGGACGCCGAGTGAGATGGCCATGCGCAGTCCATAAAGGAGAGCTTCATAGTCTGCCTCATTGTTGGAGGAATCAAAGTGTATCTACAACACATACTTGAGTTTGTCACCCTTTGGCGATATGATCACAATGCCAGTGCCAGAGCCATTCAACATCTTGGACCCATCGAAGAACATTGTCCAATGAGCCGAGTAGATGTGGGTCAGTTGCTGTTGTTCTACCCATTCTGCTATGAAGTCAGCCAGAGCTTGAGACTTTATAGCTTTCTTGGCCTCGAACTTGATGTCGCAGTATAACATCTCCATTTCCCACTTCGCCACTCGGCCTGATGCGTCCCAATTGTGTAGGATTTTCGACAACGGGGCATCAGAAACGACGGACACCGAGTGGTCTTGAAAATAATGAGCCACCTTCTTCGCAGTCATGTATATCCCGTAGATAAGTATTTGATAATGAGGATACCTCTGCTTGGAAGGAGTCAGGACTTTGGAGACATAATACAATGGACGTTGAACCTTGTATGCTTTGCCTTCTTCTTCCCGTTAGACTGTGAGAACAGTGCTGACGACTTGATTTGTAGTTGCGATGTACAGAAGAAGGGGTTCTTTACTGAGCGGAGCAGTAAGAACCGGCTGGGTGGAAAGTAGGACTTTGAGGTCGTCGAATGCGATTTGGGCTTCGTCTGTCCACTCGAAAGTATCTGATTTCTTCATGAGTCGGTACAGAGGAAGTTCCTTCTTGTCGAGTCGACTGATAAACCTGCTCAATGCCGCTAGGCAACCTGTGAGTCTTTGAACATCGTGTATTCTAACCGGCCACTCCATTCGGACGATGGTCCCGATCTTTTCGGGGTTGACATCGATCCCTCGTTCGGAAACGAAGAAACCGAGTAACTTTCCGCTGGGAACGCCGAATGAACACTTGGCTGGATTGAGCTTGATGTCGTACCTACGAAGGTTGGCGAATGTTTCTGCCAAGTCAGTCAGCAGGTCGGAACCTTTGCGTGACTTGACTACGATATCATCCATATACGCCTCCACATTCCGAATGATCTGGTCGAGGAGGCATTTTTTGGATCATGCGCATAAAGGTAGCTCCTGCATTCTTCAAACCAAATGGCATAGTGATGTAGTAGAAGCACCCGAATGGGGTGATGAAGGCTGTTTTTAATTCATCAGGGCCATACAGACGGATCTGATGATAGCCCGAGTAGGCATCAAGGAATGACAACCGCTCGCAACCCGCAGTCGAATCGACAATTTGATCGATGCGGGGGAGCGGAAAATGGTCTTTCGGGCAGACCTTATTGAGATGCTTGAAGTCGATGCACATTCGGAGCGACTTGTCTTTCTTGGGCACCATGACAACATTGGCGAGCCACTCGGAGTGGTGTACCTCGCGAATGAAGTTGGCTGCCAAAAGTTTAGCCACCTCTTCTCCGATTGCCTTCCTCTTGTGCGTGGCGGACCGAAGCAGGCGTTCTCGGACAGGCCGAGTTGCGGGATCCACATGCAGTCGGTGCTCAGCCAACTCCCTAGGTACACCTGGCATGTTAGTGGGCTTCCATGCGAAGATGTCCTAGTTCTCACGGAGGAATTGGGTGAGCTCGGCTTCCTATTTAGGATCGAGGGTGGTGGAGATGTTCGTCGGGGCAGCGGTGTCGTCCGTCGGGTGGATGCTGACCTTCTTCGTCTCTCCCGCCGACTGGAATGCGGACTCCGAAGCTGGCTTCTTCGAACGCATCAAGTCAGCGGGGGCGACTATTTTCTTGTACTCGTCAAGCTCGAGGACAGCCATCTGCTGATCGGCGATCCTCGATCCCTACTGCAGACACTCCTCAGCCCGCTGCCGATTGCCTATGATAGTGATCACACCTTTTGGGCCTGGCATCTTCAGCTTTAGGTACACGTAACATGGATGGGCCATGAAACGCGCATACGCCGGGTGGCCCAGAATTGCGTGGTACGCACTCTGGAAGTCCACGACCTCGAACGTCAGCTTTTCCTTGCGGAAGTTCTTGTCGGAGCCGAAGATGACGTCCAACGTGATCTGGCCGAGTGACTTGGCCTTTCGTCCAGGGACGACTCCATGGAACTGCATGCTGCTCTCGCTAAGTTTGGACATCGGAATGCCCATCCCCTTGAGACTGTCAGCGTACATGATGTTCAAGCCACTGTCGCCGTCCATGAGGACTTTGCGCAGTCGGACTCCTTCCACCACCGGGTCGACGACCAGAGCCTGCCTCCCTGGGGTGGGTACGTGTGCTGGATGATCCGACTGGTCAAAGGTGATCGCGGTCTGAGACCATTTGAGGAACGTGGGGTTGGTCGGCGTGGCCATGTTCACCTCCCTGTTCACCAGCTTCAGTCGACTCTTGCTCTCAACGTCAGCAAAAATCATCAGTGTTGCATGGACTTGGGGGAACGGATCCTCCTTGTCCTCCTCATCCTGTTCATTGTCCTTTTCACTCGGTTGCCCTTCGCCGAACCCCTGGATCAAGAGGTGACATTGCCGAGTGGTATGCTTCGGATATATGGCGTTGCCCTCTTCATCCATCTTCGTGTGAATTGGGCATGGCTGGTCCAGGATAGGGTTCCCGAACTGCTTCTTCTTGGGGGTGAACTGAGCCTTCCCTTTGCCCTTGAACTTGGCATTGGTAACGGCTGCGGCCTCTGTCTGCGGAGTGGACGGAGCTTTCTGCTTCTGCTTCCGAGTGTCGTTCCCATCTCCATCGGCGACTGCTTTGTGCTTGTCGCTACGAATGCGGTCCTCTTCTTCGCCATTTCCATAGCGTGCCGCTATCTCCATCATCTTACTCATGGAGATGTCGCCTGTTCGACCAAACTTCAGGTACAAATCTCTGTACCGCACGCCTGCCTTGAAGGCGCAGACTGCTTGGTGCTCTGTGACGTTCTCCACCGTATGGTAGAGGGTCGTCCAGCGCTGAATGAAATCGCGCAGGGGCTCATTCTGCTTCTGGACACAGTGCTGGAGCTCCACGAGGCCAGCACGGCGTTTGCACGTCCCTTCGAAGGTCCTGATGAAGACTCGGGCCAGATCTGTCCAGCTGTAGATGCTTGAGGGAGCCAACTGGTTCAGCCACGCTCGTGCCGAGCCGTCGAGCATCAGAGGGAGGTGTTTCATGGCGACGTGGTCGTCCCCTCCTCCGATCTGGACTGCCACTCGGTAGTCGTCCAACCATGTTTCTAGCTTGGATTCTCCTGTAAACTTGCTCATCCCCGTCGCCAATCGGAAGTCGGGAGGGATGTCAGCCGAACGGATGGCTCGACTAAAACACTCGGGGCCAGAAACGATGGTCCTGCTTCCACTCGTACGGTACATATCGTGACCATCACGGTGGGCTCGGCCCCTGTCGACCCTCCTCTGGGCGATATGCCCTCTCGCGTCGGGCCTTGGATCATAAGTGTCACCGACTGAACGCCGATCATCATGATGTCGGGGCCCATAGGGCCCACCCCGCGGAGGGGTGCGTGAGCGGCGACGATCTTCGGGATTCATGGAACGGCTGCCTCCCCTATGTCACTTATGAGAACCGGGGTTGTGAACGGACCGATGCGTGTTCGCGTGAACAGAACTATTGTGAATCTTGTTGTGCGACTGGGAGACCGCTGAATTTTGCTGTTGCACCGTGTGCAGCAGGGCACGGATTTTCTTGATCCCTCTGCCAGCCTCTGAATCAGTCGGTTGGAGAGAATCGGCTATCTTGGCGGTGACAGCTAGGTTGAGGACGGGTGTGCGGTACACCTCCACGTTGCTCCGCCGAGTGTGCCGACTGGCAGAATGGCGGGGCTGACGACGAGCGCCGGATGTTTCGCCGACCTCGTGCTCGTTCCCGCCAGTTTGGCGGGGACTTTCATGGGAGTTGGCCATGTGCACTTCAGCTGCACGCCCGCGGCCCAATTACTCGGAAGGAAACTCAGTCAGAACTGAGTCCGAGCACTGGGACGGCGGCGCAACCACAACTGACTCTAGGACAGCCACTTGTGAAGACGCGTTCTGGCGCGCCTGAGCGTGTTGCACCCAACGCTGGAGCCGCGGACGGCGGGACCGCTTGTTGCGGCGTGCGATGGCGGCATAGGTCGACACCGGAGCCGACTGCTAGAGAAGAAGAATACCACGGGCGCCGGCACAGAAGTGCGTAGCCCCGCGACTAGGGAGCGCCTCGACGTCGAGAGGGGCATCCCGGAGCCATGCCGAATCGTCGACGATGAAGGAGAGAGCGCCGAAGAGGATCTCGTGACCCATGCTCAAATCTCCACCGGATGACATGATGAAAAGATGTAGTCGCAAACTCGCCGGAAGTCGCTTAGACGCCTGCCCCAAGGTGGGCGCCAACTGTCGTGGGTATAAGTCTGACAGTAGATGTGTAGGGTACGAAAGGATGGGCAGAGCCTTAGCTACGGCGAGGTTGTATGAGTTGAGGCCCCTCTACGGTGGAGGTAAAAGCCCTACGTCTCAGTGCTCTTGGGAGCTTGTTGTCGAGTGGAATATGGATTACAGTGAATTGCTAACCCCTGCACGAGTGGGGAAGGGCGGCTTATATAGAGTGCGCTACCCTTCACAACGGTTCGGTGCGTAGGGGGGAGTAGTGGTGAATAACTGCATACATTACAGGTAACGTATGTCTTAAATGCTAATAAAGGTATATGGAAACGTACGACCGTTGCCCTCCAGGGGGGTTACGATCTACAGAGTGGAATCCAGTCGGTGAGCTTGATACGCTCCGAATGCTCATCTCCGACTGGACGATGGAGGAATCGTCACCGACTGGATGATGGGAAGTCCTTAATTCAGTCGGAACTGACTAAGGGCCTTGTCCTTTATGAAGGGTAGTCCCTGGGTAGGCCCCACAGGGCAGGCCTATGACCCTACATTAGGACTATAACCCCATCATTAACACTCATGCCATGATTAGGTTACATGATCAAGATTATCATAGGTAGCATTCCACATCAAAAACAAATTAGTTACCTACTCGAGGACGGGCATGAATTAAGCTTAGGGATGTTGATACATCTCCATCGTATCTATAGTTTTTGATTTTTTTCATGCCATTATTTTACAACTTTCACATACTTTTGGTAACAATTTATATGATTTTCTAGGACTAACATATTGATCTTGTGCCCAGTGTCAATTCCTGTTTGTTGCATGTTTTTTGTTTCATAGAAAATCCATATCAAACAAAGTCCAAACGCGATACAATTTTTCAGAGATTTAGTTTGGAATATATGTGATTTTTGGAAAACATAATCAACTCCAGACAATGTCGAGAGAGTCACGAGATCACACACCATGCCTTGGGGGTAGGGTGTGTCACGCAAGCTCATGACTCACTCGTAAGTTGGTTGGATGTGTCCTTCGGCCGCAATAAAGCTAATATCCGGGTACAAAATCCCATCAAAATTGCAGCCCAATCGAAGTTAAGGATTTCTGGAAATATAAGAAACTATGAAGGTTTATAAAATAGAGAGGTGAAAGAGAAGAGAAAGGGAGAGAGAGATCCAATCTCGGAGAGGCTCCTGCCCTTTGGGAGCCATGGCGGCCAAAGAACTGAGGAGATACCATACTCCCATCTATGGGAGCCAAGGAAGAAGAAGGAGGAGGGCGATCTCTCCCCCTCTGTACAATGGGGTAAACTCTCTCCCCCCATTGTAATATCTACTTTAAATGGTGCTTTATGCCAGATATTATTATTCAATGATGTGTTGCCATCCTATGATGTTTGAATAGACCATTTTTGTCCTACGGGTTGATTGTGGTATGGTGTGCTTGATATCAGATGTATGTTGATATGGTGTGGCCTATGATGCCCTCCGTGTCTCGCAAGCATGTGGGATTACCGTTGTAGGGTGTTGCAATACGTTCATGATTCGCTTATAGTGGGTGGCGAGAGTGACAAAAGCTTATACCTTAGTTAGGGTTTGTTGCGTATGGGAGTAAAGAGGACTTGTTACTTAATGTCATGATTGGGTTTTACCTCAGTGATCTTTAGTAGTTGTGGGTGCTTGCTAGAGTTCCAATTATAAGTGCATATGATGCAAGTATGAAAAGTATGTTAGCATATGACTCTCACTCATTGCATATGATAAGTATCTATCATGCTATATTCAATTGCCTATCAACAATATTTCTCATCGTTCTACCAAAAGCTTTCCACTAAACAACTAACTTAAGTAATCCTTATCTAAACATGACTGAGTTTTATTTGCTTGTTATTTATTATGATGCAAACCTATCCTATTATACCTACAATCTAGTTTTCTTTCTTGTACTAGGTACATTGAACATTTTTGCCCATAGAGTAATATCGGTGATTTGTAGAAATTGTAAGAATACAAATTCTACATTTATCTCCTCATTGGGTTTGACACTGAAATTTATAGAAAAAACTACAAATGATCCCCTACACTTACGACTTACCAGGAACCCTGCGGTCATCCCCATGGATACTACAAAATCACATGATGACATCATGTAGACAAAAAACCAAGCAAGAGAATCAATCCCCACCATTTTATCCTTAGTAGAAATAACACATCAAGTGCCTTCTTCCCATTCAATCGATGTGAGATTGGACCCACTTATATGCACCATTCTCTCTCAAGAATTTCCCATCTATCTTAGCGAGAGAACACCAATATCTCAAAAAGCATACATAGCTACTCAATTGTACAACAAAGAAACTTCAGAACATTCAATCATATTCAATGAATAATCTGACCACACATCCACAATTCATCGGTTCCCAACAAACACAACACAAGAATTACATCGGATTGATCTCTGAGGAGATCATTGTATTGAAGATCCAAGGAGAGATAGAGAAAAGAAACCATCTAGCTACTAATATGGACCCGTAGGTCCTGAAAGAACTTCTCACAAACATCGTGGAGGCATCAACATTGATGAATATGCCTCTTGTGTTGGCTCCCCCATCTGGTAAGAGAAAACACAACTGCTCCCTAGGTGGTTTTGGTAATTAATAAAAATATATATTTCATTTGACTAATGAATCTACCAAGTATATTTTTGGAAAAGTTCAATGAATGGATTGGCTAGGATTGTGAGTAGATTCCCTAGATGCTTGGCACATCAATTGGCAAGAGCTACAAGACTCTACATTTCCTATTTATGTGAGAAGTCACATTTTGAGTCCAGTATAAAGCCAATGCTATTAAAATGGGGATGAGGTATCTATGATGATATGGTTGCTCAAGTGCTTAGAGATTAGCCATCAAAAGCCTCAACATTTCTCCCACAATATACTTTGTCCCAAATCCGAAAGTCAAATTCGGTGCCACCAACTTTTCACAATCGGCCATACATAGTTTTCCTTAGACAAAACCCAAAGCCAAACCCTAGAAACTTGGTACAACCGAAAAGAAGTGACCAACCTTGTGGTGTCCATTTGCTAAAAATCAAAATTTCTGAGTTTTACACATCGGTGCCACCGAAGTGAGGAACTTCCCAGGCCAACCAAATCGGACTCAACAAGATGTTGTATATCTGTCTCATCGAAAATCCAAGAGTTAGAACATTTTGCACTAGCCGGTGCAACCGAGTTTTTTCTTTGGTTTGATCGAGTTGGGAAATAATGTTGTAACGGTTGGATTTTTTGAGGTGGCTATATATACCCCTTGTCGGTGTGAAAACCGGTAGATCTCGGGGTAGGGGTCCTGAGCTATGGATGTGGATCGGTGGTAACAGGAACGAAAGAGATAATGTTTACATAGGTTCGGGACGTCTTGATGGAGGTAACCCCATATGGCTTGCTCTTGTCTATATCAATGGAGAAGTATGAAGTACATAGTTGATCTACCTCGAGAATGTTAGATGTGTTCTAACCCTAAGGCTAGGTGGATGATATTGTGTTGATGTCATGATAGTCTCGGCTTATATAATGCACCAAAGGCCTAGGTTAACAGAGTCCTAGTCGGCTATGTAGGTGGAGGGGAATACTAGTCTTGTGGAATCTTCCTCGTATATATTATGGGATACCCGAAGTGGCCCTTTAGTGAACCACAATGGGGGTCCTCGGCCTCGCCATCATAGCTGGGAGACGACTAATACATCCATTTTTTATCATGAATTACTATTTATATTTTTGTTAATTATGTCCATTATCCCTTATTATCATACAATTATTTTGGTATTTCTGTGTGAATATGCAAGGTACATCACTAAGAGGGAAATATTTGGAAACTGGAATTCTCAACCAGGAAACTGAGAAAAAGGAAAAAAATCAACTTGCTCCAAATGAGTCGAAACTTTGCGGAGAATTTTTCTGGAATATTTAAATTTTTCTGGGCTAAAAGTATACCAGAGGGGGTCCACGTGCTAGCCACAAGCCAACAGGGCGTTCCCCCAGGTCGCTGCATGATGGCTTTCAGGGCCCCTACAGATCTCCCGACCCCTCTCTTCTCCTGTATAGTGTGTTTTACCCTAGAAAAAATCATAATAAATCTTTCGGGATGAAGCGGCACCGTCTCGAGGCGGATAACCTGGCCAGAGGCCCTTTTGCTGTGCAGCAAAGAGATTTTGTCGAGGAAACTTCCCGCAGGGAGGAAAAAAAATCAAAGCCATTGTCATTACCAACGCTTCCTCCTTCGTGGGAGGACCAATCTTCATCAACATCTTCACCAGCACCTTCTCATATCCAACCCTAGGCCATCTCTTGTACTCAATCTGTGTCTCAAAACCTCAGATTGGTACCTACAGGTTACTAACTTTGTTGATTACATCTTGTAGTTGATGCTTGTTGGATCACTTGGTGGAAGATATTATGTTCAGATCTTTAATTATTATTACTACACCTCCGATCTTGAACATGTTGATGATCTATGAGTGGTAACTATTTTTCCTAAGGACACGGGAGAAGTCTTGTTATAAGTAATCATATAAAGTTGGTATTCATTCGATAATTTGATGATATGTATGTTGTTACTTCTCTTAGTGGTCTCATGTGAACGTGGACTACATGAAAATTCATCATGCTATGGTACTAAGGGAAGTGATTGTGGAGTAACAAGTAGATGATGGGTTGCTAGAGTGATAGAATCTTAAACCCTAGTTTATGTGTTGCTTCATAAGGGGCTGATTTGGATCCACATGTTTCATGCTATGGTTAGATTTATCTTAATTCTTCTTTCATAGTTGCGGATGCTTGCTATCGGGCATAATAATAAGTAGGTTGTTAGTCCAAGTAATAGAATCACCTTAGCTCCGGTCCATTCACATTCCAAATTATCAAAGTAGCAAACGTGAATCAACTCAACATGATGAACATGACTAGACAGAAATTCCCATGTGTCCTTGGGAGTGTTCATTTAATATAAAAGTTCTTTCCGGCCTATCCTTTGCTATAAATGGATTGAGATATCTTACTACATATTTTTTACTATATCCACTTGTTACTTGCTAAGAATTACCTTGCTACAAATCTATCTACTGTTGTTACTTACAACATTTGGAGAGAATACCTTGCTGAAAACCGCTTGTCATTTCCTTCTGCTCCTTGTTGGGTTCGACACTCTTACTTATCGAAAGGACTACGATTGATCCCCGTTATGTGTGGGTCAACAAGACTCTTTTATGGCGTCATTGTTGGGGCGTGAGCGCCTTTGATAAGTGGGAATTGGTAAGGAAACATTTTCTATACGTATTAAAATTTACTGATGCTTGTCACTATGAACGGTCACCCTTTGTGTGTTTGTTCGGGGCATCTTCGCCTCAAACTGAAGATGAGGAAGTTGTTCCTCCACCTACTAAACTTACTAAAAATATTTATTATGAAATTCCTTCGCGTATGCATTAAAAACTATTATCTAATCCATATGATGGTACGACTCATCCTGATTATCATTTGATATTTGTTTATGAGGTTTGTGGACTATTTCAACTTGCAGGTTTGTCTGGAGACAGAGTTAAGAAGAAAGTTTTGCCTTTATATTTGTAGGGAAAGGCATTAATTTGGTATAGGCTATTGTATAATATTGGATCATGGGACTAGAATCGCTTGAAGCTAGAATTTCATCACAAGTTTTAACCTATGCATCTTATACATCATGATCTTAATTTAATTTATAATTTCTGGCCTCGTGAAGGAGAAACTATCGCTCAAGCTCGGGGGAGGCTTCACTCTATGAGGCACACCTGCCCCAACCATGAGCTCTCAAGAGAATCGATTATACAAAAAAAATATGCTCAGCTTTCCCATGATGATCGAACATTACTCTATTCTTGTGCTCCTCGTTCTTATATTAAGGAGACTATTTCTAGGGACCCTGACTTGTCAGTCGAGATCGTCAAATGCATGTGTACAATGATCCCAGAGATCAATGCTCACTGAACACACACAAACTGAATAACAAGAGTCATACATCCATACATACTGTCTAGCTCGGATATGACCATTATGGCCAAGTCTTCATATAGATTGCAGCAGAAATCTTCCAAGATAGCGAGTACCCATGCCATCTGTTTTAACACTATAGGCATTCTGACTAGTAAGCGTCCTAGATCGTAGGAACATCACCAAGATATTCTTCACCATCTCCTGTTCTCTCTTGTCGATGAAATCACCAGTGCCAAGCCAATGAGTACTTTGAATGTACTCGCAAGCAACCCATGTTTGGAACGAGGCAATAACAATACATGATATAGCACTAAGTAGGTAAATTGCGGAAAGCTAATTTGAGTGCAATATCATGATCAATCAGCTTATAGGATCATGCATCAACAGGTAGACTATATCCATACGATCAGGTTATCAATATCAATATCAACATAGGGTCGAACATCCCATGTTCACTCATCATGCCAAGTCATCTGACTTAGCTCATCATTCTTACTACTACCATACCCCCCCACACACACACCCACACTTGGTTTATACGAAAACTCCTGGACGTAGTTTATGCAGCATCGCCCAACTGTCCTTGACCGTGGACACGACTATTCGCATAGTTTTACACTCTGCAGAGGTTGCACACTTTACCCACAATATCCGGGAAACTTTCGTGTCAGCACAAGACTCACGGTATTTATCATACCCGAGGTAAGTACCCAAACATAACCTTTCCCATGACGATACTAGCAAAGAGTCCACTCGTTGGTGAAAGTCCCTTGTGATGTTCATCACAGGTATCCTCCACGAGGTCACACAACGGTGTGCCTGGTGTCTTTAAAAATAGCCCATGGTCTCCCTTTATCCTAGACCGACCCCGTCTCAAGAGTGACCACGTCACTCCCGCCGCTAGCAATGTGGGCTCTCTACAAGAACCAACCATGGTAATCAGCAAAGCCCCGTTACATAGGGGGTATTGTGGTCGTACATGTAAGGTTGGGATGGTTGACAAATCTTAAATCTCATCCGGTTTTTAGAAACCACTCACACAACTGGCCTCGCTATACCACTCCCTCATCAAGTCGTTACCTAGCCCAACACATCACCCTCGGGCATTAGTGGCACTCGACGGGGTTTTCATAAAACATTTGAAATCACCTCTTTTTTATCTTCTCCATGCATGTACTTAATCCCATCCGTAGCACTACCAGCAACCTAACTACTTCCCACCCGCACAAATCTCATAGGAAGGTAGGGTCATGCCCAAGTGCAAGTACAACGATGAGTTATCGGAAAAAACCCACCAAGGTGGTCACCGACTCAACATGATTCAATACATCGGAATCAAGTGCTATTTGGCATGCATAAAAGTAGTTTCTTAGACATGGTCAAAGGGTTGCTTGCCTGGTTCAGCAAATTCTTCGAGGTCTTTGCGAGCTTCTAGTCCACTCCGAGCAGCTCATCTATTTCGTCAACTATCATCGAAAACAACCACGATAAGCCACACCACTAGTAGAAAAACAAAGTGCTCTATAAATAGGTGTTTTATTTTTCATGGACATCTTTTTTCATAAAAAGATTTCCTAAAGCTTGTTATAAGAGATTTGGATCACCAGAGATTTTTGAATGGTGGAAAAGGAGGCATCATTGGACCTACAAGAAGTCTACAAAAAATATTTTTATAAAATGGAGTGGGTGTTCCCACCAAGTAGGACATGATTTTAGAAACGTTTAGGAGGTGGTTTCATTGCAATAGGAGTTGGTATGAATTTCCTATGGATTTTCTAAGATGGAAATATTGAAAAAGAAAGTCATTTATTTGCCCTAGCAAAAAATAGTTCATGAAAAAAATGTTGGCTAAGGCTAAAAAATAGAGCATGATATTAGAGTCACCTAGAAATTGGAATCACTTCATTTGGAGTTGATTTGGATGATGTATGAATTTTACGAAGTGGGGTTTGAATAAATCAAATTTTTATTTGAAGTTGATCTCAACAGAAAATGTTTCTAGAAAAATGTGCAATGCACATATTTGGATAGGCCTTGATTTTAGAAATCTGCAGGAATTTTAATCATTGTAAAATGGAAAGCTGATATGATTTTTCTAGAGATTAAACAAGTTTCTAGAAACAGCAAAAATGGAAAAAGGGGAGGCTTTACCCAATGGGCCAGTCGCGCATTGAGCACAGATTAGCTGAAAATAGGGACTGGGGCGGCCAAGTGGCACAGCCGTGCGAAGTCCAGGCCACGTCAAAAGTGTATCCAATGCAATACGTCTTTCGATGGTGAAGGGAGTCTTTGACGTGCACCCACTTTCACTTAAAGGGACAGACCCACCCGCCTATGGCTGGCCTCCTTTCAACTGCTGGGGTCGCCGGTCCCTTATCTCTACCCCTTCTTCATCCTTGCGTCAGGGGCAGAGAGGGCTGTCGATCCTCGCCATTCTGGCCGCCCCACCACGGCGGGCGCCGAGTTGGTGGTCCAGGTGCATGCCCCGATCCACGTCACGCCCGGGGACGACTGCGTGTTCCGCGAAGGCGCCCGGGGCAAGGGGCCCATCAGCAGGGGCGAACGGAGGCGCCGACATCACATGGGGGGCACGACTCGGTCACGGGAATGGATCCCTAGTAATTCTGAGGAGCTTCTCCTGTTGACGGCGTACCTGTGGAGCTCTCAGTCGAGGCGAGGGAGGGCTGGTTGGCTCGGTCTCGAGTGGAGCAGAGCGACGGCCATGCTGGTCGTAGGAGGAGGAGAAGGCCATGGGAGGGGACGAGTGGAGGCATGGAAGGTTGCTAGGAGGGCGGGGAGTGAACTAGGGTGCAGCAGGGGCTCGGGGCAAGGTGGAGATGGAGGGGCAACATGGAGAGCTCGATGGCCTCGGATGCTCTGGGAATGGTGGCACACCCGTCCGTGAGCTGTTTGGATCCAAGCTAGCATCATGGAGGGGGTCAAGGATGGAGAGAGGAGGTGTGTGTGGCACACTAGGGCATCCTGCTAGAGCCTGCAGCAAGCTTCAGAGCAAGTGGGCGTTGCAGAGCACCACCTTTGAAGATCACTGACATGGTCACCACGCCACTGTGTGTCCAGGGCCACCCTCTAGTCAGGCCACGTTGTCTAGCATGCAACGCATGCTTTCTAGAGAGTGATGGAGTTTGGTCTCATATGAGGTAGTGTAGGTGGGGTTTCACCTTTGTTTAAGTTTGCAGCAACAAACTTGGGGCTAGCATAAAGTGGTTTTACTTGGAGGCATTTGAAATGAAACCCTATTTAGTAGTCATAGGCATGGAGGAACTACAAGACTGCCAAGTTTCAGCTAAGTGAGAGGACTACAACTAACACTTATAGTTCAAGGCTTCATTTCTGCCACAAATCAAGTTTTAGAAGGGTTGCTCGTATTTTCCACATGAGCATGCCATACCATTGCATGAAATGGTGCATTAGCACACTAAAGGTGTTGTGAAAAGACTTGAGGGAAGTTGCATGAGCAGAAATAATGAAGGAGGGGTACAAGAGGTGCTGCCCTGGTGAAAAGGAAGGGTAAAGAGAGGTAGTTATGCTCTAATAATTGATCATGGCCATGGAAAGTTTACTAGAGGTTGTAGAGGGCTAGTAAAAGTTGTGGTAAAAATTTGAGCTTAAGGAGAATAGTGGAAGGTCGTGAAGCAACAAATTTGGTAAGTGAGTGGAAGGTGTTTGATGGGTGTTAGGGATTTGAAATGGAGTCCACTTGCTATGAAACTTGGCAGGATCACATCTTAGGTGAAAATGAGACTGGATACCAAATTTCGGATTTTTTGGAGAACGTTTCCAATGTAGACTTGAAAAACCCTAGAAATTGACAGAATTGGTTTTCCTCATATAAATTCATGCAAATTAATTCCCCCTAATCCACCACTTGGTGTGGTGGCGTTACTTGAGTATTAGAGCACGCTCAAAAAGTTTGGGATCAATTGGAGAAACTTTATAATGTAAAGTTTCCCAATTTCAGAAATTAGTAGGAGTGGTTTTCAAGTGCTTGGGACAAGTTAACCTGATCCCCTTGATGCACCACCTGGTTTGGATGCATTATTAGAGTATGAGAACATGTCCACCAAATTTGAGCACAATTGGAGACACTTGGCAATGTACAGTTGCTCAAATTTGGTTCTGGACAGATAGGGTTTTGGAATATTTAGATGAACCAATTCAACTTGGATTGAGATGAAACTTGGCAAGATCATCACATATATCATGTGTGACTTGCTATAATTTTATTGGAATTTATTGAGAATATTTCTTGTAGAAATACTTCGAAAGGTAGAAATAGGCACAAACGGTTTTGAAGGGTTTTGTCCAATATTTGAACATGACCATGTGTTGAAACTCTTATACATGGAATATATATATCCACTGAGGTTCCGTAATTTTTCTCAAATATTTTAAAAGCAAGAAAAATATTTTTCCTTCATAAAAGACTATTTCTGGCCTCAGAAAAAGTTACTTAAATAAAAAGGTAAAATAACTTTTAAAATAATATTTTTGTGGTTTTTGATAGCCTTTTTGATATAAGGATTTAAATAAAATATTTGGGGCCAAACCACATCCCTAACTTGAGGACTTGTAGTACAAATCCCAATTGGGTGATTTTTTAATGCCTAAATTAAAGAAATGCTTTTTGGTCCAAATAGTATTTGGTAAAAATATTTTTAGGTCCTATACACATGGTATGGTCATTGGGCAAAGAGTTTGGGCGGAGGTGAGCCTAAAGAGTAGTAGGAACTTTTGTGATTTAAAACACAAGCAAATAACAATCACATCAAGCATCACAAGCACTCACAAATTTTTTAATTGATCCTAATTTTTGAGATATGCTAATCTAGTCAGGAGAGTCAAAACAGAAGGTGTGACAAACCTATCCCCTTACAAGAACCTTGTCCCTGGTATTCCTAGGCTAGGCGTTGGAGAGATACAGAAATTTGGGTCCGAAGTAGTCTTGACGTTCCCATGTTGCCCATTCTTCGATGTGATTGCTCTACCGGATCTTAAAGTGCATGATGATACAACTTCGGTGCTTCTCTTGGCTCCATCCGAGAGTGAACGGGGTTCTTGCAATGAGCTTGGCTTGACTAAGGGTGAGGAGCTTGGTGATCGAGGGTCGGGCAAGGTTCTGATTTGTGTGTGTACTCCAAAGTCGGAATACATGACAAAGTAGTGTGTCTGCATGCTAATCGTGGGGTTACTCACGTCGGTTAGCGACATCTAGATTTCTCGCGTTGAAATAAGAGGTTCAAGGTCTTCGTGTAGCTCCCTGCTCACGGGAAATCCCTTAACTCCTTTAAAGCAGGTGATCTACCATCATAGGTGGTCTTCTTCCCAGAGATTGTTGAAGTGTGTCGTCGTAATCTTCTCGTCGAGATCTTCTACTTGAGTATTGACCCAAGTATGTCCTTCATTTGTCTTCACCCATTTTTCTTTGCCGTCACGGACGCATGTTCCTAGTGTGTCTTCGGATGCTCGACCTTCTAGCATGTTCGTAGATACTTGTGAAAGAGTCTCGATTGGGCCTCGTCCATCAGACTAAGCCTAGAGACAGGGGTGTATAAAACAGGTCCCATCCTCTAGGAAAGCTTTTGAGGGGTCCTAGATGAGGTGGCTACCCAAAGGTATGGACCAGTCACCCAATCCCCAAGGTCTGAGGCTTGCCAGGTGGGGTGAACTTCCTTTGACACGGGTTTAATCATGGTCCAGTCATAATTTACGTCCTTGATTGGACCAAAAAGGGCTCTTTGATTTCACTTGTTGTCCAAAGGCTTCATCGTTCTTGAATGACGAGTTTCTTGACATAGTTGGTATAGCCGGCAAAGGAGTGGTGGTTGACTCCTATTGCTTCCTCTTCATCGTCGGGGCCACTCGGCCGCGGTGGATCCTCACCTTGCTTGGGTGGGATTGTCTTCCACTACTTGTAGGGTGCTTCGAGGGGTCCATCTCCGCCAAGGTAAAACCTAACGCTTGAGAGGCATGGCGATCGGGGTTTTTGAGGGCTTATCCAAATAGGACTAAGGTGCTTCTCACTTTTCTTGGATAGATAGGATTGTCATCCATGAGGACAACACCCTATTTCTTAAACCATCACACAAGCATTATGCTCATGGAATGTGTGAGAGGAGCAGGTACTTGTCTTGGGTGGTCACTTGCCCAGGGGTTTAGTGGCGGTCGAGGTGGAGTATAGGCCATAGTCTAACGACTTAGAGCCAAGGCCTATGGTCACAGTTCGGCCATTTTATGGCTAGGGAAGTTTTGGAGTATCAAGGAACTTAGGATGTGAGTGAACATCCACCACCTTATCCTTGAGCACACTTTCTTAGTCCTATCAAATCCTCCCAACCGAATCATCCAAGGTCATATAAGGTACCATGCCATGTAAGTCAACTCCAACTTCACTTATGCTACTCAACTCCAAGGTTTGAAAGAAGGACTAAACAAAAACCTCATAAGTATGCTATGACTAGATCATGCGTATCCCTATGTAAAAATCCTCGGGAAGCATACAAGCTGCTAAGCTTGGCTAAGATACTACAATCCAAGTGCTTTGTAAAATTATCTAGGGTCTAAGGTACTGCATTTGTATTCTAAGGAAACACGTATTATGCCAATCCAAGATCTTGTTTCCTTCCTATGAATCCAATCAAGTGGTCCATCGATCCCATCAATCATCACTTGAGCCATCACCCATACGAGTTCAGTATAGATGGAGTTCTACATATTCACATAGAGTCCTTTATAATCCACATATCATTTCAAGGACTATATCATAGTACATCCACCAACTTTCCATACCACGACCAATAAACTCCAAAGTCAAGCTTATATAGATTCATAAATCAATTCAACAACTCCAATTACCTCTACTATCACCCACGGAGGAACATGGTATCATGACCGAGAGCATCGGACAAATCTAATTTACTCCGAACCATGTGGTCTCGTTCACCATCGACACTCTATTTGGACCACCTATTTAAATCAAAATCACATCGCCTACAAGAACTCCTACTTTCTTCCCCAAGTCATTATTAATCCATGACTGCTACTTGAGAAAGTCAATTTATTATACCACCAACAGTTTTAGCTCGTAATCATAATTGTTTGACTCAATCCAACTTACTCCGGGAATATGTGGGTTGTACTACTTTATCGGCTTATTCCAGCAAGTCACCTATCACCATGAAAGTCCCCATAATCCATCGAAGGGGTTAGCTATGTTCTCAAAACACCTATTGTGGTCTTAACAGGTCATTGTCTACAAATCCTATATCCTTAGAACGATCCTTCATATGGCATCGAGGTCCTGTGGCTAGCTTAAAAATGAAGGATACTTGTTCACTGTGATCACTTGTTCCATAATGAACCCAGTGCTAAGCAGGGGTTATTGGAGCTCAACTGGTGCTCTCGCAACCCATGTATTGAACATGAGACCAGAGGTCTAAGATGGGGACGCTTGTGGGATTTTTAGGTTGGTATAGGGAGGGGTTCCCAACCTTGAGGGAAAAGCATAACTCTACGAGGTCGCGTCTAGTTGCGCATGTCGTAGTCAGAGTCTTTAGTGTTAGTAGTTCATCAAGGTGGATCCTTGGTTTATGTTCTCCTTCTCGCCTTCGTTTGCCGAGGAAGGTGAGGGAGATAGAAAATTAGCATAGAGGGGAGTGCCTAAGGGGGTGGTATAGTGCAAGTGCAATAAACAAGTGCTGAAAGGCCAAACACAACACCAAAATGAGGCAGGTGATATAGTCGTGTACTTGTTGCAAAGCACAAATGGAAAAACAAGAAAACTGCAATATGGTCCATTCGAACCATCACATGGTCTCGACTTTGCATAGGGGACACACGACTCGTCCTACCCTAGGGGGTCTCGGACTTAATAGTCATGCTTACTTTGTGTGTCATTGGGGGTGTCCGCTCAGTCTTATGGGTTTTCTTCAGGTGTAGCATGCCACTTGTTGTTGTCCGTTGAGATGATTCGGGTTGAGCTGGAAAGAGTCCTTGACAATTTCTCATCTGGTGAGATGTCGACGGAGGTGGTTCTTCATGGTTGTCGTTGGATAGGGTATTCTGTTGTCTTCGTAATCCCATTGATATCTCCTTCTCTTCCAAGGCATTGAGTGTTCCAAGTGGACGATCCTTTATGCAACGACATCAACAGGTCCTGGTAGAGTTATGTCCTGTCAGTTATGTTGCTGACAATGTCGACACCAAGAGCGGGGGAGGAAGAGAACCGTTTTCCTGCTCACTAAGGTGAGGTGAACCAAATGACGATGTGCTCATCCACGTGCGGTTGTCAACACAACAACGATAATGGCAGTGCCTCTCTATTACCGATGCATATCATGATCTTGCATATCTTATGTCCTGACCATCATATCCCAAGGTTGCATCACTCTACAACAATGTCGAGGGTGTCACCATCTTGCGAGTCTCGATGTCCTCTTTCCTCGAGAAAGTAGCTTATGGTTGTGTCGTCTAGTCATAGCGTTGCCTATCTTGCCTCCCAGACATGTGGGTGATTGTTTGTCAAGGTCGTTACCTTTCAAGTTACCCACCAAGATTTCAAGGAAACCAACGGTTAGGTGCATAAGGGTGCTAGCAACCATTTGCAGGTTTTGAAAAGTGGATGAGGAGAGTTGAAGGAACAAGGGTGGAAGTGATAAGGTAGACACCTTTGATTCCTTTGAAGATTTAGGAGAGGTGAGAAATATTTAGGTTTTGCAAATGATTTGAAAGGTCACGAAAACAGCTTTGTCCTAACTAACGTCTGTGCTAAATAAGGGCTTCATTTAGTCAGGATGGCTATGATACCAACTCCCTGGGGACCCCGACTTGTAAGTCGAGATCACCGACTGCACATGTATAGTGATCCCAGAGATCAATGCTCACTGAACATACAAATTGAATAACAAGAGTCTTACATCCATACATACCGTCTCACTTGGATATGGCAATTATGGCCAAATTTTCCAAGATAGTGAGAACCCATGCCATCTCCCTTAACCCTACAAGCATTCTGACTGGGAAGCGTCCTAGCTCGTAGGAATGTCACCAAGGTATTCTTCACCATCTCCTATTCTCTCTTACCTAGTCAATGAAATAACGAGTGGCAAGCCAATGCGTACTTGGAATGTACACGCAAGCAATCCATGTTTGGAATGAGGCAATAACAATACATGATATAGCACTAAGCAGGTAATTTCTGGAAAGCTAATTTGAGTGCAATGTCCTGATCCATCAGCTTGTAGGAGCAAGCATTAACAGGTAGACGATATCCATATGATTGCGTTACAGAAATCAATATCAACACAGGATCGAACGCATCCCATGTTCACCCATCATGCCAAGTCATCTGACTTAGCTCATCATTCTTACTACCACCATACCCCCCAAACTCAAACTTTGTTTATACAAAAACTCTTGGACGTAGTTTAAGCAGCACCACCCAAATGTCCTTGACTGTGGACACGGCTATTTGAATAGTTTTAGACTCTGCAGATGTTGCACACTTTACCCACAAGATTTAGGAAACTTCCGTGTCACTTCGCGACTCCGGTATTTATCATACCCGAGGTAAGTATCTGAAATGACCTTTCTCATGACGATACTAGCAAAGAGTCCACTCGATGGTGACAGTCCCTCATGATGGTCATCGCAGATATCCTCCACGACGACACGCAAAGGTGTGCCTGGTGTTTGTAAAAACAGCCCATGGTCTCCCTTTATCCTCGTACGACCCTGTCCCGAGGGTGACCACGTCACTCCCGCCACTAGTAATGCGGGATCTCTACTAGAATTGACCATAATAATCTGCAAAGCCCAGTCCCATAATGAGTATTGTGGTCGTACATGTAAGGTTGGGATGGTCGACAAATCTTAAATCTAATCCGGTTTTTAGAAACAACTCACACAACTGGCCTCGCTATACCACTCCCTCATCAACTGGTTACCTAGCCCAACACATCACCCTCGGGTATTAGTGGCACCCGACAGGGTATTCATAAAACATTTGAAATCACCTCCTTTTATTGTCTCCATTCATGTACCCAATCTCATGTGTAGCACTACGAGCAACCTAACTACTTCCCACCTGCACAACCCTCATAGGAAGGTAGGTTAATGCCCAAGTGCAAGTATCAAAGAGGAGTTAACGGAAACAACCCACCAAGGTGGTCACCGACTCAACATGATTCAATGCGTTGGAACGAAGTACTATTTGGCATGCATAAAAGTAGTTTTCTTAGACATGGTCAAAGGGTTTCTTGCTTGGTTCAGCAAAGTCTTTGAGGTCTTCACGAGCTTCTAGTCCACTCCGAGCAGCTCGTCTATTTCCTCAATTATCATCAGAAACAACCACGATAAGCCACACCACAAGCACAAAAACAAAGTTCTATAAATAGGGGTTTTATTTTTCTTGGACATCGCTGGTTGTAAGAAAAAAATCATAAAGCCTTTTCTAAGAGATTTGGATCACCGAAGATTTTTGAATTGTGGAAAATGAGGCATCATTGGCCCTACAAGAAGTCTACAGATTTTTTTAATAAAAAGGAGTAGGTGTGCCCACCAAATAGGACATGATTTTAGAAACATTTAGGCGGTGGTTTCATTGGATTTGGAGTTGTTATGAAGTTCCTATGGATTTTATAAATGGAAATAGTGGAAAAGAAAGTCATTAATTTGCCCTAGCAAAAACAGTGCACAAGAAAAAAGTTGGCTAAGGCTAAAAAATAGAGCATGATATTAGAGTCACCTAGAAATTGAAGTCACTCCATTTGGAGTTGATTTGGATACTGTGTGAATTTTACAAAGTGGGTTTGAATAAATCAAATTTGAATTTGGATTTGATCTCTAAATAAAATGTTTGTGGAAAAATGTGCAATGCACATATTTGTATATGACTTGATTTTAGAAATCTGTAAGAGTTTGAATCATTTAATTTGGAGCTGATATGATTTTTCTCGAGATTAAACAAGTTTCTGGAAAAACAAAAATGGAAAAAGGGGAGGCTTTACCCAATGGGCCAGTCGCGCAGTGAGTGCAGATTAGCTGAAAACTGGGACTGGGTCGGCCCAGTGGCATAGCCGGCCGAAGTCGTGGCCACGTCGAAACTGTATTCAATGGAATGCCTCTTACGATGGCGGAGGCGGTCCCTAGGGTGCACCCGCCTTCACTTAAAGGGGCAGGCCCACCCGCCTGTGGCTGGCCTCCGGCTGACACGCGGGGTTTGCCTATCCCTTCTCTCCCCCTTCTTCTTCCTCGCGTCAGGGGTACAGAGGGTCGTCGACCGTCGCCGTTTTGGCCACCCCACCATGGTGGGCACCGAGCTGGTGGTCCGGGAGGATGCTCCAATCTATGCCGCGCCCATGGATGGTTGTGTGAGCCCTGAAGGCGCCCAGAGCGAGGGGCCCATCAATAGGGGCGGACAGGGGCGCCGGCGTCACATCGGGGCCATGACTCGATCGCGGGAATGGAGCCCTAATGGTTCCGTGGACCTTCTCCTATTGATTGTGTCCCTCTCGAGATCTGTCGAGGCAAGGAGGTTCGGTTGGCTCGGGCTCAAGCGGAGCCGAGCTGCGGCCATGTCGGACGTAGGAGGAGGAGGCCACAGGAGGGGACTAGGGGAGGCATGGAAGGTTGCTAGGAGGGAGGGGAGTGAACTAGGGTGCAACACGGGCTAGGGGCGAGGTGGAGATGGAGGGGGCGACAGGGAGAGCTCGGTGGCCTCAAATGCCCTCGGCACGGCGGTACACACATGCCTAAGCTTCTTGGAGCCTATCTGGTGTCATGTAGGGGGTCAAGTATGGAGAGAGGAGGTGTGTGGCGTGTTGGGCATCCTGTCGGGGCCTATAATAAGCTACACAACAAGTGGGTGTTACAGTGCACCACTTTTGTAGGACAGTGGCATGGTCGCCACGCCACTATGTGTCCAGGGCCACCCATTGGTCAGGCCATGTTGCCTAGCATGCATGGCATGCTTTCTGTAGAGTGATGGAGCAGTTTGGGGTGCAAACTTTGGGCTAGCATAGAGTGTTTTTACTCGGAGGCATTTGAAATGAAACCTTGTCTAGTAGTCATAGGCACGGAGGAACTACAAGACTTTCAAGTTTCAGCTCAGTGAAACGAGTGCAGCTAGCACTTGTAGGTCAAGGCTTCATTTCTGCCAAAAATCAAGTTCTACAAGGGTTTATCATATTTTCCACATGAGTATGTCGTACCATTGCATGAAATGGTGCATTAGCATACTAGAGGTGTTGTGAAAAGACTTGGGGGAGTTGCATGAGCATAAATAATGGAGGAGGGGTAGAAGAGCTGCTGCCCTAGTGAAAAGGAAGGGTAAAGAGAGGTAGTTACCCTCCAATAATTGATCAGGGCCATGGAAAGGTTACTGGAGGTGGTAGAGGGCTAGTAAAAGTTATGGTAAACATTTGAGTTTAAGGAGAATTGTGGAAGGTCCGAAAGCAACAAATTTGGTAAGTGAGCGAAAGGTGTTTGATGGGTGTTAGGGCTAGCAAATGGAGTCCACTTGCTTTGAAACTTAGAGGTTCACAGTTAGGTGAAAATGAGATTGGATACCAAATTTGATATTTGTTGGAGAAAGTTTTCAATGTATGCTTGAAAAACCCTAGAAATTGTGTGGGGACCCCGACTTGCGAGTCGAGATCGCCGAATGATCATGCTCAGTAATCCCAAAGATCAATGCTCACCAAACACACAGATACTGAATATTAAGAGTCTTACATCCAAATACCGAATTATTACATCACGTGACCGAATGGTCAAGTTCACAAGGTAGGGCCTATAAGGCCAAATCACACAGATACAACTAGTAGCAGAAATCTTAGGGCTAAGCGGGTGCTCATGCCATGAGCCTACACCAACAGACATTGTGACTGGGAAGAGTCCTAGTTCGCATGGGCGTTTCCGAAGACGTACTCATCACCAAACTCCGGTCGTGCCATGTCTAGTCAATAATATAACCAGTGGCAAGCCAATGAGTACTTTTGAATGTACTCGCAAACAGCCCATGATATGAACAATGCAAGTGAAGAATAACAATAATATGCATCTTTGGAGGACAACAACTTGTTGTAATAAGCATGATCATGTGTATGCAACATAAGCTAAATGTTGATTTGAAGAACAGCTTACAGATATCAATATATCTGTCGAGGGCTGAACACTCCAGGTTCACCCTATATGCCAAGTCACCAAACTTGGTCATATCAACTCTTTCATAATAACTCCTTTTATCACAACTCACACACACTTGGTTTGTGCGGAAACGACTGGACCTCGTTTAAGCAGCACCACCCAACTGTCCTTGATCTTGGACACGACTATTCGAATAGTTTTACACTCTACAGAGGTAGTATGCTGGACCCACGAGATCCGGGAAACTTCCGTGTCATCCACGACTCGCGGTATATAACATACACGAGGTAAGTACCCGATCAATGCCTTTCCCCTGATGATACTAGACAAAGAGATCCACTCGATTGGTACCCAACCCACATGTTGTACGTCTTACGAGCATCGACTCTGGATAGTATCAACCATGCAGGGACCAACGGTGTGCCTGGAACACGTAAAAATGGCATAGTCGCCCTACCTGGCACGACCCCATCACGAGAGTAACCACACATCACTCCCGCCACTAGTAATGTGGCTCTTTGATAGCACCGACCAGGGTAATCCGCACAACCCCGTCGCATAGAGGGGGTAACATGGTCGTACATGTAAGGTTGGGACGGTTGACACATCATAAATCTAAACCCATTTCCGAAACCATACTCACACAAATACCCGATGCACCACTTCACCAAAAGTGGCCACCTATCTCATCATCACCCTCGGGCATTAGTGACACCCGATGGGGTTTTCATAAACCTTTGATTTATGTCATCATCATGCTCATGCTAATACTATCCTAACTTTACTTGTCAACATGATATTAGCATGACCCTCATAGGTGGTAGGATCAAGCTCAATGCATGTGCTCCGGAGGAGCCATCGATAACATCACTTCAATGATTTACCGGCACTTATGATCATATGCAACAGAAATATTGGCTACACTAGCATGCATCACAACATATGCTCAGTCATGGTCAAAGGCTGCTTGCCTTGGTCAGCTAGGTATCCGTGGTCTTCGAGGTCTTCCGCTCCGACTCCTTCGTCACACGTGTTTCCTATCGTCGTATAAAGATAAAAATAATAAGTTGCTCACTCCAAAACAGATCACAAAGTCATTTTAAAAATGTTTGTTATTTCTGATAAATCCAGATCGTTATTTTAAAAATATTTTCCTCTGTTTTTAGTGAAGGAATATTTTTAAAATCAACTTAACAGAAGCATACCTATTCCAATTTAATCCTTTTTATTATTATAAAACATAATAGTTGCTGCAAAAATTCAATCAATGCTTCTGTTAAATACTACACATTTTTAGAGGAATAACAGTGGAAAATTTATATTTTTACACTGGTTAAATCTTTTTGTAAAAATCATTTAAAATCAAGTTTTAAAAATAACAGAAAAAGGATACAACCCCTGGCCTAGCTTGGCCTGGGACTGGGCCGGACAAAAGGCCAGCCAGCTAGCCTGCCCAGGCGCATGCGCCATCAGGTTTGAACCTGAGCGCGGGCCCGTGCGGTCAGTGGCTGCGGGCAGCGAGGGAGAGAGAGATGGGCCACCGACAGGTGGGGCACAGCTGTCGGGGTCGTCTCCTACCTCTTGCCAGAGAGGAGGAGGAGCACGCCGGCGTGGCTACCGACGTCCTCGGGCCCTAACAACGACAGGAATGGGTCCGGCTCTTCGCCGCCTACCTAATGGTGGTCGAGACAACGTCGGAGGGGCTCATGTTCACCGGCGACGAGGTAGCCACGACGAAGGGGTTTCGAGCGAAGGTGGAGGTGGTAGCTAGGGGCACGGCTTTGCTCAGGAAAGAGGGGGGAAAGATTCATGGTGTCGCGGGGAGTGGTTTGGTGGGCAGAGGGACGCAGGAGCCGACGTGTAGCCGGAGATCGACCGGAGCTCCGAGGCGGAGGTGCCTCGGTCGATCTCAAGCACCGGGGCTTTGCTCGCTTACTGGGGTGGCTAGGGAGGTGATAGAGGTTGCTGCGATGAGGAGTGAGGGGTGCTGGAGCGAGGGGGAGGCTATAAATAGGCCCGCGATAGTGAGCCGACTCGGGAGCTCCGGTGATTCACCATGGTGCGCATGGGGGGTGCAGAGAGGAGCTGGTGTCAAAACCACGGTCTCTGGACGTGGTTTTGGACTTCCAGGACTCACAACAAGGAAGGGAGAGAGAGGAGAGGCGAGCATCCGTGGCCGCACATCTCTGGCCGTTTCTGGTGCACGCGGGCACACGTCGCACCAGCTCTTAGCGCAGGGGAGGAGGGGCCTGATGGTCGCCTGATGCAGAGGGGTTATCGGGGAAGAGGTTAGACACTTCGGGGGAGGCTGGAATTAGCCGAGAGCGTCGCCCCCCCTCGGTGGTTCTCTATAGCTTGCCCAGAGTGCAGCTTTGGCATGCCACGTCATGCTGGCGCGCTCTGGAGTGCCTTGGACGTGTCTAGCATGTCCTGGGCACTGGCTGAGAGATGCCTAGCCGTTGGAGACCCGTGGGAGCTTTGGCTGGTCAAGGGGGACAAGAAAAACAGGTGATGTCAGCCTTGAGCTGAAGATTAGATTGTGGCTTTTGGCATTTCTACTTTGAACTAGAGAGGGGACAACTGACTGGGGCTTGGCATTGATGCTGTCCAGCTAATCTGAGAGTTTGGGAGAAAGGGTTGGGGTTAAGCTAAGGTTAGGAGGGGTTTTTCCCACCTATCAGAAGGTGCTCGACAGTGGTTTGGGGTGGTTGCACCTCACCACTAGCTCTGCAACTTAACAGGATTGGGTTTGGTGCTAAAACAAGGGGTTTCACGAAGTTTGAGCTCCATTGGACAAGTTTAGCTTTGTAAACTTGAAAACTTCACCAAATGACCAGATCTGTTCCTTCCAAAGAGAGTTTGGGCAAATTAAGTCCCACAAATTCCATTTTTGGTATGGAGCCCTCCTTTGAGGTATTAGGCACTCCTACAAAGTTTCAACTCCATTGGACAAACTTTGCTATGTAGAGTTGCTCTAACTTCAATCTGGACAGAAGGGGTTTTGCAACTATTTGGTGTCCTTAATCATCTTGGATCAAGGTGAAATTTTATATGGGCACCAAATATGGCTTAGGGATACCACTAAAATTTTCTAGGAATTTATTGAGAATATTTCCTTTGGAAATATTTCAAAAGGTCAAAACAGACAAAATTTTCAGGGTTTTACTCAAATAATAATAATATAAATAAGGGTTGGAAATCTTATGTATGGAAAATATATGTCCTTTTGGTCATCTCCAAATTTTCTCAGATTTTTCCAAGGCAGAAAAGTATTTTTCCATATAGGAATACCATTTGTGGCCTAAGAAATGGACATGCAAATAAATTGGGAAAATAATTCATAAAATAATTATTTTATGGTTTTGGTGCACTAAAATGGTGCTAGAACCAAATCACCAACTTTGGGTAAGAGCACTTCCTGCCATCAAGGACTTGTAGTGCAATCCCAAAGCAGGGTTTTACTTTAGCCAGAAATAATAAAAAGGGTTTTGAAAATATTTAAGTCATTAGAATTGTGGTTTGTGATATCACATGATTAAGGATACAAGCATACAATGAAATTCATGGCACTCACAACATTAGTTTGAAAAAGTTTTAATAAACTCAGATTTTTGATTTACAGAATAAGTGGTAGTGAAAACAGGGTGTGACAAATTTACGGAATTAGTTTTATGCATATAAATTCATGCAAATTAATTCCCACTAATGCACCACTTGGTTTGGTGGCATTATTTGAGTATTAGAGCATGCCCAAAACATTTGGGATCAATTGGAGAAACTTTATAATGCAAAGTTTCCCAATTTCAGAAATCAACGGGAGTGGTTTTGAGGTGCTTGGGACAAGTTAAACTGATCCCCTTGATGCACCAGCTGGTGTGGATGAATTATTAGAGTATGAGAACATGTCCACAAAATTTTAGCACAATTAGAGAGACTTGGCAATGTAGAGTTCCTCAAATTTGTTCTGGACAGATAGGGTTTTGGAATATTTAGGCGAACCAATTGAACTTGGATTGAGATGAACCTTGGCAAGATCATCACATATACATTGTGTGACTTTCTATATTTTATTGGAATTTATTGAGAATATTTCATGTAGAAATATTTCAAAAGATAGAAATAGGCACAAAGGTTTTGAAGGGTTTTGTCCAATATTTGAACATGACCATCTGTTGAAACTATTATATATGCAATATATATGTCCATTGAGTTTCCCAAAATTTTCTCAGATATTTTAAAAGCAAGAAAAATAATTTTCCTTCATAAAAGACCATTTCTGAACTCAGAAAAAGGTATTTAAATAAAATAGTAAAACAACTTTTACAATAATAATTTTGTGGTTTTGGAAACTCTTTTTCATATAAGGATTTAAATAAAATATTTGGGGCCAAACCACTTCCCTAACTAGAGGACTTGTAGTACAAATACCAACTCAAGGGGTTTTGAAAGCCTAAATTAGCTAAATGATTTTTGGTCCAAATAATATTAGGTAAAAATATTTTTAGGTCCTATACACATGATATGGTCATTGGGCTAAGACTTTGGGCAAGGAAGTGAGCCTAAAGAGTAGTAGGAACTTTGTGATTTAAAACACAAGCAAACAAGCAAGCAAACAACAATAACATCAAGCATCACAAGCACTCACAAATTTTTTAATTGATCCTAATTTTTGAGATATGCTAATCTTGTCAGGAGAGACAAAACACAAAGTGTGACACTATTGAATTTAGATGGGATCTTTTGGAAAATATTAAACGCAACTTTGAAGATTGGGTACTCGATAAAGGTAAAGAGTCAAGTATAAAGCTTGATTTTGATTGTGTTAAATCTTTCATGGAAAATTCTCCTTTTCATGAGTTTAGCAATAAATATGGTCTTGACTCTGAGATAGTAGCTACTTTCTTCAAATCTTTTGCTACCTATGTTGATCTTCACAAGGAGAAGTGGTTTAAAAATCATCCTCCCATGGAAAAATTGCCCAAGGAATCTGTTAAAAGTAAGAAGGAAGAAATAATTGTTAACCATGTTGATCCAATTGTTCCGACTACTTACATTGAGAAACCTCCTTTTCCTATTCGGATTAGAGAACATGCTAATGCTACTACAGTGGTTACTAAGCGTTATGTTAGGACACCTAAACCTTCTAATAAATAAATGTTGAAATAGATAGGATACTCGTTGTTGAAGAACATATCCTTAAGCACAACTTACTAGTTGAAATTTTAGTTGATCCTCCTCCACCCAAGGGAGATACCGTATTTGAGCTTAAGGCTTTACCTGATACTTTGAAATATGTTTATTTTACTGAAAATAAGATATACCATGTTATTATTAGTGCTAACCTTTTAGAGCATGAATAAAAGAGATTACTTAAAACTATAAAGAAGCACAAGGTTGCTATTAGATATACTCTTGATGATCTTAAAGGCATAAGCACCACTCTCTGCCAGCACAAGATTAATATGGAACTGAATGCTAAACTAGTCGTTGATCATCAACACCGTCTCAACCCTAAGATGAAAGGGGTGGTAAGAACTGACATATTAAAACTTCTGGAAGCACGTACAATTTATTCTATTGGTGATAATAGATGGATAAGTCATGTTCATTATACTCCTAAGAAAGGTTGTATAATTGTTGTTCCAAATGACAAAAAAGAACTTATTCCACAAAGGATAGTAACTGGTTATAGGATGGTAATTGATTTGAGGAAATTGAATAAGGCTACGAGAAAAGTTCATTACCCCTTTCCTTTTATTGATCAAATGATAGAAAGATTATCTAAGCACACACACTTTTCCTTTCTTGATGGATATTCTGGATTCCCTCAAATACCTATGTCAAAAGAAGACCAAGAGAGAACTACTTTTACTTGCCCTTTTTGAACTTATGCTTATAGGCATATGGCATTTGGTCTATATGATGCACCTCCTACCTTTCAAATATGTATGATTGCTATATTCTCTGACTTTTGTGAAAATATTGTTAAGGTTTTCATCCATGATTTTTCGATTTACGAGTCTTACTTTGATGATTTCTTGAGAAATCTTGATCGAGTTTTGCAGAGATGTGGATAAGGCCAAAGTTCATGCAATAGATAAAATGCCTTGCCCAAAAGATATCGAAGGTATAAGAAGTTTTTTTGGTTATGGTGGTTTCCATATGTGGGGACCCCGATCCTAAGTCATAAGAACCCAGCCTGTAACACATGACATCACTTTGCGGCCTCACGCACGGTAAACTCCACGGCTGCCACCTTACCTTGGCCGGGACCGTTTGCGTCTTTTGGCTCCCGTATATGAATGTGTTGCTAGCATTCAAACGACAAAGAACCCGAGTCAACATGACTAGTTATATACCCAAGTGGTACATCCGTACAGGGACATGCATACATAACCCAGCAAAGCAGGTGATGGTCATCAGTGTGTGTAGACGAGTCGTAGCAAGCTACAAGGACTCCATTACACCGCGTGACATTTCCCCGAAGGGAGAGACACAACAGCAAAGAAGGATACATGCCGGTCAATCAATGTGTCCGGAGCAGGAGCAAGCTACCAAAGCTCGGTGGAAGGACAAAGAGGCATTTCCGCGTAAAGAGTACTACTAAAGGCACACATCTAGGTATCGAATCACACACATATAATGCATTTCATAACATACACACAATATGCACGATATGTGTAGATACAACATGGCATCACAACATAACTCTATAACTCAAGCTTTTATTAAAGACTCATAAGAATCAACATAGTACGATATTACAAACAGGGGTCTCGTGACTCGACACTCAAGTCATACAAACAACAAGCGTAAGCCAAACATGTCTGGGTACAGACATTTACTAAAAATGGCTGGAGGAGCCTGAAAAGCTACCACGACCCTACCAAAGGAACCAGACCTCTGTCTGGGATTCCCAAGCTATTCCGGTCAACATCGAACACATCGTGTAGAAACCTTTAATGAGACTAAAATATTCTCTACAAAAACATAAATAAAGCAACCGTGAGTACAAAGGTACTCAACAAGACTTACATCACAACTATCTACATATGCATCAATGTCAATGAAAGGATTGTGGGGTTTGATTGCAGCATGCCAGCTTTGACTCTTGGCTAACCTGTACTACAACTACAAGTTCTTTCTTTGAGGTGGGATAGCACACACGAGTCCACTTATTCACAAATCAATACACCACCATGGATCCACTCTCGTCTCCCTACGAGAAGGCCATCCATAGCACTCACACTTATCTTGCATATTTTAGAGTATCCATTTAAATTGTCTATTGACGTCAGCTGTGCTTCCCGGCAACGGCGCCAGAAAAATGCTAACGTCAGCTGTGCTTCCCTGGCAATGGCTCCAGAAAAGGGCTGATCCTGTAATCTCTGGCGTTAGCTAGACGAATGCTTATGACAACGAACCTTCTCCAGCAACAGCACCAGAAGAATGCTGCTAGCACTCCCCGGCAATGAAACTGGAAGAATGTTGTTGATGGCCCACCAGCGTGTGGGTTCGCAGCAGTTTTCGAGGGTAGAATATTCGACCCAATTTGTTGGTTTGCACGACGGGACGTGATAGTATACTCTCAAGTATTAGTAGCTGAATTTGTCAGATTCAACCACACCTGAAAGGTTAGTATCCGCAAGCACAGTAGTAGCAGCAAAGTAGCGAGTAATGGCAGTGTAACGAGCAATATCAGTGGCAAGGAACAGCAGTAGCAAGTAGCAACAGTAGCAAGCGACAGCAGTAGCAACAGTAGTAGCAACAAAAGAGCAAGACAAGTAACAGCAGTAGCAATAGTAGTAGCAGTAGCAGAGCAAGACAAGTAACAGCAGTAGCAACAGTAGGACAAACTCGTAGGCAATGGGTCGGTGATTTGTTTGGATGATATTCATCATGCAACATCTATAACACGAAGAGATATGTGGCTAGATCCCGTTCGTCAATGTGATGTAGGCATGCATTCCGTGTGTCGTCATACGTGCTTAGGGAAAAGAACTTGCATGACATCTATTGTCCATCCCTCCCGTGGCAGCGGGGTCCAAAAGGAAACTACGGGATATTAAGGTTCTCCTTTTAATAAAGAACCGGACCAACGCATTAGCACTTGGTGAACACATGAACTCCTCAAACTATGATCATCACCGGGAGTGGTTCCGGTTATTGTCACTCCGGGGTTGACGGATCATAACACATAGTAGGTAACTACAACTTGCAAGATCGGATCTAAAACACACATATATTGGTGGCAACATAAGAATTTCAGATCTGAAATCATGGCACTCGGGCCCTAGTGACAAGTATTAAGCAAGACAAAGTAGTAGCAACATCAAATCTCACAACATAGTGGATACTAGGGATCAATCCCCATCAAAACTAACTCGATTACATGATAGATCTCATCCTACTCATCACCGCCCAGCTAGCCTACGAATAGATTACTCATGAACGATGAAGAGGTTCATGGAATCGGAGAGGGAAGAAGGTTGATGATGACGATGGCTTCGATTTCCCCTCCCCGGAGCCCAAGACGGACTCCAGATCTGCCCTCTAGATGAAGAACAGGAGGTGGTGGCGCCTCCGTATCGAAAACACGACGAAAACTTCTCTTTTCTATTTTTTCTGGGACGAAAGGCAAATTAAAGAGCTGGAGTTGGGGGCGGCAGGTGCCTGTGGGCCCCACAAGCCTGCCCACCGCCACCAGGGGGGGTGGTGGCGGGGCAGGGGCTTGTGGCCCACTGGCCCACCCCCTGAGGTGGAACTTGGCGCAGATATTTTTGATATTTTCCAAAGCTGCTCCCCGTAAATTTTCAGGACGTTTGGAGAACTTTGATTTCTGCACAAAAATAACACCAAGGCAATTCTGCTGAAAACAGCGTCAGTCCAGGTTAGTTCCATTCAAATCATGCAAATTATAGTCCAAAACAATGGCAAAAGAGTTTGGAAAAGTAGATACGTTGGAGACATATCAACTCCCCCAAGCTTAAAACCTTGCTTGTCCTCAAGCAACTCAATTGACAAACTGAGAGAGAAAGAAAAACTTTGACAAACTCTGTTTGATCTTGTTGTTGCAACTATGTCTAACTCATAACCAGAATTTCAGCAAGATCACAAGTTAACCACATAAGCAAATGACACAAAGGTCTCACGAAAAACTAATATCAATGGCATAATCAGCTAACGAGCAAATAATAATGAGTTTCAAATACCAACACTTCATTCAAAACAAGCATGAAGCAATATGAATAGGTGGTATCTTGCTAGCTCTTTCTGAGACCGCAAAACATAAATGCACATCACTTTCAAAGATCAAGGGCTGACTAAACATTGTAATTCATAGCAATGAAGATCCAGTCATAGTCATACTCAATATCAATCAAAAGCAAAGCATAAAAATGATAGAGGTGCTCTCTAATTGGTGCTTATATAAGAGGAGGATGACTCGACAGGAAAATAAATACACAGGCCCTTCGCAGAGGGAAGCATTGATTTGCACAGGTGCTAGAGCTCAAGCTTTTGAAAACAGAGATAATAATTTTGGGTGGCATGCTTTCATTGTCAACGCAATGACCAAGAGTTCTCAATATCTTCCATGCTACTCATGCTATAGGCGGTTCCCAAACAGAAAAGTAAAGTTTTAACTCCACCACCACCAATCAATCACACTCCACGGCTAGCCGAATCCTCGGGTACCATCCATACTAACATCAATCCGGGGGGAATCTTGTTTTACAGTTATGTTTTTGATTTAAGCATGGAACTGGGCATCCCAAATACCGGCCCCTTTCTCATGAAGGACTGTGAATAAACACATGTCGAAGATAACACTCCTAGCATGGAAGATACCAATAGCCCTCTGTCACCACATGAGCAGTTCGGGCATGCAAAACAGATTTATTTCTTGAAGGTTTAGAGAATGGCACATGTAAATTTACTTGGAACGGCAGGTAGATACCGCAAATAGGTAGGTATGGTGGACTCTCATGGAAAAACTTTTGGGTTTATGGAAGTGGATGCACAAGCAGTATTCCCGCTTAGTACAAGTGAAGGCTAGCAAAAGACTGGGAAGCGACCAACTAGAGAGCGACAACAGTCATCAAGATGCAATGAGTTTGACTAACATTGAATGCAAGCATGAACAGGATATAAATCACCATGAACACGAACATCATAGAGGCTATGTTGATTTGTTTCAACTACATGCATGAACATGCGCCAAGTCAAGCCACTTGAACCTTCAAAGGAGAATACCATCCTATCATACTACATCATAGTCATCTCAAAATCTATGTTGGCAATCAAGACAAACCATTATAAGCTCTCAGCTAAATAAGCATGGCATCAGAAACTACGATCTCTAAGTTGTAATTGCAAACATGGTTCTCTCACAACAAAGCTAAATCTAGGTCGACAAGCTATTCATATTTACAAAAATAAAATAGATAGAGTTCATACTAGCTTTTCAGTCTCAGTCACTTCATCATATATCATCAGTGTTGCCTTTCATTTGCACGATCGAACGATGAAAATGATAATAAGCGCATTGGACTAAGCTGAATCTGCAGGCAAACACGAAGGAGAAGACAAAATAATATGGCTCTTCGAAAGCTAAACAGGTAAGCATGTAAGAGCCACTAAGCATTGTAACCAATATCTTCTACCTTGACACAAAGAAAAATAAAACTATTTACACGGGAAAGCTCCCAACAAGCAAAAGAAGAAAGACAAATATTTTTGGGTTTTCTCAAAAGGACACAAAACAAGAAAACAAGAAAACGAAAAGAAACTAGCATGGATAATACAGTGGCAAAGTGTAAACACTGGCTAACAAAGTGAAAGCATAAGCATGAATGTAAAGTCGATGAGAACACGTATTCCCCCAAGCTTAGACTTTTGGCCTAGCTTGGTCTACTCCCATGGATGATCCTGGCGAAACCCAAAGTCATAATGGGTGTTATACGGGAGTGCTGCAGCCACTGCCTGAATAGCTGCCTCACGAAGTCGAGCAGCAGTCGCCTCCCTCTCATACTCCTCTGCCTCTCCTATGGTTATGTAGTATCTTTGTTTAACCTGAAAGTCAAAGAAAGCAGGAGCAGGAAGGGTAATATGGAAAACACGCTGCCGGTTAAATATCAAGCGGTATAGGAGGGATCCATGATCTCTCTCAAGGAACTGGTAGCATGTTAGAGCGACACGATCAAGGTAGGCTGTACGGAGAGGAGAGTCTTTTGGACGGATGGATACTCCAAGAAAATTTGCTAAGCGTGTAGCATAAACTCCACCAAAGAAATCCCCCTCACTGGAATTTTTATTCAGTCTCCTTGCTATAATAGCTCCCATATTAAAGCTCCTGTCACCTTTTACTGCGCTCTTAAGGATACTAAGGTCGGAAGCGCATAGGTGACAATGTGCACCCTTGCCGTTAATGCACCTACCTATGAAGAGGGCAAGGTAGTGCAAGGCAGGGAAATGGATGCTTCCTATGGTGGCTTGCGTGATATCTCTGGTTTCTCCAACAGTTATGCTGGAGACAAAGTCTCTGACCGAAGACTTAGGAGGATCAATAACACTACCTCCATCGGATATCTTGCAAATCCTATTGAAATCCTCCAGACCCACGGTATAGGATTTATTGTATAGATCAAATAGTAAGGATGATTCACGGCCAACTAAAAATTTAAATCTACGCATGAAAGAGGCAGTGAGCATAGCATACTGGTCACATTTATCTGAGAGGAATTCTTCTAACCCGGCATTGCGGACAAGTGCATCAAACTCATCCTTGAAGCCTGCTTCGATCATGAACTCATCGGAAGGCCATTCACATGGTTTCACCGGTGCGTCCCTTAGTTGAAAAGGTTCGGGCTCCCGAAATGAGAGACGGGGACCATTCTTACTTGAGGAACCACCATGAAACTTCCTCCTGAACATAATTTCCTTTTGTTGAAATTTTGGAAGTTCAAGAGAAAAGTGAATAAAGACCCACCACACCTTGTAGCAACTACTCCTACTAGTGCCTAGAGACCGTATCACGTGCTAAAACTACTTGGGACCAGCTAAAATCAACCTTTCAAGCTCAAGAACAGGGTCACCAAGGTAGCAAGAATTCGCGAAGTATAAAGCACTAGAGCAAAAACTAATTGGACCAATGGAGGAGTCACTTACCAAGGAGTAATTTCCCCAAAACGGTTCAGAGAATGGTGCTTTGAGCAAGGAGATCGAAAATAACAGCCAAATGAGCAAGAACACGTGTTTGAGCTGCGAAACAATTTTTTCTGGAGGTGGAAGAAGAGGCTGGGAGCTGGAATGAGTGGAGGGGATGCCTGTGGGCCCCACAAGCTTGCACCCTACCACCAGGGGGGTAGGTGGCGGTGGGGGGCTTGTGGCCCACTGGTCAGGCCCCCTGACTAGCTCTCAGGCCCAGAAATTTTCAAAAATTCTAGAATAAATCATACTAAATTTTCAGGACCATCGGAGAACTTTTATTTTCGAGGTATTTTTCTCCGGGACGCTAGAACAGAAAACAGGAAAAGCTAAACTAATTCTATAATTTTTCTTCTAAGAAACAGAACATGAAGACTCAAAACAGAGGTATGTGACTCTTTGATTCATCCGTCTCATGGTCATCGAAAGAAATCCGTCAATGGGGTTGATCAAGTCCTTATGACAAAACTTTCTCGAATTGCAAGAGAGAACGGAGAATTTTCGAATAGCCACTAAGTCACCTCAATGGGGATATGAATCTCCCCAATAAGCAAATCATACTTCATCTTGACACGAGGAATAGGGCATTCAAAGCTCCCAATAAGAATCGATGAAGTCTTTTCAATAGCATTGATGAAATGTACTGGATATCGTTTCTTCGGAAAGTGCACTGTGTGCTCATTACCGTTGACATGGAAAGTGACATTGCCTTTGTTGCAATCTATTACAGCCCCTGCGGTGTTTAAAAAGGGTCTTCCGAGGATGATAGCCATGGCATCGTCGTCGGGAATATCCAAGATAACAAAGTCTGTTAAGATAGTGGTATTAGCAACCACAACAGGCACATCCTCGCAAATGCCGATAGGGAAAGCGGTTGATTTGTCGGCCATTTGCAGAGAAATTTCAGTGGGTGTCAACTTGTCCAACTCAAGTCTACGATAAGGAGAAAGCGACATAACACTAACACCGGCTCCAAGGTCACATAAGGCAGTTCTTACGTAGTTTCCTTTAATGGAGCAAGGTATAGTGGGCACTCTGGGATCACCAAGTTTCTTAGGAGTTCCACCTTGGAAAGTATAATTGGCAAGCATGGTGGAGATCTCAAGAATAGGTATATTCCATTTATTAGTCACGATATCTTTCATTTACTTGGCATACGGAGACATTTTGAGCATATCAGTTAACCGCATCTGCAGAAAGACGGGTCTTATCATCTCAACGAAGCGCTCAAAATCCTCATCATCCTTTTTCTTGGATGTCTTAGGAGGAAAGGGCATAGGTCTCTGAACCCATGGCTCTCTTTCTTTACCATGCTTCCTAGCAGTAAAGTCATTCTTGTCGTATCTCTTAGGTTGTGGATTATAAGGATTAACCGTAGCTTCAATTTCCACATCCTCATCATGGCTAGGTTGAGCATTATTATGAACATCACTGTCCACATTGTCACCAGGTTCATGTTCATCACCTGATTGTGTTTCTGCATCAGACGCAAACATATCATTAGGTTCTTCAAGTGTGATAGTATTTGGTGAACTGGCGTGCAGGTTTCTATCATCCTTCTTCTTCTCCTTAGGATGACTAGGTGTATCAGCATTGATTCCTTGAGAATCTTGATCAATTCTCTTAGGATGACCTTCAGGATACAAAGGTTCGTGAGTCATTTTGCCTCCTCTAGTAATGACTCTGACAGAGTTGTCATTTAATTCATTGAGCAGGTCATTCTGAGCTTTAAGTACTTGTTCTACCTGAGTAGTAATCATAGAGGCATGTTTACTCAGAAGCTTCAGAGCATTGACATTTCCGTCTACTCAAGCACTTAAATGGCTAAGCATACGAGTACTTTGTTCCAAATGTCTGCTAACATAATCATTGAAACTCTGTTGTTTGGCAACAAAGTTGTCAAATTCATCAAAGCATAGGCTAGCAGGTTTATCAAAAGGAATATCACTCTCGTCAAACCTACGCAGAGAATTCACTTCTACTACCTGTATCGGGTTATTGAGACCGTGGATCTCTTCGATAGGTGGTAGATTTTTGACATCTTCAGATCTAATGCCTTTCTCTTGCATAGATTTCTTGGCTCTTGCATATCTTCGGGACAGAGGAATATAATACCTCTTTTCTTAGGAGTTGGCTTAGGAGGTGGTTCGGGAATATTCCAAGCATTATCGTTGATCAAGAGGTTATTCAGGAGAGTCTCAGCTTGTTCTACAGTTTGTTCCCTAAAAACACAACCGACACAACTATCTAGGTAGTCTCTAGAGGCATCGGTAAGTCCGTTATAGAGGATATCAAGTATCTCGTTCTTCTTGAGAGGGTGATCAGGCAAAGCATTCTGTAGCTGGACGAGCCTCCCCCAAGCTTGTGGAAGACTCTCTTCTTGGAGTTGAGCAAAGTTGTATATTTCCTGCATGGCAGCTTGCTTCTTATGGGCAGGGAAATATTTTTCACTGAAGTAATAGACCATCTCCTGGGGACCATGCACACATCCAAGAGCAAGAGAGGTCAACCAGGCTTTAGCATCATCCTTTAGAGAGAAAGGAAACAACTTAAGGATATAGTAGTGACGGATCTTCTCCTCATTAGTGAAAAGGTTGACTATTTCGGATAGTTTGGCAAGATGGGCTATGACCGTCTCAGACTCATAACCGTGAAAAGGATCAGATTCGAGTAGAGAGACTATCTCAGGGTCGACAAAGAATTCATAATCCTTATCGGTGACAAAGATAGGCGAAGTGGCAAACTTCGGATCATTTTTCATCCTAACTTCCCGAGATTTTTCCTTCCACTTGAGAATTAATTTCTCAGCGTAATAGGCATCCTTACATGCAAGAAAATCCTCAGCTATCTCTCCCTCCATAAAGTAACCCTCAGGTATATCAGGCAATTCATATCTAGGAGAGCTAGATCTAGCAGGAGCAAAAGCAGGTTCTATCCCAATAGTATCGGCAGTTTCAGAAGCATCACGAGCATTGGCAGTAACTCTAGCAATATGAGCATCAAGGAACATTCCTAGTGGAACATCAGGCAAAGGAGCATCTCTAGCAGTATCAAGCATAGCATCATCAGGAAAAATAGCATCTCTAGCATCATCAGGCAAAGCAGTATCAAGCATAGCATCTCTAGCAGTATCAGGCATAGCATCTCTAGCAGTATCATGCATAGAATCAAGCATAGCATCTCTAGCAGTAGTATCAAGCATAGAATCTCTAGCAGTAGTATCACAAGCATCATCAAGCATATGCGACATATCAAGATTTCTAGCACGAGGTGAAGTCGCAAACTTACTCATAACTGAAGGTGAATCAAGTGCAGAGCTAGATGGCAATTCCTTACCTCCCCTCGTAGTTGAGGGCAAGACTTTGGTCTTCGGATCCTTCAGATTCTTCATAGTGATCAGCAGATATAAATCCCAAGTGACTCAAAGAATATAGCAATACCTCCCCGGCAACGGCGCCAGAAAACTGCTGACGTCAGCTGTGCTTCCCCAGCAACGGCGCCAGAAAAATGCTGACGTCAGTTGTGCTTCCCTGGCAATGGCTCCGGAAAAGGGCTGATCCTCCAATCTCTGGCGTTAGCTAGACGAATGCTTATGACAACGAACCTTCTCCTGCAACGGCACCAGAAGAATGCTGCTAGCACTCCCCGACAATGAAACTGGAAGAATGTTGTTGATGGCCCACCAGCGCATGGGTTCACAACAGTTTTCAAGGGTAGAGTATTCGACCCAATTTTTTGGTTTGCACGATGGGAGGTGAGAGTATACTCTCAAGTATTAGCAGCTAAATTTGTCAGATTCAACCACACGTGAAAGATTAGTATCTGCAAGCACAGTAGTAACAACAAAGTAGCAAGTAACGACAGTGTAACGAGCAATAACAGTGGCAAGGAACAGCAGTAGTGACAGCAGTAGGAAGAAGCAACAGTAGCAAGCGACAGCAGTAGCAACAGTAGTAGCAGCAGCAAAGCAAGACAAGTAACAGCAGTATTAATAGTAGTAGCAACAGCAGAGCAAGACAAGTAACAGCAGTAGCAACAGTAGGACAAACTCGTAGGCAATGGGTCGGCGATTTGTTTGGATGATATTCATCATGCAACAACTATAACACGGAGAGATATGTGGCTAGCTCCCGTTCGTCAATGTGATATAGGCATGCATTCTTTGTATCGTCATACGTGCTTAGGGAAAGAACTTGCATGACATCTATTGTCCATCCCTCCCGTGGCAGAGGTCCAAAAGGAAACTATGGGATAAGGTTCTTCTTTTAATAAAGAACCGGACCAACGCATTAGCACTTGGTGAACACATGAACTCCTCAAACTATGATCATCACCGGGAGTGGTTCCGGTTATTGTCACTCCGGGGTTGCCGGATCATAACACATAGTAGGTAACTACAACTTGCAAGATCGGAGCTAAAACACACATATATTGGTGGCAACATAATAATTTCAGATCTGAAATCACGGCACTCGGGCCCTAGTGACAAGCATTAAGCAAGGCAAAGTAGTAGCAACATAAAATCTCAGAACATAGTGGATACTAGGGTTCAAGCCCCATCAAAACTAACTGATTACATGATAGATCTCATCCTACTCATCACCGCCCAGCGAGCCTACGAATAGATTACTCACGAACGATGAAGAGCTTCATGGAATTGGAGAGGGAAGAAGGTTGATGATGACGATGGCGACGATTTCCCCTCTCCGGAGCCCAAGACAGACTCCAGATCTACCCTCCAGATGAAGAACAGGAGGTGGCGGCGCCTCCGTATCAAAAACGCGACGAAAACTTCTCTTTTTTATTTTTTCTGGGACGAAAGGCAACTTATATAGCTGAAGTTGGGGGGCGGCAGGTGCCTGTGGGCCCCACAAGCCCGCCCACCGCCACCAGGGGGTGGTGGCGGAGCAGGGGCTTATGGCCCACTGGCCCACCCCTGAGGTGGAACTTGGCGCCGATATTTTTGATATTTTCCAAAACTGTTCCCCGTAAATTTTCAGGACGTTTGGAGAACTTTGATTTCTGCACAAAAATAACACCAAGGCAATTCTGCTGAAAACAAATTCAGTCCAGGTTAGTTCCATTCAAATCATGCAAATTATAGTCCAAAACAAGGGCAAAAGAGTTTGTAAAAGTAGATACGTTGGAGACATATCATCTATGTACCACATAATGTTTCCAAGTAGTCCATATCCGAGGACGCGGCTATTCGAACAGATTAATTCACCCTGCAGGGGTATACTTGTTCACACATGCTCTCACCACTTAGAACCATATGAACATCATGCATCTCGGCAACCTTAAAGTGGAAGCACTGCCGTGGGTGTTGGCCACGACCGTTAACCACACAAGACCCTAGTCCAGGTTTATCGCCCATTTGAGACTAAACCCGCAAGGAAGTCCGGCCGAAGTTTCCTTAACGACCCCAAATGATATGCGCAGGGTTCCCAAGCCCACCATTCGGGTGCCACTGTGTATCAACCGCACTGAAGCCTACCTCGTCGGGCAGAGCTAAACACGGCCGCCAACACTTTTCTAACAAACACCAGAAACTAGTTGCAACTCCTGGACAGAGATCTAGGCAATTAATAAGCCGAGAGGGGCACTTAGGCATTCCAATGCCTGGTAGTATCTTGTCTTGGATAACATACACATAACTCAGTTCTTAAGGACGGTCCCAATGAGACAACCCACCATGTACTCCTACATGGCCTCGCATCGCTACCTTTACGAAATCGTATTCACACACTTTACTCTTACACAGTAGGGCATGAACACAACCAATCCGATTCATCGTCCAGATGGGTCAGACCCGACACGACTCTAAGCATAGCAGGCACAATAAGCAAGCATGGATGAGTAAGCAAAAGAATGCTCAAGCAGTTGCTACTCATGCTAAGGGGGTTCAACTATTTAGTGTGAGAAAATCAGGTCATGCAGAGGAATGGGTTCAACTACCGAGAATATGTAATAGTTGAATCGTGTTTGTCCTAATGCAATAAAAGAGAGCAGGAGCGAGAGAGTGGGTTTATATTAGTATGCTCAAGGGGGTTTGCTTGCCTAACACGTCTGAAGATAGCAATGAGTCTTCATCAATGTCAGCGATCACATCGTCTACCGAGAGGGAACAACACCGGCAAACAAGAAAGAACAATAATTACTTCACGGAAATGCAACACTATGATGCATGATCATGAAATGAAAATGAGAAGTGGCAGGGCTAATATAGCTACCATTTTCTTAAGTTGAAGCTGGTTTGAATTAGAATTCAAATGTCACTTTAAGCAAGGTATTTTCCAGATACCCTTTTAATTGATTCGACCTGATGCTCAGGCATAACTTGTTTTATCATGCATGAAGATGGCATATTAAGGTATTGAGTTTTCTTAGCTCAATGTTTGGTCTTATTAATTGAAGTGGAGTCCAAATGTATACCAAATTCCATCTCCAAACTATTTATTAAATTTACCCTAATCATCATTTTACCTACTTGGTGATGTTAACTTTCTCAAACATGCATGAAAATGCCATAATCAGATTCCTTGAATTTTTCGGATCATTTTTCACATATAAATTATTTTCATCCGATTTATATTTTATTTTCTATGAAATTTTGAAGTTTTGCTATTATTATGGAATTGTTTAAAATCAGAAATACATTTATTGCATCAGCTCTGCGTCAGCAATGCGTTAGCAGGTCAACTGGCTGGCCAAGTCAATCGTGACAGTCAGGGCCCACCAGTCAGTGACACAAGGCTAATCCCCGGCCAAACCAGAGGTTAACTAGGCTTTGACCCCATGTGGGGCCCTCTGTCAGTGACTAGGGGGGTTATTAGCGGTTAATGACTGGCCACGTCGGCCCCCACCGGAGGGTGGTCCTCGGCGACCATAGCTGCAGCGGAGGGCTCGCTGGAGTTGACCTAACTGAGGCTATAGGGCACCAAATCGAGCGCGGTTTGCGGCTACGCGAAGCTGGCGAAGCGGCCGTTTATCCAGGGGTAAGCAGGGAAACTAGGTTGGTCGGAGTAGGTGCCGGTATCGAGCTCGCACGGCGGTGGGATTCGGCCGATGCGGGGAGCAGGGCTATGGGGCATCGGAGAGCGTGGAAAGGGAGGGGAAAAGCACAGGAACTCACGGAGGTTCCGTTTTTAGCATCGGGGAGGTCGGGGTCGTCGTGTAGCCGACGAATCGACGACGACATCCGACGACCGGAGATGGGGAAGACGGCTGCGATGGCAATGCTCCGAGGTCTTCGGGCTCGATTCCTTTGGCAGGGAGGAGCAGGGCGACGAGGTAGATCTGTTGAGCACGAAAGAGAGGTGAGGGGAGGCTGGAGGGTGCGGCAAGGACGAGCGGCAGCTCGAGCAGAGCTCAGCCATGGCGAGGAGAAGCGAGGAGGAGAGCAAAGGGGGCAAATGGAGGATGGCTCAATGGGGACGGCTCTCCCGAGCCTATCCCAGTCACCAGGTCGGCGGGGAGGTCAGGCAGGCAGGTGGCGTGGCGCCCCTGGCCGTGCGCCGTGGCGAGCTTCTCCTCTGCCTTCTCGCAGGAGGAAGAAGACACCTGTGACCCTGGTGGTTGGGCCACGCGACGCGTAAGCCAGGTAACCCTTTTCTTTATTTTGTTTTTGTTTTACTTCTTTTCTATTTTTTTGGCATTTGTTTTGGCTTTAAATAAATATATAGCCATTTTTAAATATCCTGAAAATAATCATGTGGGCTTAGTGGATTTTCCCCAATGCCACATAAAAAGTTTCTAAATTATTGGAACTATATTTTATAAATGGTAAATATAATTCCAATCCAAATAATTGTTTGTTTAATTCCAAAGTCCAATATAGCATGTTTCTGTGATCCAAAAATACTGATTTGAATTTTACCTCATGTCAATATTTTCACAGAATATTTGGAACATTTTCTTGGAATAGTTTGAAGCAATTTTTATATTGCCTAATTTCCAAAATTTGGTTCCTGAGGCTTGATCATTTCCCCATTTCAGATTTAAAAGAATTTTAAATATGCATGCATGAATGCTTGGCAAGCAAAGTAAAATTGGGCTGTGGCAACTCAGCCCCACTAAACAAAAATTTCGTCCCGAAATTCAAGCGTAGTCGGGAAGAGGAAGAGGGGACACTAAACTATCAAAATCTTCACGATCCAATTGCCCTTCTCGGTAACATTGAATCATTGCATCATGTTGGTCTTGACATCTTTGTCTTCAAGGTCTTCATCTAACACGGCGACAAAAGAACATGAAGACTCTACAAGATTCGATCTCCTCAAGATCGAGCAACCCATGATCAACTCATATGATGAGACGTAGGAACGTCCCTTGAGCTGAGACACAACACACATAACACGGATGAGGAAATGAGGCATATGACAGAGGTTCAATTTGTAGGCATCAATTCCACGCTTAAAAGAGATGGTGACGAGGTTTCAAAGTAGCAAGGATTATGTTGCCCTTTATACCATAACGGGGCACCTTAGGAGGGTGACTCGTAGAGTTATTCCCTTAAGTGGAAAAAAGAATTACTTTTGATAAAATATCATTACAACTCTTCATACCAGGGTAAGGCAATGCATAATTGATCGTTTGAAGGAATTTGAAAGAATGGCACACTCAATTTGGAAAGAGACTAGATTTATAGGACAACTCGGCAAACGGAAGGCACATTCCAATTGATACCAAGGGTATAACCTAGTGTCCGAGCGTGCTCTCAAGAACTTGAGCATTTCCATATTCATCAAGGTTTACCAACATCAGTGCCAAGGATCCTGGTGACACAACATACTACCATGATAAATAATAATGGAGAATGGAGATGCAAAGTAAGACAACACTTTCTCAGATTTCACCTTAGCGATGCCGAGGAAACGAATTCTGGTTAATCGACCGAGAGACATTTAGCACTCCGCTTCTAATGTTCTCCTTGATGTACTAGCACAACCCAATTATAGGTCATGCTTGATATCTGGCACATCAAGTATAGGTCGGACTTTGGGGCTAAAAAAGGGTCCATGAGGAACAACTTCCAAAATAAGTCATACAAGGTCCTCACGGGGAGATGGCTAAGGTTGCTGATGCAAAATATTATAATATTAAGTCTTCCGGCTAGGTGTGTTAGCCATTACATCACTTTACCGGGTTACAGAGAGACCAATATTATAATTCTTGGGAAAAGTTCCAACCATTATAACTGCCTGAAATTCAGCTCCGGTTGGTGACACGATGCTTCACAATCAGCATGTCTGAAAAGAAAGTTTGCAACACAAATCGACAAGATAACGTTGCGAGATTCTTAGAAAGGAACTACGGAAGACAACTCCAAAACATGAGCTGTATTGCAAGACCCACGTGAACACACTGCCCAAGGCAATGATGAGCACATGAAAAGTCTTACGACAAAACACTACCGAGTTCTGGGTGGGAACCATCATTGTTGATGTCAAGTCCTTACATAAGTCCGGATTAGCTCTTATGAAGGAACTTCTTTCCCTTATACAAATCAATGAGTGGCTTGGTGTGCTTGGAATTACATATGGAGTGGAGATGATCAGTCTATCAAACCATAGAATAATCCGCACGTGCGTGACTGACTTGGGATGATTCCAAGGAAAACAAATTAACTTTTCTCGAATCCACGATGGCAACTTGCATCAATTCCACGTGAATGGGGAAGAAGTCACTTCTTACACCTCACATAAACCTCGTGATCGAGACACGAGGACAATGTCTACAATGTTTCCAACACTAGCCTAATGTCCAACATAAATCATGGAACAAATGAAAATGTTGTCGATGGACTCAACAAAAATTCATTGAGCTATCCATATAAATGGATTTCCACAACTATGTGAGCAAGGTAATAGCATTGGTCAGATCAAAGAATATAATGGTGTATGCTCAGAGAAATACATAAGTAAGACACCGTTAATAAAATCTTTGGTTCTCAGTTTGATTTGACAATAGCCCATACTCAAATCAAAATTGAACAAGATAATATATGCAACAATTGATCACACGAATCAACCGATGATAATATCATCTTTCTTCAAGACCCACCCAACAGGAAAGATATCCCTTTAAAAATAAACTAAGTTTGGCAAAGCTTTTATCTTCCAACTCTCCAAGTTGTTGTTTAGCTTAACCAACTAGTTTCAGGGGCATCCAACACGGATTCTTGGAGAAGGGTGGCTTATAGGGAAACCAACTTGATCACGAGCTCTATCATAATAGTCAGGAAACAACCTGGTAATACTTCCAAGAAGATATTTGGAAAATCATGAACCACCGATATGTTATTAAGCGGAAACAATCTCGCTTTTTAGGGCAAGATGATATGATCAAGGAGCGAAGAATTGACACAATCCTAACCCATTGATCGAAATGTGCAGCATGAAACATGGACTAGGTAGCACGATCAATCTTAGGATGACGATTCAATCACCATCACCATAAGAGTGAATTTATTGTCCATTAGCTACGAAGTGATAACATTGCTAGGAGTATTGATTTCACACATCATGGTTCACTTGTCGATATTCCGGTTACAACCCACACAAAAACCGAGGGATGAATAATGATGTCGAGAAGTATCACTACATCAAGAGCTCATAAGAGAGGTGCAATTCTCACGACATTCTTGACAAAGAGGGTAATACTCCATGGTAGAACAGAATAAAAGCTGGTTTGGCATTATGATCTACGGAATACAACTACCTTGACCCAATCCAAGAAATGGATGAGGTACTGGAGTTTGCTTCTTCCAGTCATTCTAAAATAGAACAACTTGACACACCACAGGAATAATAGACATCGATGGCACGAATGCATACCTACTCTTGACTATCCTCTCATAAATGAGGGTCAGAATAGAGCTAGATAGGACCAACTCAAGAGTACATGATTTTCTGAGTTGTGGATGCATAGATTAGCATGTCGAATGAGTTCAACATAATTCTTCCAGATAACCCATGCAGAAGGGCGGAGTTGGCAGAATCACAATATGGAGTAGAGAACTCATCATGAGCACTCTTGTTATGATCTTTAGTTCACGAAGAAATTCTGCCAGAGATGGTCCATGGTGTTGGAAGAATGATATACCATGAACCTTGGGAGCTACAACAAGGTTACTAATCATTCTAAAGGAACTAGCAACACTATCAACATAAGTGAGCAGAATGATCCTTCGGTTCAAGAACCCAGAAATAGAATACCTACTGGCTAAATAACATCATCGAATGTTTTTGAAAATGATGGCCAGAATTATCACACTCGAAACATAGACCACATCTAGACTATTGGGTGGTTTTTGGAGGTAACATGGTTTCCTAACACTTTAACAAATATGTCGAGGCATTAGAGTACCTCAACACAATGATTAGTGTGCTTTGTCTAGCCAAAAAGACATTAACTCGGGATGAGAGGATTTGCAATTGCATCAGGTTATTTAGAAACCTTGGAAAACTTGGACAGCATAACGGCTGCACGGGCATGAAATATGAGGCAACCTGCAAGAAAACTGACAACATAACAATTGAATTCTTATGGAAACACTGATCCAGGAAGACAACAACTTTTCCATAATTATCCAGCATAGTAACTCGTCATCCTAATGAATACATGTGAAAGCCTAATTCTTAAACCCCGTAGAATAAAGAAGAGGGTGACTCGGAATAAGAATGACACAAGGAAAGGAGTAAAAAGAGCCTTACGTTCCCTTCCACAAATAATTCCCTTATATAACTAAAGAGTTGCTAGACTCAACATCGACTAGTTTGGCTTGGTTATCCTACAGGCAGTCAAGCTCTGATACCAAAGCTGCCGGGACCCCGATCCTAAGTCATAAGAACCCGTCCAGTAACACATCACATCACTTTGCGGTATCACACACGGTAAACTCCACGGCTGCCACCTTACCTTGGTCGGGACCGTATGCATCTTTTGGCTCACGTATATGAATGTGTTTCTAGCATTCAAACGACAAAGAACCGGGGTCAACATGACTAGTTATATACCCAAGTGGTACATCCGTATAGGGACATGCATAAATAACCCAGCAAAGCAGGTGTCGGTCATGAACGTGTGTAGACGAGTCGTAGCAAGCTAGAAGGAATCCATTACACCGTGTGACATTTCCTGGAAGGGACAGACACAGCAACAAATAAGGATACATGCCGGTCAATCAATGTGTTTGGAACAGGAGCAAGCTACAAAAGCTCGGTGGAAGCACAAAGTGGCATTTCCCCGTAAAGAGTACTACTAAAGGCACACAACTAGGTATCAAATCCCACACATATAATGCATTTCATAACATACACACAATATGCACGATATGTGTAGATACAAAATGGCATCACAACATAACTCTATGACTCAAGCTTTTATTAAAGACTCATAAGAATCAAGTTAGTATGATATTACAAACAGGGGTCTCGTGACTCGACACTCAAGTCATACAAACAACAAGCGGGAGCCAAACATGTCTCGGTACAGACATCTACTAAAAATGGCTGGAGGAGCCTGAAAAGCTACCACGACCCTACCAAAGGAACCAGACCTTTGTCTCGGATTCCCAAGCTATTCCGGTCAACATCAAACACATCGCGTAAAAACCTTTAATGAGACTAAAATCTTCTCTGCAAAACATAAATAAAGCAATCGTGAGTACAAAGGTACTCAGCAAGACATACATCAGAACTATCTACATATGCATCAGTATCAATGAAAGGATCGTGGGGTTTGATTGCAGCAAGCCAGCTTTGACTCTTGGCTAACCTGTACTACGACTACAAGTTCTTTCTTTGAGGTGGGATAGCACACACGAGTCCACATATTCAATAATCAATACACCACCATGGATCCACTCTCGTCTCCCTACGAGAAGGCCATCCATAGCACTCACACTTATCTTGCATGGTTTAGAGTATCCATTTAAATTGTCTATGTACCACATAATGTTTCCAAGTAGTCCATATCCGAGGACGCGATTATTCGAACAGACTAATTCACCCTGGAGGGGTATACTTCTTCACGCATGCTCTCACCACTTAGAACCATATGCACGTCATGCATCTCGGCAACCTTCAAGCGGAAGCACTGGCGTGGGTGTCGGCCACAACCGTTAACCACACAAGACCCTAGTCCAGGCTTATCGCCTATTTGAGACTGAACCTGCAAGGAAGTCCGGCCGAAGTTTCCTTAACGGCCCCAAACGATGTGCGCAGGGTTCCCAAGCCCACCATTCGGGTGCCACTTGGTACACCGTGCCACTGTGTATCTACCGCACTCAAGCCTACCCCATCGGGAAGAGCTAAACACGGCCGCCAAAACTTTTCTTACAAACACTAGAAACTAGTTGCAACTCCTGGACAGAGATCTAGGCGATTAACAAGCTGAGAGGGGCACTTAAGCATCCCAATGCGTGGTAGTATCCTGTCTTGGATAACATACACAAAACTCAGTTCTTAAGGACGGTCCCAATGAGACAACCTACATGGCCTCTCATCGCTACCTTTACCAAATCGTATTCACACACTTTACTCTTACACAGTAGGGCATGAACACAACCAATCCGATTCATCGTCCAAATGGGTCAGACCCGACATGACTCTAAGCATAGCAGGCACAATAAGCAAGCATGGATGAGTAAGCACAACAAGTCTCAAGTAGTTGCTACTCATGCTAAGTGGTTTCAACTATTTACTGTGAGAAAATCAGGTCATGCAGAGGAATGGGTTCAACTACCGAGAACATGTAATAGTTGAATCGTGTTTGTCCTAATGCAATAAAACAGAGTAGGAGCGAGAGAGTGGGTTTAAATCAGTATGCTCAAGGGGGTTTACTTGCCTGACACGTTTTAAGATAGTAATGAGTCTTCATCAATGTCAGCGATCACATCATTAGAACCATCTTCTACCGAGAGGGAAAAACAGAGGCAAACAAGAAAGAACAATAACAACTTCACGGAAATGCAACACTATGATGCATGATCATGAAATGAAAATGAGAAGTGGCAGGGATAATATAGCTACCATTTTCTTAAGTTCAAGATGGTTTGAATTAGAATTCAAATATCACTTTAAGCAAGGTATTTTCCAGATACCCTTTTAATTGATTCGACCTGATGCTCACGCATAACTTGTGTTATCATGCATGAAGATGGCATATTAAGGTACTGAGTTTTCTTAGCTCAATATTTGGTCTTATTAATTGAAGTGGAGTCAAAATGTATACCAAATTCCATCTCCAAACTATTTATTAAATTTACCCTAATCATCATTTTACCTACTTGGTGATGTTAACTTTCTCAAACATGCATGAAAATGCCATAATGAGATTCCTTGAATTTTTCGGATCATTTTTCATATATAAATTATTTTCATCTGATTTATATTTTATTTTCTATGACATTTTTAAGTTTTGCTATTATTCTGGAATTATTTAAAATCAGAAATACATTTATTGGATCAGCTGTGCGTCAGCAATGCGTCAGCAATGCGTTAGCAGGTTAACTCACTGGCCAAGTCAACCCTGACAGCCAGGGCCCACCAGTCAGTGACACAAGGCTATTCCTCGATCAAACCAGATGTTAACTAGGCTTTGACCCCATGTGGGCCCCTCTGTCAATGACTAGGGGGGCTGGTATTAGCGGTTAATGGCTGGCCACGTCGGCCCCTACCGGAGGGTGGTTGCCGGTGACCATAGCTGTGGCGGAGGGGTCGCCGGAGTTGGCCTAACCGAGGCTACAAGGCACCAAATCGAGCGTGGTTTGCGGCTACGCGAAGCTGGCGAAGCTGTCGTTCTTCCAGGGGTAAGCAGGGAAGCTAGGGTGGTCAGAGGAGGTGCCGACGATGAGCTCGCACGCGGTGGGATTCGATCAATGCGGGGAGCAAGGCTACGGGGCATGGGAGATCGTGGAAAGGGAGGGGAAAAGCACACGAGCTCACGTCGGTTCCGTTTTTAGCATCGGGGAGGTCGGGGTCGTCCTGTAGCCGACGAATCAATGGCGGCATCCGACGACCGGAGATGGGGAAGAGGGCGGCGATGGCGACGCTCCGAGGCCTTCGGGCTCGATTCCTTTGGCAGGGAGGAGCAGGGCGACGAGGTAGATCCGTTGAGCATGAAAGAGAGGTGAGGGGAGGCCGGAGGGTGCGACAACAATGAGCGGCAGCTCGAGCAAAGCTCGGACATGGCGAGGAGAAGCAAGGAGGAGAGCAGAGGGGGCAAATGGAGGCTGGCTCGATGGGGACGGCTCTCCCGAGCCTATCCCAGTCACCAGGTCGACAGGGAGGCCAGGTAGGTAGGTGGTGTGGCGCCCCTAGCCGCGCGCCATGGCGAGCTTCTCCTCTGCCTTCTGGCAGGAGGAAGAAGACGTCTGTGCCCTTGGTGGGCTGGGCCACGCGACACGTAAGCCGGGTAACCCTTTTCTTTATTTTGTTTTTGTTTTATTTCTTTTCTATTTTTCTGGCATTTTTTTGGCTTTAAATAAATATATATTCATTTTTAATATCCTAAAAATAATCATGTGGGCTTAGTGGATTTCCCCAATGCCACATAAAATGTTTCAGAATTATTGGAACTATATTTTATAAATGATAAATATAATTCCAATCCAAATAATTGTTTGTTTAATTCCAAAGTCCAATATATCATGTTTGTGTGATCCGAAAATACTGATTTGAATTTTACCTCATGTCAATAATTTCATAGAAAATTTGGAACATTTTCTTCGATCAGTTTGAGGCAATTTTTATATTGCCTAATTTCCAAAATTTGGTTCGTGAGACTTGATCACTTCCCCATTTCAGATTTAAAAGAGTTTTAAATATGCATGCATGAATGCTTGGCAAGCAAAGTAAAATTGGGCTGTGACACCATAAGCGTTTCATTAAATATTTCTAGACCATTAACTAACCTTGTCCAACAAAATATCTTTTTGTTTTTATGATGATCGTGTAGAAACTTTTAAAATACATAAGGAAGCCTTAATTTCTGCACCTATTGTCCAACAACCTGATTGGGACCTACCATTTGAAATTGTGTGTGATGCTAGTGATTATGTTGTTGGTGCTGTCCTAGGGCAAAGATTAGACAAGAAATTGAATGTTGTTCACTATGCTAGTAAAACCCTAGATACTCGTCAAAGAAATTATGCTACTACTGAAAAGGAATTCTTAATAGTTGTGTTTGTGTGTGATAAGTTTATACCTTACATCGTTGATTCTAAAGTAAACATTCACATTGATCGTGCTTCTATTAAATACATTCTGGAAAATAAATATGCTAAACCTAGACTCATTAGATGGGTCTTATTGCTCCAAGAATTTGATGTGTATATCATTGATAGGAAGGGAGTTGACGACCGTGTAGGAGATAACTTGTCTAGGATGGAAAATGTTCTTGATGACCCACTACCTATTGATGATAATTTTCCTCATGAGCAACTTATTGTTATAAATACTTCACGTAGTACTCCTTGGTACATGGATTATACTAATTACATTGTCCCTAAATATATCCAGCCTAGCTTCACCTATCAACAAAATAAAAAAATTCTTCTATGAATTACGACATTGCTTTTGGGATGACCCAAATCTTTATAATGAAGGAGTAGATGGTGTTATTAGTCATTGTATACCTGAGCATGAACATGAATATATCCTAAGGAAGTGTCATTCTGAGGCCTTCGAAGGACACCATGTCGGTGACAGAACTGCGTGTAAGGTATTACAATCCGGTTTCTATTGGTCCACTCTTTTTAAAGTTGCTCAATAGTACGCCACCTCATGTGATGAATGACAAAGAGTCAGTAACATTGGTTAATGTCAGGAAATGCCTACGAATTGTTGACTTGCTATTGAACCATTTGATATTTGGGGCTTTGACTTTATGTGAAGTTTTTGCTTCGTACAATGGGTATAATCATATTTTAGTTGTTGTTGATTACCTTACTAAGTGGGTACAAGCTATTCCAACTAGTAGTGTTTACCATAACACTTCTATTAAAATGCTTAAGGCCATTATCTTTCCGAGGTATGGAGTCCCCAAATATTTTAATCTCTGATGGTGGTACGCTGTCGGGACCCCGATCCTAAGACATAGGAATCCAGGTTGTAACACATTGCATCCCTTTGCGGTCTCACGCACGGTTAACCCCACGGCTGCCACCTTACCTTAGACGGGACCGTTTGCACCTTTTGACTCACGTCTGCATTAGTGTTGCTAGCATTCCAATGTCAAAGAACCCGGGTCGACATATCTAGTCATAAGCTCAAGTGGATCAACTGTACAGAGACAGGCATACATAACCCAGCAAAGCAGGTGTCGGTCATGAGCGAGTGTAGGCGAGTCATAGCAAGCTACAAGGATTCCATTACACCGCGTGACATTTCCCCGTAGGGACAGACACAACAGCTAAGAAGGATACATGCCGGTCAACCAATGTCTCTGGAGTAGTAGCGAACTACCAAGGCTCGGTGGAATCACAAAGGGGCATTTCTCTGTATAGAGAGCTACTAAGGCACACGACTAGGTGTCGAATCCCATACATATCACAGTGCATCACTCATACGCATGACATACTAGATATGCATAGATACAACAATGACATCACAACATAACTATTCAACATGACGACATGTATTTAGAAGACTCGGCAGAGTCTTGCATAATAGGTTCATACAAGAAGGGGGTCACACGACCCGACGCTCAAAGTCATACAAACCAACGGAAGCATAAAGGTTGTCTGAGTACGGACAGTTGAAAGGATAAGGCATACAAGCGGACTATCTACAGATCCCTTCTGAAAGGGGCCAGGTCGTAGCTGGGACACGAGCTACTCATCATCATCAATGTCTAGAAAGAACCCACCTGTTGGCTCATGGGTATCCTCTGCAACAATTATTAAGCAAACATGAGTACAAGAGTACTCAACAAGACTTTGGAACAGATCTATCTACTCATGCTCAGGTATCAATAAAGGGGGTTGTTGTGTTTCATGGAGCAAGCCAACTTTGACTCTTGGCTAGACTAAACTACATTTTTTAAATAGTTTTAACAACTTTGATAAGTCGTACACGAGTCCACTACCACCACAACAATACACTATCATGAACTCCATTCCGTCTCCCTACGGAAATGCCATACATGATACTCACACTTATCTTGATACCTTTATGAGTAGCCATTAAAGTTATCTATGAACAACATATGTCTCCAAGTAGTCCATATCTGTGGACGCGGCTATTCGAATAGATCATAACCCTGCAGGGGTGTACTTCTTTACACACGCTCTCGCCACTTATCGCTATGTGCACGTCATGCACCTCGGCAACCTTCAAGTGGAAGCCCAGCGAGGGAGTCGGCCACGACCGCGAACCACACTAATACCTAGTCCAGGTTTATCGCCTATTTGAGAGTAACCCGCATGGAAGTCCGGCCGAGGTTTCCGCCACGGCCCCAAACGATGTGCGGAGGGTTCCCAAGCCCACCATCCGGGTGCCGCTTGGTACACTGTGCCACTGCGTACCGCATCATAGCCCACCTCTAAGGTCAGCACTATGCACGGCCTACAACATGACTATAAAAACCAGAAACTACTTGCAACTCCTGGACCGAGTACTAGGCGATTAATAAGTCGAGCGGGGTCATATTTCAGGGCCCAACATGTGGTAGTAACTCGTCTTGGATTACATACATGAAACTCAGTTCCTAAGGACAGTTCCAATGAAAAAACCCGCCATGTACTCCTACATAGCCTTTCATCGGTACCTTTACCAAATCAGGTTCCACACTTATTCATTGTCACTAGAACACATTCATCCATTCATGTTCATCACCCAGATGAAACGGACCTGACACTACTCTAGGCATTTACCAGGTACGCTAGGTTGCAAGCTTTGGCTATTTACTGTGACAATGATAGGTCATGCAAAGGAATAAGTTTAGTTACCGAAGTAAAGCATTTGAAATATTTTGTCCTAATGCAATAAGTGGGAGCAGGAGCAAGATCATGGGATTATATCAGGATGATCAAAAGGGTGCTTGCCTTGTTGCTCAGCAGAGGGGTTAAATCCGTCAGACGGATATTCGGACGTAACCGGAAGGGCAGAGCCTACCGAAATAATAACAATCAATAAATAACATTCATATGCAACAATATGATGCATGAACATGGCATGAAATATTTGTAGCATGAGTCAAAATGCCTATCAAACTTTCAGAATGATGCTGAATTGAATTCAAATTCAAATATTACTTTAAGTAAAATATTTATCATATTCATTTAATTGATTTGACCTGGTGCTGTCTCATAACTTTGTTTGTCATGCATGAAAGTAGCACCATTGTGTTCATTGAATTTTTCTGATTAATTTGCATATATTATTTGTCAAATTTGGAGTTATAATCAATTTTCTATGAATTTCCAAAGTTTTAGCATTTTCGGGAATTATATTAAATCAGAAATATGGTTACTTCATCAACATGACATCAGCAGGTCCAACTGGCCGTTGAAAGTCAAATCTGATCAGTATGACCCACTGGTGAGTGACTTTTGCGAGACTTTAGTTAAGTTTTAATCTAATTAGATAATTAACAGAGCTGGACCCACATGTCAGTGACTGTTTTGGGTTTAATATATTCTTTATTTTTATTTTTATTAAACTTAATCGTTTTGAGCCTAGCCCCACATGCTAGTGACTCTCGGGAGTCAACCCCAGCGGCGGGGAGGTGGATCTCATCGGCGATGAGGCTCCGACGACCACAGGGACGGCAGAGGGCATCGGGTTTGCTATTCCGGCGACTAAAAGGACAACAGAGGGCACTAGGGGAACGACCACTCGCCCGCGGTTACATTTTTGCATGTTGCAGGGGGTGAAATGGCCGGAGATGACGCCGATGACGAGTTCGGCGCCTGTCGGAGCTCGGGCATCATCGGGATCATTGATCCAGACGGCAAAAGGGGCGGGGCTTAGATCGTATCGCATCTACACTACACACCAATGCTGATGGTGGTCTCAGACGGACCAACCCATCGTCGGAGCATCACCGGCGACAAGCTCCCGCGGCGGATGTCATCGGGCTCCGGTGGAATCAGGCGCTAGAGCACGGGATCGAAGGGGGAAACAAGGGGGAAAGCACCCTGGGCTCACGGGGAGTGCAGAGGCATCGAAAGCATGCTTGGGGATGGCCTGAGGAGGGAGAACGACGGAGGTGATCAACGGCGGCCCGAGGAGGAAGACGACGGAGATCTGGCGATGCAGGGCTCGGGGGCTCTTCTCCTTTGGCAGGGACGCCCAGCTCGATGAGGCGGAGCGAACGGCGTGCTCAGGGAGATTTCCGATGGCGAGAGACGACGGCTAGCTCGAGCTCTAATGATGGCCGAGAGGGAGAGGGGAGAGCGCGAATGGGGAGAGGATGAGGACGGGAATGGGTTCCGGGGAGGCTTATCCTCCTTGCCAGCGCGATGGGGAGGTGCAGGCAAGCACGCAGGTGTGTGGCGAGTGGCGGCCACCTCCTGCTGCTCGCTGGCACGAGGAAGACGACATGGGCGAGCTGGGCTGGGCCAAGGTAGGCGACAGGTAAGCTTTTTCTTATTTCCTTTCTTTTCTGTTTCTGTTTTATTCTTTCTGACATTTGTTTCATTTTCTTTTTGGCTCCAAACTATTTTTAAAATAGTATAAATAATGCTTGGGTTTTATTTGGAATATTTCCAATCCCACATAAAGTTTTTAGCATTTTATGAAACTTTGAAATATTTGAAATCAAATTTATATCCGATTCTAGTGGCTTTTGTGAATAAAATAAAATACCAAAAGTAGTTTTTAAAATAAACCCACCCCTGAATTGTGGTTTCCAAAAATTAACAAAAATGATGGACTTTTATGAAGGCCATTTTGGGTTCATTGATTTGTCACCACTTGAATTGTTTTGAATAGGAGGTTGCTAGGGATTTTCTTTTGATTTCCATTTTCATATTTGATGCAAGAATGAAAATATGAGCACAATCTTTCTATTCATAAGAGGGGTAGCTAGGGATGTGACATTAACATTTTATTCGTGGTGCTTTCTGTAAACTTTTTGCTAAATATGATGTTAACCACAGAATTGCGTCACCTTATCAACCTCAATCTAGTGGTCAAGTTGAATTGAGAAATTGCACAATAAAATTAATCTTGTAGAAGAAACTAGTTGATGCTCTTTGGGCCTATAGAACTGCTTATAAGAATCCCTTGGGGATGTCCCCATATAAAATGGTCTACGGAAAAGATTTTCATTTACCTCTTGAGTTAGAACATAAAGCGTATTGGGCAATTAAAGAACTTAATTATGATTTTAAACTTGCCGGTGAAAAGAGTTTCTTTGATATTAGCTCACTAGATGAATGGAGGACACAAGCTTATGAAAATGCTAAGTTATTTAAAGAATTGAGCTATCTTGCTGCACCTTTGTTACTATTGCCACATGTTACTTGCTATGAATTATCTTGCTACAAAACTATCTACTATTGTTACTTACAACACTTGCACATAATACCTTGGTGAAAACCGCTTGTCATTTCCTTCTCCTTCCTGGATCATATCCGGACCAAAGAGTTGCCTCTCTCCGGTTTCTGACCAATTAAGAGGTGTTCGACATCTTCATCCATAGAGAACTTCAAAAGGGTCTTTACCCAAGCTTGATTGATAACTATTGTTATAAGCAAATTCGGCGAATGGAAGGCACTTCTCCCAATTCATACCAAACAATATAACACAAGCTCGGAGCATATCCTCTAGAATTTGATTCACTCTTTCTACTTGACCACTTGATTGAGGATGGAAAGCAGTGCTAAAAGATAGGTGAGTCGCCATGGCATTCTGAAAACTTTCCCAAAAGCGAGAAGTAAAAATACTTCCACAATCTAAGTTAATCTCCAAAGGAACACCATGAAGAGACACTATTCGAGAGATATATAGCTCTGCTAGCTGGCTAGCTCTTATACTCTCACGAACTGGAAGAAAATGAGCTACTTTGGAAAGACAGTCAATGACCACAAAGATAGCATTATTTCCTTTCTTGGTCTTGGGAAATTCAGTGATGAAATCCATACTGACTTTATCCCATTTCCATTCAGGAATAGCTAAAGGCTGATGGGTGCCAGCACACCTTTGATGTTCTGCCTTAACTCGACGACAAATTTCGCAGTTAGCAACGAACTCAGCAATTTCTCTCTTCATCCTAGTCCACCAAAACCTCTGGCGTTGGTCCTGATACATCTTAGTACTATCAGGATGAATGGTGAGAGGAGAATCATGAGCCTCCTTAAGGATCAACTGCCTTAGATGTGGATTCTTAGGAACCACTAGACGGTTATGGAAGAACACAACATCTTGATCATTCATGGAGAATTCCTTAGCATTTCCTCTAATGATATTCTCCTTGATCCGGGATATACCCTTATCACGCTTTTGGACAGCTATGATTTGATCCCTAAGAGTAGGTTTCGCCACCAGGGTAGAAAGGAATCCTTGAGGAACAATGTGAAGATTTAACTTCTGAAATTCCTCATAGATATGTGGTTGACCTCGTTGTAGCATCAGGTTGTTACAATAGGATTTATGACTTAGTGCATCAGCCATAACATTGGCCTTCCACGGGGTGTAAGTTATCCCTAATTCATAATCTGAGATCAACTCAAACCACCGTCTTGCCTGAGATTCAAATCCGGCTGGGTGAAGATATATTTCAGACTTTGGTGATCAGTGAATATTTTGCAACGATTACCAAGAAGGTAATGTCGCCAGGTTTTTAGTGCATGGACTACAGGTGCAAGCTCAAGATCATGTGTGGGATAATTATCCTCATCTGGGCGCAACTGACGAGATGCGTATGCAATCACATGACGATCCTGCATGATAATGCAACCTAATCCTTGTCGCAAGGCGTCGCAATAGATAACAAAGTCCTTAGAGAAATCTGGTGGTAGCAACACAGGTGCGGAAGTCAAGCGTATTTTCAGTTCCTGAAAACTATGCTCACACTATGGTGTCCACTCGAGCCTTTTATCTTTCTTGAGGAGTTCAGTTAGAGGCTTTGCAACATTGGAGAAGTTCTCGACAAAGCGGCGACAATAGCTCGCTAGTCCAAGAAAACTCCTAACTTGCTTAACCGATTGAGGTTGAGTCCAATCAAGGACAACTTGAACTCTCTCGGGATTGATAGCAATACCCTTACCAGAGATTACGTGGCCTAGATAGGTCACTTCTGGTAACCAAAATTCACATTTTGAAAACATGGCATATAGGCGATGCTCTCGAAGTTTCATCAATACCAGCCTTAGATGCTCGGCATGTTCTTGTTCGTTCTTTGAGTAGATGAGAATATCATTGAGGTATACCGCGACGAATTTATCCAAATACTCCATGAAGATTGAATTCATCAAGCGAGAGAAGGTGGCTGGGGCATTGGTTAAACCGAAGGACATGACGGTGTACTCGTATTGGCCATAATGAGTAACGAAAGCCATTTTTCGAATGTCCCTGTTCTTGATCTTGATTTGATGGTAACCCGACCTCAAATCCATTTTGGAGAAGACTGAGGATCCAGGGAGCTGATCATACAGATCGTTCATCCTGGGGAGTGGATACTTGTTCTTTATGGTGACCAGGTTAACTGGTCGATAATCTACAACCATCCGGTCCGTTCGATCCTTCTTCTTCACGAAGTGGACGGGACAAGTCCAAGGAGAAGAGATAGGTCGAATGAAAACTTTATTCAAAGCCTCATCTACTTGTTTCTTAAGTTCCGCTAGCTCCAAGGGTGCCATCTTATAAGGTCTTCTGTCTATTGGAACAGTTCCTGGATCAAGGTCTATCACAAACTCTACATCCCTTTTAGGTGGAATTCCTGGCAGTTCTTCTAGAAAAACATCTAGGAAGTCACGGACTACTGGAATGTCTTCAAGCTCTGGAAGAGGGTTGGCTCTGAGGGAATAGAGTTGACATTTGGCAACCCGAGTAGAGAAATTAACTATCTCACCTGAGGGATGGGTAAGCTGAGCATTTCTAGAATGAGTATCAATCTTGGCATAATGAGCTGATATCCAGTCCATACCCAAGATGATATTGATATACGAGGATTTCAGGGCTATCAAAGATGCTAGAAAAACTAGCCTTTCTACTAGGATTTCATGGTTATAACTTATCCTAGAAGTTTTCCATTTACTACCAGGGGTTTGGACAACTAATGGGATTGACATATCACAAAAGGACATGTTATGCAACTGTGCATAACTTTCAGAAATGAAGGAATGAGATGACCCAGTGTCAAAAAGAACAGACGCTGGGTGATGATTGACAAGGAGCGTACCAAAAATGACATCGGGATCCTGTGCAGCTTCTTCTGCTGAAACATAATTCAGGCGGCCATGTGCAGGAGTTGGCTTCACATAATAAGCTTTGCCTGACTTGCCTTGCCCAACAGACTTTCCAGGTTGCTTGGCACCTAAAATCTGGGGACACTCTCGTGAGTAGTGCCTTGGTTCTCCACACTTGTAACAAATCACCTGATTGGCACGTGGTGCAGCATTGCTAGCTGGACCCCCATAGGTCTTTGCTGGAGGGTTGGTCTGGTACGCCTGAGGAGCCACATAGGATGGCCTCGGGGTATATCTTGGCGGAGAGAGCTATTCGGGACCCACAGCCTGCGTTTTGGAAACGCGGACCCAGATGAGGATCCCTAATCGCGAGAGTGCTTCTTCGTGGCTTCATAGTCGGTATGACCAATCTCGGCACTGATCGCCTTGTTGACAAGAGCTTGAAAACTTGTACATTCATGGAGGCGCAGGTCACGACTAAGTTCACGGCTCAGACCCTTGCAGAATCTTGCTTAATTCTTGGCATTAATTGACACCTCTTCAGTTGCGTAGCAAGCGAGATTACCGAACTCACGGCTATAAGCATCCACGGTCAACTTTCCCTGGGTGAAGACACAAAATTCCTCTCTCTTACGGTCCATCAGACCCTCTGGAATGTGGTGCAGACGGAAGGCTGCACTGAAGTCTGCCCATGTGGCTGCTGGTCCGGCAGGACGCATAGCTTCAAAATTCTCCCACCACAGATTGGCGTGGCCTTCCAGAAAGTACACAGCAAAGGACACCTTGTCCGCCTGCGCGACATACTGCACAACCAGTCATCAGCGTCGAGAGGATCGACGGAGTGATGGAACTTCGGGGAATTCAGCTTCACGAAGTCATTGAGGGACACTGCGTCATTTCGCGGCTGACGAGCCATATTTTTCTCAATACGCTCTAGCAGATGGTTGGTCTCTCTCTTGTTTCTTTCCGCCTCAAGCATAACTTCCGCCAGAGAAGGCGGGTGAGGCAATTCCTCCTGTGCTGCTTGACTACCTTCTCCCTGCTCATGGGTAGGGGCACGGTTCAGCCTGGTGAACACCATCCTGGCAAACAAACTCACAGCTTAGACTAATATCAACATCAATACTAGCTATGGATTAAGAATGCACTGAACACATGGAATGCAAAAATGAACATCCGAACAACATGGTAACAAGCAACTGCTATATATACACCATGGTTCATACACACCATTACATAGTTCAGTACAACCTCAAACTGAAGAGCAAACTACTGAAAGTATGATATAACTCATCAGAGGCTTTCCAAGCTTCCTATACATTATTTGTCTATGCCTCCGGAACTCATCTTATGACAGAAGCATACTCCACAAGACACACAGTACTGTGGGAATACAAATACTACCATACTACTCTTCCACTCGCGGGTTCAAGCATCCGCATAAAACATCTCATAAAGGTTGCCTCCATGGCCTGGGAGCTCAACCTACGGATCAGGAAATACTCGATCCCGAGAACCCTGGGAACCGTAAGGACACGGGTGTGGCCTTGGTCCCCTGACTGGTGGTAGTAGAGGTCCCCGAAGAGGGGTAACTCCTCCTATAGCGGGCCAGTCAACATGATCTGGAAGATGAGTCTTAACAGGGTTCAACATCTCCATATCTCCATACCCTGTCTGAACTACAGGTGCCAGCTATGTCAAAGTTGTCCACAAACGGGCACGTGTAGCATAGAGCTCCATACGAAGGACACGAGCATCTCTGTCTCTATTCTCTAACATCTCAGCGGTGGACTGCAGCAGCGGATCCTCCATAGAGGAATCAAAGTAGACCCCCCTGAGGTATCCTTCTTCTCCTGGCTGAGAAGTGGGAACATAGCAGAACTCTGAATTCTGCAGCAGTGCATGTCTAGCTATCATGATGGTCAACATTGAATAGGCAACATCTTGTACCGCCATGTCAACAGTAACCCCCAATCCATAACACTAATGGATCGGCTCCTCGGCTCGAGGGTAATCTAGGAATACCCTAACAGTGCACAGGTACTTACTCTGGTTGAAATCCCGGTACTGCTCCTCCACTGTATACTCTGGGTACCAGCGGTAATCGGCTACTGACATCATCCTGACCAGCATGGCCGTGTGACCCGGCACATCAATGCACCTAGTCAGACGGACCACCTGACGAGAAGAACGGCCAGACATCTGAAATAGAGAGTAATGCAAAAGGCATTAGAGCTCTGGAGATAAAATTTGGGCAGCATAACGGCTGTGAATGCTCAAAAACAATTTCGAGACAACCCACAAAAGATATGATAGCATATCCACTCAACTATCAAGTTCAATTCCATGGTCATCAAAACTTATTTTCTTTTCCTTGGAACAAAAGAAACTCGGAGTAACCCTCAACTTGTTTTCCTACAATCTACCGATTAGTAACACGCGATCCTGAGAGATAGATAAGTAACTTAGTTCTTAATCCCCGTAGAAAAGACGAGGATGACCAGAATAGAATGACTTGAGAAGAGAAGCAAGAATCTTACGTCCCCTTCCACAAACAATTCCCTTAAATATAACTAAAGCAATTCTAGACTCAACTTCGACCAGTTTGGCTTGGTAATCCTATAGTAAGCTAGAATCTGATACCAACGCTGTGGGGACCCCGATTCTAAGCCATAGGAATCCAGCCTGTAACACATTGCATCCCTTTGCGGTCTCACGCACGGTTAACCCCACGGCTGCCACCTTACCTTAGCCGAGACCGTTTCTGCCTTTTGACTCACGTATGCATTAGTGTCGCTAGCATTCCAATGTCAAAGAACCCGGGTCGACATATCAAGTAATAAGCTCAAGTGGCTCGACTGTACAGAGACATGCATACATAACCCAGCAAAGCAGGTGTCGGTCATGAGCGAGTGTAGGCGAGTCGTGGCAAGCTACAAGGACTCCATTACAGCGCGTGACATTTCTCCGTAGAGACACACACAACAGCTAAGAAGGATACATGCCGGTCAACCAATGTGTCCGGAGCAGTAGCGAACTACCAAGGCTCGGTGGAATCACAAAGGGGCATTTTTCTGTATAGAGAGCTACAAAGGCATACGACTAGGTGTCGAATCCCATACATATCACAGCGCATCACACGTACGCATGACATACTAGATATGCATAGATACAACAATGGCACCACAACATAACCATACAACATCACGACATGTATTTAGAAAACTTGGAAGAGTCTTGCATAATATGTTCATACAAGCAGGGGTCACACGACCCGACAGTCAAAGTCATTCAAACAAAGTCATACAAACCAACGGAAGCATAAAGGCTGTCTGAGTACACACAGTTGAAAGGATAAGGCATAAAGCCTGACTATCTACATATCCCTTCTGAAAGGGGCTAGGTCGTAGCTGGGACACCAGCTACTCATCATCATCGATGTCTAGAAAGAACCCACCTGTTGGCTCGTGGGTATCCTTTGCAACAATTATTAAGCAAACAGGAGTACAAGAGTACTCAGCAAGACTTTGGAACAGATCTATCTAGTCATGCTCACGTATCAATAAAGGGGGTTGTGGTGTTTCATGCAGCAAGCCAGCTTTGACTCTTGGCTAGACTAAACTACAATTTTTAAATAGTTTTAACAACTTTGATAAGTCATACACGAGTCCACTACCACCACAACAATGCACTGTCATGAACTCCTTTCCGTCTCCCTATGGAAATGCCATACATGATACTCACGCTTATCTTGATACTTTTATGAGTAGCCATTAAAGTTATCTATGAACAACATATGTCTCCAAGTAGTCCATATCCGCGGACGCGGCTATTCGAATAGATCATAATCCTGCAGGGGTGTACTTCTTCACACACTCTCTCGCCATTTATCGCTATGTGCAAGTCATCCACCTCGGCAACCTTCAAGCGGAAGCCCAGCGAGGGAGTCGGCCACGACCGTTAACCACACTAATACCTAGTCCAGGTTTATCGCCTATTTGAGAGTAACCCGCACGGAAGTCCGGCCGAGGTTTTCGCCACGGCCCCAAACGATGTGCACAGGGTTCCCAAGCCCACCATCCGGGTGCCACTTGGTACACCGTGCCACTGCCTACCACATCATAGCCCACCTCTAAGGTCAGCACTATGCACGGCCTCCAGCATGACTAAGAACACCAGAAACTACTTGCAACTCCTGGACCGAGTACTAGGCGATTGATAAGTCGAGCGGGGTCATATTTCAGGGCCCAACATGTGGTAGTAACTCGTCTTGGATTTCATACACGGAACTCAGTTCCTAAGGACGGTTCCAATGAAACAACCCGCCATGAACTCCTACATAGCCTTTCATCGGTACCTTTACCAAATCAGGTTCCACACTTATTTGTTGTCACTAGAACACATTCATCCATTCTTGTTCATCACCCAGATGAAACAGACCTGACACTACTCCAGGCATAGCAAGCATAGCAGGATAAATCACATCACAGCTCAAGCACCTACCAGGTATGCTAGGTTGCAATGTTTGGCTATTTACTGTGACAATATAGGTCATGCAAAGGAATAGGTTCAGTTACCGAAGTAAAACATTTGAAATATTTTGTCCTAATGCAATAAGTGGGAGCAGGAGCAAGATCATGGGATTATATCGGGATGATCAAAAGGGTGCTTGCCTTGTTGCTCAGCAGAGGTGTTAAATCCGTCACACAGATATTCGGACGTATGCGGAAGCGCAGAGCCTACCGAAATAATAACAGTCAATCAATAACATTCCTATGCAACAATATGATGCATGAACATGGCATGAAATAATTGTAGCATGAGTTAAAGTGGCTATCAAACTTTTAGAATGATGCAGTAATATATTTATCATATTCATTTAATTGATTTGACCTGATGCTGTTTCGTAACTTTGTTTGTCATGCATCAAAGTAGCACCATTGTGTTCATTGAATTTTCTTATCAATTTGCATATATTATTTGTAAAATTTGGAGTTATAATCAATTATTTCCAAAGTTTTAGCATTTTCTGGAATTATATTAAATCAGAAATATAGTTACTGCATCAGCAGGTCCAACTAGCCGTTGAAAGTCAAACCTGACCAGTGGGACCCACTAGTCAGTGACTGTGGCCAGATTTTAGTTAAGTTTTATTCTAATTAGATAATTAACAGAGCTGGACCCACATGTCAGTGACTTTTTAGGGTTTAATAAATTCTTTATTTTTACTTTTATTAAACTTAATCGTTTTGAGCCTGGCTCCACATGCCATTGACTGTGGGGAGTCAACCCCACCGGCGGCGAGGTGGATCTCACCGGCGATGAGGCTCCGGCGACGACACGGATTGCGGAGGGCATTGGGTTTGCTATTACGGCGACCAAAAGGATAGCGGAGGCACCAGGGGAACGGCCACTCGCCCGCGGTTCCATTTTTGCATGTTGCACGGGGTTAAATAACTGAATATGACGTCGGCGACAAGCTCGGCGGCTGCCGGAGCTCGGGCATCATCGGCATCATTGATCCAGAGGGAAAAAGGGGCGGGGCTTAGCTCCTATTGCATCTAGACGACACACAGATGCTGATGGTGGTCTCAGATGGACCAACCCATCATCGGAGCATCACCGGCGACGAGCTCCCGCGGTGGATATCGTTGGCCTCCGGTGGAATCAGGCGCTAGAGCACGGGGGAAACAAGGGGGAAAGCACCCTGGCTCACTGGGAGTGGAGAGGCGTCGAAAGCGTGCTCGGGGATGGCTTGAGGAGGGAGAACGACGGCGACGATCAACGGCGGCCCGAGGAGAAAGACGACGGAGATCTGGCGATGCAGGACTCTGGGGCTCTTCTCCTTTGGCAGGGACGACCCGCTCGATGAGGCGGAGCGAATGACATGCTCAGGGAGACTTCTGGTGGCCAGAGATGACGGCTAGCTCGACCTCTAGCTCGGGCTCTAATGATGGCCGAGAGGGAGAGGGGAGAGAGCGCGAATGGGGAGAGGATCAGGACGAGAATTGGTTCCGGGGAGGCTTATCCTCCTTGCCAGCGCGATGCGGAGGTGCAGGCAAGCACGCAGGTGCTTGTCCGTGCCGGAGCGGGCGACGGCCACCTCCTCCTGCTCGCTGGCACGAGGAAGACGACAAGGGCGAGCTGGGCTGGGACAAGGTAGGCGACAGGTAAGCTTTTTCTTATTTCCTTTCTTTTCTGTTTCTGTATTATTCTTTCTGACATTTGTTTCATTTTCTTTTTGGCTCCAAACTATTTTTAAAATAGTATAAATAATGCTGGGGTGTTACTTGGAATATTTCCAAACCCACATAAAGTTTTTAGCATTTTATGAAACTTTGAAATATTGGAAATCAAATTTATATCTGATTCCATTGGCTTTTGTGAATAAAACAAAATACCAAAAGTAGTTTTAAAAATAAATCCACCCCTGAATTGTGGTTTCCATAAATTAACAAAAATGATGGACTTTTATGAAGGCCATTTTGGGTTCATTGATTTGTCACCACTTGAATTATTTTGAATAGGAGGTTGCTAGGGATTTTCTTTTGATTTCCATTTTCATATTTGATGCAAGAATGAAAATATGAGCACAATCTTGCTATTCTAAGAGGGGTAGCTAGGGATGTGACATTCACAATTTTATTCATGGTGCTTTCCATAAAATTTTCGCTAAATATGATGTTCACCACAAAATTGCGTCACCTTATCATCCTCAATCTAGTGGTCAAGTTGAATTGAGAAATTGCAAAATAAAATTAATCTTGTAGAAGAAACTAGTTGATGCTCTTTGGGCCTATAGAACTGCTTATAAGAATCCCTTGGGGATGTCCCCATATAAAATGGTCTACAGAAAAGATTTTCATTTACCTCTTGAGTTAGAACATAAAGCGTATTGGGCAATTAAAGAACATAATTATGATTTTAAACTTGCCGGTGAAAAGAGTTTCTTTGATATTAGCTCACTAGATGAATGGAGGACACAAGCTTATGAAAATGCTAAGTTATTTAAAGAATTGGGCTATCTTGCTGCACCTTTGTTACTATTGCCACATGTTACTTGCTATGAATTATCTTGCTACAAAACTATCTACTATTGTTACTTACAACACTTGCACATAATACCTTGCTGAAAACCGCTTGTCATTTCCTTCCGCTCCTCGTTGGTTTCGACACGCTTACTAACCGAAAGGACTATGATTGATCCCCTGTACTTGTGGGTCATCAATGATGTAGTGAGCCCCCCCAAGTCCAGGACACCGTCATCCCTCCACCCCCTCGCATTTGTAGAGAGGGCATTAAGAAGAAGCAAACACTTCGACCATTCATTTTCTAAGAGAGAGCCAACTACTCATGTGTTGAGATCAAGATCCTCCACTCCAACCATATGAATCTTGATTTCTAACCTCTACAAGTTGATTTCTACCCAATCAATCTCTTCTACCTAGCGAAGTTCTGTGAGAGAGTGAATAAGTGTTCAGGAGACTATCTTTTGAAGCACAAGAGCAAGTATTTCGTCATCCATATCACATCTATTAACTTTTGGAGAGTGATGTATCCTAGATTGATTAGGTGTCACTTGGTAGCCTCCAAGCCATGTGGATTCGAACCAAGAAGTTTTAAGGGAAAGGAGATAGCCCACTTCGTGAAGATCTACCCGAGTGAGGCTAGTGCTTCGTGTACGTAAGCCTTGGTGGAATAGATAAGGTTGCTTCTTCATGGAGCCTTCGTTGGTTGAGCGCTCAGTGGATTCGCACAGACGTTACCCTCTGTGGGTTGAAGTCTCCATCAACGTGGACGTATGATACAACCACCTATCTAAACCACGCAAAAAATCATCGTGTCTTCATTGCGTTGGATCTTCCTATCCCTACCCTATACTTACACTCGCATGTCTTTACATTTGGCTACTATACTCATAGACTTGCATGTGTAGGGTGTGCTAGACTTGGTAAAAATGCTAAAACTTGCTTACCCCTAAAATTGGGAAAATTTTAAGTTTTTACTTGGTCAAGTAGTTCAATGACCCCCTTCCCCCTCAAGATATACTTCTGATCCTGGAAGTGGTATGGGACCTTTGGTCTCCATTGCATTGGTTTCACAACCTAGGAGAGTAAGGCATCTAGTGAGGGAAATTACCACCGTAGAGGTTCATATTTTGATGGTACAAACTTTTGCTAGTTAGAAGACCAAAATGAAAATGCATATTCTTGGTCATAATCCCATCGTTGGGCTGTTGTTCATGTTGGATTGCAAGGTCAAGTATTTTGTGATGGAAAAGAACTAGATCGTCAAGTGATTATGGAAATTTGAAGATGTTACAATATAATGATCAAGCATGCAACATTCTGTTCAACTGTGTGTGCCACGAATAATTCAACAAGATTAGACATATTGAGAATGCAAAGAAATTTGGAATACTTTGGTTTATATGCACGAAGGAACCAGATCCTTCAGGGAATAGAATTTTGATATGCTACAAAGTCAACTTGAAAAGTTCAAGGTGAAGGATGGTGAAAGAATCACTGAAATGTACACTAGGATCGCTCTCATCACAAATGAGATTGTTGGCTTAGGAAGTGAAGAGATGACGAAGAAATTCATCATCAAGAAGATCCTTGGATGGAAAGTATGAAACTATGTGCCCTTAATCCAAATGATGCCAAACTACAAAGATCTCAAGCGTACATAATTCATTAGAAGGAATGTTTCTCATGAAATGTCACTCATGGACAAAGAAGAGCTTCACAACAAGTCAAGCGGTGCATACAAAGAAACAAGTGAGACTCCCGCTACCTCAAGTGACAACCTTGTTACCAATGAAGAGATAAGCCTCTTGGTCAACAAATTCAACAATTTCTACAATAATAGAGGCAAAGAGAGAAGCTTCAACTAAAGATGTGAAGAGAAGCGTTCACCTAGTCATGTCCAGAATTGTTAAAATTTTGGAAGACCCGAACACTTTAGCAATGAGTGCACGACTCCCTCCAAGAGAAGAGAAGAGTCACCAAGAAGAAGAATCTCAAGAGATGAGTCACCTCGAAGAGAGAGGAGTAGAGAAGATCGTTATTAATGACGACCCTCCCTCCCGGTGAATCAAGGACTCGGTGAAGGACAAGTACACGAAAATCTACACAAGAAGAAGACATCAGGCTCATGTTGGTGAATGGGTATCCGACTCCGAATCTGACAACCAATCCGAGAGAATTTACCATTCCAACTCCGACTATAGTTAAGATGAAGGTGTTTCCGGACGAGCACTTGTTTCCTCCAACTCTTATGAAGTATTTGATTCACCAAATGAAGGGATTGGAAGTTGCTTCATGGGTAAAGGCCCCAAAAAGCCTTTATTTTAATTAGGTTTTGAAAAAACAATGAATTGAGGTTTGTACTACAAGCACTCAAATTAGGGAAACTATTATCTATAAGCTTACCAAAAACTCAAAAATATTATTTTAAAAGTTATTTTTGTATTTTATTTAAATGCCTTTTTCTGAGGCCACAAATGGACTTTTATAGGGGAAAATTATTTTATACTTTCAAAATATTTGATAAAATTTACGGAAACTCACTCGACATATATTTTACATATATAAGAGTTTCAACACATGGTCATATTCAAAATATTGGAGAAACCCCTCCAAAACCATTTATGCATATTTCAAGTATTTGAAATATTTCTATAAGAATATAGTCAAATAAATCGAGGAAAATTCATGAATGTCACATATGCCATATGTGATGATTTTGCTAAGTTCCATTCCAATCAAATAGCTTTGGTTCACCAAAATGTCGCAAACCCTCTATGTCCAAAACAAAATTTGAACAAGTTTGCATTGTCAAGTTTCTCCATTTGGTCCCAAACTTTATGGGCATGCTCTAATCCCCAGATGATGCCACCACACAATGTGGTGCATTAAGGAGAATATATTAGCATGACCAGATCTAAGCAAACATGATTCTGTTGATTTCTAGGGTTTGCAAAAGTTACATTAGGTACTTTATTCAAATGGGGAGGAAATTTGTGAGAGGACCAATTGGTCTTACCAATTACTCCTGGTAAATATCAAGTCCATTCGATACCCCTAGAGGCCCCAGGACAGCAACAAACACGTTCAGCCATAAACTTGTGGACAAGCAAAGTTGACCCAAAAAGATTCCCCTTGCCTTCAACTTTGTAACACAACATGATCTAGCCTCCTTCTACCTCCAGTAACTCTCTCTCTTTTCCTGGGAAAAATAATTCGGGGGGGGGGGGGGAACCCTCTCATTTTACTATTGGAACAACGTTGGCATGCCCCTCTTTCCCCTCTCCTTCCATTCTACACTAGTGATTACCACTAGCCTCTCCCAAAACCTCTCTTACATAATAATGCATCTAACCACACCCAAACATGGCATGCTCATGTGGAAAATATGATCAGGACAACTAAACCTAGATCATGGGAGCAAATGTGGCTTTGTACTACAAGTACCCTATCCACTTGTTCCCTAGGGAAAATATTTTGTGTGCATGTACTCCTTCCATGCCTAGGACCCTGAGACAAACTTTTACCCATAGGCCCTTCAGTAAATACCCATGAGCTAGACCCCAAGTTTGCCGCTGCAAACTTAACACGTGTTAACACCCCATCATCACAGCCCTACTACCTTCCAACTCCACTAGTTTCCTCTAGCATGCATGTTGGACACCTTTTTCTGACTAAAAGGATGCTTTGTACGCTCTATGGCATGGTGACCAAGGGATCCCAGGTACTCACGCCTCTCCCCGATGCTAGGGTGCAGCCAAGGGATCCACGCATTCACGTGCTTGGGGCCCGACAACATCATGGCGGACACCCGAGCTCCCCTTTGCCGCTCCCTATTTCTACCTCCCCCGAGCACACTCACACGCCCTAGGCCACTCCTCACACTCCAGGAAAACCGCCTAGCAAAACCATAGGAGTTCTCCATCTTGGAATGCCCCCTCATGGCCGCCATGTTATCAATTGGCCTCCTCTTAAATTGACCTAGCCTCGAGCTTCTTCTCTCTTCCTGGCAATTCTAGAACCTCCCCTTAGACACCCAAAGCTCCCCTCCCCGTTGTTTCTCATGTGGTACGTCACGTGCTTGAGGCCAAGGATGGGCGGCGACCTCCTCTGCTATTAGGCTAGCCATCGCTGTTGCGGCTCTCCTCGACTCGCAAGCGACACCATGGTCGATGCGTCTCACCGCCTTGAGCAAGACGGTGGTTGGAGCACCACCGGAGGTGGAGGGAGCCGCTGCAATAGGGCACCAACATAGGCTCGACCGGCCTACCCCGCCCTCCTTCGTTTTGAGCGGGAGGTCCTCCCAAGCAGGCCCCACGTGTAAGCCACATCCGTCTGGGCCGAGCGACTTAAGTGCAAGCCAGTTTTCCCACGTCCGTCTCCCGACCGTGAAGGTGTAATCCAGAGATTACACCTCTGGCGTGGCCCATTTAGCATGTGCTGGTGGGCAACTAGGCCGGCCCAGTTGCCTCCGCTCGCCCGTCCGGCCCGTCTAGTTATAAACATTATGCTTTTTTCCACACGAATGAAATAATTCACATAATATTCATTTGATCTCAAAATTTGGGGACTCAAATTTCTATATTCTCCTAAAAATGCCACCTATTATGTGGTGCAACTTTGACAATTTTCCACCACAAGTTTTTGTTCTGTTCAAACTTCAATTCAAATTTGAACTATTAAAAGCCACTTTGTAAAATCACTAGATCATTCATTATAGGTCCAAATGGAGTGGTTGAAATTCCTAGATTACTTTAAAACCATGCATTGATTCTCTAGGATCTAACAAATGACCCATTTTCCATTTATTTCGTATTAGGAAAATCATAGGAAATTCATCCCAACTCCAAATCCACTGAAACCACTTCCTAACTTCTTCTAAAATCATGCCCTATTTAATGAGCTCCTCCACTCATTTTTATAAAAATATCTTCTGTAGACTCCTTATAGGATCATTAATCCCTCCATTTCAACTTTTAAAAAATCCTTAATGATCTAGATCGACTAGAACCTCTTTGGTTATTCTTGTTATAGTGAGAGGTGTCTAATAAAAATAAAATCCTATATTATAACACCATTATTTTCTTTCTTGTTGTGTTGATTATTATGGTTGTTTTTTACGATAGTCGATGAAGTAGGTGGAGTACTCGGAGTTGGGACAAAAGCTTGTGGAGACCTCGAAGACTTTGCTGAGCCACGCAAGCAGCCATTTGACCACGTCGATGAAACTATTTCTTGCATGGAATTATAGAACTTCGATTGTTGGATGAAAAAGAATGTCAATGATGTGGTGAAAACCTTCCTGGGTTGGTCTCCAGTGTATTTCTTGTTGATACTTGCATTATGCATGCCCCTACCTTCCTATGAGGGTTATGCGGATGGGAAGTAGATAGGATTCTAAGTAGTTGCTACACAAGTGGGACGGGGATATGCATTTAGTTGGAAAACAAATGTTTACCAAAGACATTTTTGAAAACCCCATTGGGTGCCACTAATGCCGAGGGAGATTAAGTTGATCTAGGTAATAACTTGATAAAGAAGTGGTGTACCGAGGCAAGTTGTGCGTGTGTGTTTTTCAAAAACGGGGAGATTTAAGTCTGCTAACCGTCCCAACCTTACATGCACACTAATCTAACCCTATATGGGAAGGGGCTTTGTTAATTACTTTGGTTAATGCTAGCAGAGAGCCCACATTACTAGTGGAAGGAGTGGCATGGTCACTCTCGATACGGGGTCGTGCCTGAAAGGATGACCATGGTAGTTTTCATGGACACCGGGCACACCGTTGAGTACCCTCATGGATGGTTCTATGTTGAGCGAGTCTCGTGTTGTGTACATCATTGGGGATGGTACCAAAGAGTGGAATCTTTGTTTAGTATTGTCAAGGGAAAGGCATTGTTCGGGTGCTTACCTCGGGTATGTAATATACCATGAATCATGGATGACATGGAAGTTCCACGAGTCTTGTGGGTAAAGTGTGAAACTTCTATAGAGTGTAAAACTATTCGAATATCCATGTACACGGTCATGGAAAGTTGGTGGTCTTGCTTAAAGTACGTTCAGATGTTTTCACAAAATTTGTTCTATGTGAGAGACAAGAGATACTTGAGCTAAGTGACATGACTAGATGAGATGATGAAACTAGAATTGAGATACTCTATTTATATTGATATGTGTAACATGCTCATATGGATATCTGCAACTTGTTGATGCATGCCTTACAAATGGTAGGACATGATATTGTATTTAAAACTAGCTTTCCATAAAAGTGCCTACTTAGTTCTTTACCATGCATTGTTGTACCTTGTTTTAACCATGGGTTGCTTGCGAGTACATTCAAAGTACTCATTTGCTCGTCACTTGTTATTTTATTGGCCAGGCATGAAAGATCATGATATAACAAAGAGTACATAGGTCACAGACATTCCAGCTAGGATGCTTCCCAGTCAGGATGCATGTAGGGTTAAGGCAGATGGCATGGGTCCACGCTATCGTTGAAGATTTCCGCTGCGAGTTTATAAAGGTCATGTTTGAGTAAAACAATATGTACTAGATGTAAGACTCTTGTTATTCAGCTTTTGTGTGTTCGGTGAGCATTCATCTCTAGGATCACTGTACATCTGCATTCTGTGATCACGAATTATGAGTCGGGGTCCCCAGAGAGCTGGTATCAATGCCATCCTGACTATAGGAAGCCCTTAGTTAGTATGGACATTAGTTAGGACAAAAGTACTTTTCTACACCCTTCAAATCACTTACAAAACTTATATATTTCTTACCTCTTCTAAGTTTTCAAAGAAACCAAAGGATTTCCCCCCTTAGTACTTGCACCATTTTTCTCTTTGCTTTCATCATCTGCTTTTTCAAAACCTTGCAAATGGTCGCTAGTACCCTTATGCCCCTGACCAGTTGGATTCCTTGTAATCCTCTTGGATACCTGGAAGGGGGTTACCTTGCTAGACATCCTCCCACATTTCTAGAACACAAGCTTGGTGACACTGCGACAAGATGATACCAACAGAAGATACCTTCTCGAGGAATGATGACGTCAAGACTCCAAAGATGGTGACACCATCGACGCCGCCTCAGGAAGATGCAACCCTGGAATATGATAATTAGAGCATAATATATGCAACATCATGATATGCATCACTAATAGCGCGACTTTGTCCTTACTGTTGTTGTGTCGACAACCACCGGTGGATGAGAACCTCTCCATTTGGTTCACCTCACCATAGTGAGCAAGAAAACGCTTCTCTTATTCCCACGCTCTTGTTGTCAATGTTTTCATCACACTAGTGCACAAAAGCCTAGCTATGATGTGGAAAAAAAGGCCTTACTGCATGGACACCCACCGCCACCAATACCTCGCCATAGTGAAAAACTAGTGTTGGCATTGGCGCCGACGCCACCAGTATTCGTAATACCTATGGCATGGGCTACATCTCAACGACGGCAATATCATGCATATATGTGGTGTGCGGGATTTCCCCGCGTCATAAATTATAGACAATATTACTTGTGTTGCATCTTTTAGCACGCCATTAATAATGACAAAACGCAGAAAAAACGCTGCCACAGTATATATACATAACGACATTTGTGTTGCACATTGATTTTGATAATATATGACAACACGTATGTACATGTATAACATAATATATGCATCCAACCATCGTAACTAATAGTAGGAACAATCTTGAAGAATAGAAAAACCCCTGCATCCCCATGGTGGAGCATAGAGATCCACCAATCTCGAAATCTTCAAGTTGCAGTCACTCTATATATGCCTCCATTTGTATGTTTCGAGATGTCCATACGGTGCAATCAAGTATATATGTACCTCTGAAATAGATCTTGTCGGCGGAAATAATTGTCATACCATCGTGGTGATCATCCATCACTAGAGGCACAACACATCTTGGGAGCTTCTCTCCTTGAATAAAATAGTAACATAGTAAGCAATGTAGTAACCCACACTTCACTTGTGTAAGAGAATGTATATATGTGAAATACATGCTATATAATCGAAACTCTTACCACATGCATTTTCTACAAATGTTACCTTTGTTTAAGGTATGTACTAGTGGCATGTATGGTGCATTTGTAAGCTTTGGTCAATCCTTTCTGATTAGCATAACCAAAATATGTGTGATCGAGAAAAATATGGAAAAATCGATATGAACGTTGACAAAAATGGACATATTGAGTGCCAGAAATTTGATGAAAAAGAATTAGATCCATGTTTCTCCAAAACATTGGCAACTCTTTCGACATTCCCTGCATACAGAAACATAAAGCGAGACAATTCGCAAGAACAGATGATGCAACATATAACACATTTCATAAATTGGTTAGAGAAAGTTTGGACCATCCGGATCGAGAGGATGCGAGGGGGGTGGGAGCGTGTGTGAAGACTACGCCATGGTGTGGGGTTGTGGGGCGGACGGGCCTACTAGATAGGCCGATGGAAGGAGAAAGTGGCCGGACAAGAAAATGGAGGGAGAAGATCTTCAATGAGTGGGTGGTCCACGGGAACGGCTAGGCAGCACGGCGCACGACACGGATAGCGCACGGTGGGGGCGGGACTAGGCTGGGAAACGCAGTGAGCAGTCTCTGGCGGTGGGGGAGAAGGGGAAAATGAGTCGTTCTCACAGCACGGTGTAGCTAGAGTGTCGGTTGGTTGTTAGTGCTCCCGCCACTCACGTGGTCAATGCCAGTAGTAAGTCGTGTTGTGTTCATTTGGTTGTTCTAATTGACAAATGGCTTGTGAAAACGCATATTACATAAGAAGTGTGAATCAAAGTATAAAATAATGCAATTTAGGAGGTACACACAAATGAAGTACACAGATTAATGTGTGAAATATTGCACAATAATATGAAAAGTACACAAAACTACAACACAAATAATGAAGTACAAAATTGTGTAGTACGACGTTGTTTGACAATCCTCTCAACAACCATTTGGGTCTTTTTAATCTTTCTTGAATACTTCCAGCTGCGTTATGACTCTTTCGTAAGAAGGGCGTCCTCTCTCATGCATGGTAGTTCTGCTCCTTCTGGTCTTGTAATTTTCATCATCATCGCAGTGATGCTCTTCTTTTGGGTCCACGCCAAACTAATCATAGTCGTCCTGTTTGGCCACTCCGTCCATCCCGATGATGCATCTCTTGGATCTCCTGACGACAACACGACTCGGCTTTATCGGGTCAGTTATGTTGAAGCATTGTGTCACGTCCTTAGCGAATACCCAAGGCTCATATTTGGCGGTAATTCCTTTGACACCATTTGAACCAGCAAGTTATGCTTGGGGAAGTGACATGGTAACAACACCACATTCTTCCTTCTCTACATTCTTCGCCCATATGACCCGGGATAGTGACATCGTGTGATCTTCGGCGTACTCAAGTTCCCATATCTCTTCGATCCTTTCGTAGTATCTATTATTTTCATTCACGGTGGAGGTAATCATCATGACGCCTGAGTTCTGGTAATCAGAGTTTTTGTCTTTTGCGTCAGTATAGAATGTGTATCCATTGGTATCATATGATTGGTAGGTGGCGGCAGTGCATGCGGGGCCTACTCCTTATGCATAAATGAGATTTGCATTGGCAATACCCATTGGCAATGGTATCTCCCAAATTCACTCTTTCAACCAAGATGCAAATCTAAAGTTGTGCTCTCTAATGATCTAGGCTTCAGTCCTCTGCCTCCCTGCCATTGCATGCTCTCTCTTTAAGGTGTCCTTGTGAGTCTGCTGCCAAGGAGTGACTATATCTGCTCGTTGTAACACCACTATCTACGCTCTATCGAAGTCATCTAAGTGGTTTTGTATATCCACAATTAAATCATGCTTCAACTATGAGTGACCTATTCCTTCGAGCCTATCAGCATGCTTCCTCGTAATAGATTGATCATCGTCTATATAATTATTGTAGAATGATATGCACTCTTCGGTCAGGTAGGCCTAGACGATGCTTCCATCCGGACGGGCCGTGTTATGAACATAACCCTTCACAGTTCCTTTCATCCTTTCAAATGGAAACATGGTATGCAAGAATGTCGGTCTAAGGTCTTAAACCTCAGAAACAGTACGAACTAGGAGATGCACCATCACATCAAAGAATGATGGTGGTAAATATATCTTAAGCTGACATAGTATTGTGATGATCTCCTCTTGTAGTTGCATGAGGCGTCGCACACTAATCGACTTTCAAGAGAGAACGTCGAAAATGTTACAGAAGTCAAGAAGTGTATTGCGGATGTGATCATCCATTATCCCTATGAGATCTATCAGAACTAATTGTGTCATCATCACATGACAATCATGAGATTTCATGTTGCTAAACCTTTGATTTTTTGTGTCAAGATATCTCTATATGAGCCCCGAGTAACCAGAAGGAACTTTCATGCCATCAAGGCACTTGAAAAGTTGATGAAGCACATCGTCGTTGAGCGTGAAGCAAGCTTGGGGGCAATAATCTTCTTTTGTTTTCGACAAGGTTTTGCCCTTCATTGTCTCGTCGACTATGGCAATCTTTTTTCCCTTGGTCGTCTCCTTGGTTCTTTTAAGGTTTGCGGGTTGGAGATCTTCCCTAATACCTGTATCTTTCAACTTTTTCTTTCCCTCGTACCATCTTTACTTTTTTCTGGCGTGTCAAATAGTGTGCCAAGCAAACTCTCGCAGATATATTTTGTGATGTGCATCATATCAAGAGAATGTGGTGAACTGAGTAGTTCTCAATACTTCAAGCCCCAGAAAACACACTTTCTTTTCCATAATTTTAGGAGCATTTTGTCAGAGGCCTTCTTTTTCTTCCTTCCTGGCTTCGGGAAATCTTCCCAATTCTTTAGCATTTCATGGATTTCTTCCCCACTCCTCTTACATGATGGCCCTTGGGCCTCATCCCTGTTGTCGAACAGATCTCCATGTCTTCTCCACTCATCATCTTTGTCAGGCCACCTTCGATGCCCCATGAACATTGTTTCGTAACTATACTTTTTTGATAGCTGGCGAAAGGATGTGTCATCCATACATTTAACACATCTGTGATGTCCATCACATGCTTGTCCGGAATTCATAACTTAGATAGTCATGAGCAGTAGTGTTCAATCCTGCTCTCATTGGGAAATAGTTTCAGGGCTAGCATCCCACATTTTGACCCCTTCATCCTTCCATAATATGTCTAACTCCTCCTTCAATAGCTCAAGATATGCGTTGATATCGTTGTATGGTTGGACCGGCCCTTTAATTAGCATTACCATGTGTATGTACTTTTCTTTCATGCAAAGCCAAGGCAGGAGGTTGTACATCCAATCAAACGCGGGCCATGTACTATGTGTGCTACTCTGATTGCCAAATGGATTTAGTCCATCACTACTACACTCAATCTGGGTTTTCTTGGTTCTACTGCGAATTCTGGTTCTATGCAGTCGAGTGCTTTCCACACACAACCATGTGCAATATGTCTCAGAATGCCATCATTTTTGGATTTCCTCGTCTTGTGCCAAGTCATGTTCTTTGCTTCCTTCGTGTCAGCAAAATAACATTGCACGCGAGGAATCAATGGAAGGTACCATACAACCTTTTGAGGATCCTTATTTCCAGGCTTGTATCGGTGTTCCTTGCAAGTTGGACACTCTATTTTGTGCTCATCCTCATTACGATACAAGATGCAATCATTTAAACATGCATGATATTTTACATGGAAAATCAAGAGGGCACACGATTGTTTTTCCTCATTGACACTCTTAGGCAACAAATTCTCCTTGGACAAAACTTTATGTAAATATTCCAATGTAGCATCCAGGCTTGCGTCTTTGTTCTTGAATATTGCCTTGATGCCTAGAAGTTTGAGCGTGACGTGCAAGCGGGTGTGCTCAGGATCACAACCTTCATATAGTGGAGCTTTTGCGTCTAACTCTAATTGCGATAACTTGAGAGTCTGTTTAATAGCATCTCTCTCACTTGTCGTCTTCTTCTAAAAGAGTTCTTTAACATGGAGATCCTCCAACAGTTCAGCAAACGACATAGCCTGGGTGACATGGTCCTCATCATGTTTGGGTGGCTTTTCATCATTTCCTCCTCCAAACACATGTTCATTATTGTTTCCTCCTTCTCGCGGCCTGGCTAATTCATCGAAGGGGTTTCCGGCTTTCATATCCGTCACTCCTTTGTCGTCATCACGAACATCATTATTCTCACCATGATCTGTTGATCGCGTATAACCTTCAACTAAACCACAATGAAGCAAGTGCAATAGGATGCTACCATTGAACGGGTTAAGGAAAATTCTATTTTTGCAACCCTTGCATGGACATAATATCTTTGTTTCACACTTATGCACCAAACTCGTCACCGTGAAATTGAGAAAGGGAAATACAAAAAGAATTACATATAAATTAACAAGGCATACAGAATTTTGGCATGATCATCGCTAAAAAATGGTACATATTGAGTACCAGAAATTTGATGAAACAGAAATGAATCAACACTTTGCCAAAACATTGGCAACTCACTCTACAAATTTTCCATCGATGCACGTTTTTTCATATAACAATCACACTCGTACATAACATGCATAATTAAAGAACTAGGAAGTGGCTTGTGTTAATTACCTCAAGCAAAAGAGACACAAGTTGAGCAAGCTAGTCCTCTCGGTCGATCGCGCAAGAAGCTAGTGGACCGTAGGTAGGTTGGAGGGCACCACTAATCAAGGGTGAAGGAAAATTTAATGCAAGTGGATGGAGGAGAGAGCTTGGTAGCAAGCTTAATTACTTAGAGAGTGGGGCGTGTTGGGGTTAGCAAAATTAACTAATGCATCACCTGTCTAGATCTAACTACCTAACTAAGAATCTTGCTAGAATAATTGGGTTTCTTCTCAAGATGAGGAGGGAAGAGAGATGAGGAATATGAAGAGCAAGAGGAAGAAGAAGGGAATATACTAGGTGTATACACAAGGGTGACCATGTGGGAAGTGTTGCGACTTTAGTACTGGTGTCATTAGACAATACAATGCTAGCACTAATATGTACATTCCTAGCATCCCATTGTATGTTATACCGGTGTTATGTGGGCCCAAAAGTTGACCAGGAAAAATAGACCGACAAAACATATTGTTAGCATCCGGACAAAGCCTATGCCATAGATATAGCAAATATTGCCAGCGTAGCATCAACCTGGTACGTGAAAAGTAATTTACACGTGCACACAACATTTTGGTCCACATACAAATGGCATTCCACATACGTACAATGCCAACACTAAGCTAATAGATATATCATACGAATTTAGCCCACGCCAGCACTATTTGAAAATATTAGTGTTGGCGTTGCTGAGAAATGGCGCACCATGAACAAGAGTTGTGGCTAGCCATTTCTCCACTAGTGTCAACATAACCGGAAGGATGGAACTCTATCATGCCTTGTCGATGTCATTGCATAAAGGATTGCACACTTAGAACTCTAGATGCCTTGGATGACAAGAAGGCATTGACACAATTTCAAAGACAACAGAATACCCTATCAATGACAGCCAGGAGGAACCACCTTCGTCCGTCAGCTCACCAGATGAGAAGTTGTCAAGGACTCTTCTTGCTCAACCCAGATCGTTTTGACGAACAACAACAAGAGACATAGCGACACCTGAGAAAGACCCAGAAGACTGATCATAATTCTCTCCAGGATGCAAAGCAAGGCACGACTACTGAGTTTGAGAACCCCTAGACTAGGACTAGTCGTGTAGCCCCTATGCGAAGTTGAGTCCGTGTGATAGTTCGAATGGAACCATGTTGTGTGTTGGTAGTTTTCTTCTTTGATATAAGTCGCACTTTTGCCCTAGGCAACAAGTACGCGGCTATCTCACCTACCTTATCTTAATGATTGTGTTTGGCCTTTTTGGCACTTGCTTGATTGCACTTGCACTATAACACCCCTTTTTGGCACTCCCCTCTATGTTACTTTTGCTCCTCTTGCTTCTCTCATCAACTAAATACTAGCAAGACAAGACGCACCAACGGTTCCACCTCCGCAACCAACTAGAACTGAAGGCTTTTTGCGACACCCTACTAAACCAGATGCAACCCCCATGTGATATGTTTTTCCTCAAGATTGGAAACCCTTCCCTAGTTTATCCTACACCTCAGCAGTTATCCCCGCCTGAACCCCTAACCACGGGCTTAACCCACGGATTTGTAAGGTAACTATTTAAAGTTCAATAACCCTTGTTTAGTGATGGGTTTCATTATGGAACTAATGATCATAGTAAACAAACGCATTACATTCTATAGCCAGCGCCGGAATTGTGATGCCATAGGGAAAATTGTTTGAGGATATATGACTAGTAGACAAATGATTTGATATGACTATAATAGGTGTCTTGAGGATATTGCTAAGCGCCCTTGGTGGATTACAAGATTTTCATGATGATACGTGAACTTGGTGAATCAAGTTAATAGAGTAACATAACTTACTTCTTCCTTGAGTAAATTGGATTTAGCAGAACAATTATGATCACAAGCTAAAATTGTTGTTGGAATAATAACTTGGCCTCGTCAAGTGATATTGGTAGTGGGTTGACGATGTTAAGATAATGACTTGGAGGGACAAGTAGGAATTCTCGTTGGACATAAAATTTGGATATAAGTAGGTGGTCCTAATATGGTGGCAATGGTAAATAGGACTACATGGTTCGAAGTAATTTGGATATAGTCCGATGATGTTGATCATGATACTATGTTTATTAGTGGATGATAAGATAGGAAAATTGGATTGTTGTTAGAGTTGATTTGGGGATCCGTATAAGTTTGACTTTGGAGTTTACTTGACCACGATAATGAAAATTGGTGGATATACTGTAATGAGATAGTACTTTCAAAGATTTGGGTATTATAGGAACTCTACTAGTTTATGTGTTACTCCATCGATATTGAATTTATCAGAGTAATGGGTCATGTAATAATTGATGGGATTGATGAGCCACTAGATTTGATTCCTAGGAAGGAAACAACATCTTGGGTTGGACTATTACGTGTTTCCTTAGCATAGAGGTGCAGTACCTTAGACCTTCGATATGTTAGTTGAGCACTTGGATTTGTAGTGTTTTGTTCAAGCTTAGTAGCTTGTATGCTGCACTCGAGGATTCTTATATAGGGATACATGTGAGGTGGTTATCAGTTACATGTGAGAATTTGGTTTACTCCTTCTCTCAAAACCATGGGGATATGAATAGCATGAGTGATGTTGGAGTTGACATATATATAACATGATACGTTTGATGATATAGGATGATTTCATTTGAAAAAAGAGGTGGGACTATTGGCATCTAAGAATTGTACTCAAGGATAAGATGATAGAGGTTCACTCACATTCCAAGCTCCTTGAAACCTTAAAGCCTTACCAAGCCATAACATTGTCGGATTATGACCATAGGTCTTGGATCTAAGTCAATAGACTATGGCCGATACTCCATCTCGACCACCACCAATCCTGCCCATAAGGAAGGTGGACATGTAGAACTAGATTTCAAAGGACCACAAACCCCCTCGACTAGTAACCACCCACAAAAATTTCCCCGCTCCTCTCACATGTTCAATGAACAAAGTGTTTATACGATACTTGGAGAAATACTTTGTTGTTCCCATGTATGATGTACTTATTAATCCAAGAATAGTAAGGAACACCATAATTCTACTTGGATAAGCCCTAGAAGCACATATTGCTATGCTTGTCAAGTGTAAGATTTTACCTTCAAGAAGTTGGACACCTCGAAGCACCTCCATGCACTAGAGGACATTCTTACCTAATCAAGATGAAGAAACACTACAGTTGGGATACCATGAAGAAGAAGAAGAAGAATCAAGAGGAGGAAACCAAGCCCTCGAAGATACGCTAGGGGTGTGCGTATGCGATTACAAAGACAATGGACAAGATGATTGAAGGACATGCCTGGGCAACTTAGTAAAGTGGAAGATCTTGGCGAGAAGCCTACATTGATATGCTTCAACACTCTCAAGAATGAAGACCACATGTGACCTGCTTTAAAAAAGTCAAGGACTTCCCCATCGACGGGAAGCTACACCAATACTTGACACTTCTATTCTAAGCACGAGACACCTAGATGTCACTAACCACCATGAGTAACCCTAGGGCCAACACTTAGACCTGAGACTTTTCCCCGTATTCCAAACTTGGGATACATACGCAAGCCAAATCCTTGCTCGGACCTTTTTCACCTAGCTTTGACCTTTAGTCAAGCCTGGCGTATTGCAATAACCATGTTCACCCTCAAACGAAGCCAAGCGAAACACTAGAAGCCATATCATCGTGGAATTCAAGATCCTATGGAGCAATCACATCGAAGAAGAAGCAACAAAGTAACCTAAAGACTACCTCAAACCCGAATTCTTATATCTTTTCAACACCAAGCCTAGGAATCTCGGGGACCGGATTCTTGTAAGGGGGGTAGGTCTGTCACACCCTCTGTTTTGCCTTATATTAATAAGGTTACATAGCTTAAAAATTTGGACCAACAAAAACTTTTGTGTTTGCTTGTGATATTCGACTTGATTTTTGTTTTCTTGTTTGCTTGTTTGTGTTTTAATATATAAAAAATCCTCTTGTTCTCTAGACCTTTTTTTGATCGGTTAAAAATAGCACGAGAGGCTCCTATTGTTGCTTCATTAAAAGAGTATAACAGTAATTACAACTATTACATGTGCATGCTTCAGGTTTTTACTTTTGCTACCACCTTCCTATACAATTACAGAAAAATACTAAGTACACCCTAAATGATAAAGTTTGCAATTAGTGTCTCCAAGAGTGAAGACTTGTCTCGTGGTAATCTATATCTAAGAATTTCCAGGTCTCCTTTGAGCATTCTGATCCACTGTGTATGGGATGGTTGTTTACCATCAAAGTAGACTGCATTCCTTTCTTTCCAAATATTCCAAGTAGACAGAATGGTAATCTCTTTGAACAATGGTTGATTCCATGTTTTTGTGCCTGCTCATACCTTACCTATGTGTTTAATGTTGCCACCCAATTTATATTAAGCGTCTCCCAATAGTTTTTGGCAAAAGTGCAATCACAGAACAAGTGTCTATTAGTCTCTAACTCCCCCGTTGTGCACATCATGCAAGAGTGATCTTCCCCTATCTCCAAATGCCTTCTACTCAGCATGTCTCTTGTGTTCACACGCTCCATCAGCATCAACCAGGCAAAAACTTTATGTGTCATGATACACTTTGGTTTCCAGGTTGAAGTTATATATTGTGGGGCCTGAAAGTTTATGAACATGAATTTGTAGAATTTATCTGGTGTATATTGAGTCTCTTCCTAGCATAAAATCCATTCATGAGTGTACATGTGATCCAAAATTATAACTGTAACTGTTTGCATAACGTCTTCTAGTTCCAAACGGACCTCCACTGATAAAGGTAGATTAAAATGTATTGTAGGGTCCGGATTTTCATGAAATTGTGCAAGAGAGATGTCTCCATTTTGTACGAAAGAAAACTGTCGTGCATCTGAATCCATGAGTGGTTGGTTATTCAACCAGACATCCTTCCATAGCAGAACGGTGTTTCATGTCGCTGGTACACATGTGGTAATTCCCGTGTAAATGTTTATTAAGGAGAAAGCATTCTTCCACCAAAATGAGCTGCATTGTTGTTCTGCATATGCGGGATTAGTGTCATAGTGTGCATTCCATACAAGAATCACCCAAGGGATATCTTTTTTGTGCATGAATTTATGCACGTACTTCAGGAGAAGTGCATTGTTGTGCATTTGTAGGTTTATCACTCCTACCCCCTCCCTTCTTGTTTGGTCTGCCGATAGATCCCAAGGAGCTAGAGAGTTTGATCTTGCATCTCTATCAATCACTTTCCTCCAAAGGCAGTGTCTCATAGCTTTGTGAAATATTTCAATGAGCTTTAGTGGAAGTTTGGGTACGCACATGGCAAATGATATTAAAGAATAAAGGGCAAAGTTAATTAGTTGTACTCTTTCACTATATGATAGCCAAATAGTTGTACCTGTCAGTCTCCTCTCAGTACATTTAGCAAGTGGCATTAATTCTCTAACAGTAGGCTTAGTGATACCCAGGGGAAGTACCAGATATGTGAATGGCATTGTGCCAACTTGATAGCCTAGCAAAGAAGCTAGTTCTTGAGCATGTTCCAGTGAAGTGTCAATAGGGATAAGTTGTAACTTAGAATAATTGATTTTCAAACCATGGCTCTCACATAAGGACCCAATAGTTGTTTTGCAGCCTGCGGCTCCTCAGTTCTTGCTGTAAGAATTATCAAAGTGTCATTCGCATATTGGATCACAGGGTACTGTTGTGTGGTAGGTTGTTGAATTGGTAGATTAATGTGACCTTCTTCCCAAGCACGATTTACCATAGCTTGTAATAGGTCGGTTGTCAACACAAAGAGCAAGGGGAGTACGAATCTTCTTGGCGCACTCCCCTTCGGCATTTGAATTCTTTTCTAGGAACCCCATTGAGTAGTATTGATGATGATCCCGATTCCAGAATCATTTGGACCCACATACACCATCTAGCATCATATCCTTTGCATTTTAGCTTATCTAGGATAAAGGAATGGTCCATTGTATCGAATGCTTTAGCAAAGTCAAGCTTAAGAATCGCAACCTCCATGCCAGAATGTTTGCAATGGTGTAAATATTCATATGGCCAACTGTGGGGACCCTGACATACGAGTCGAGATCGCCGAATGAACGTGCTGAGTGATCCCAGATATCAATGCTCACTGAACACACAAAAACTGAATAACAAGAGTCTTACATCCATATCTACCGTCTGATACAAGTAATGACCATTGTGGTCAAGCCTTACATAGATAGGGCCTTGAAGGCCAACACACCAAACTTGACCAATGGAGGAATTATTTGTCGAAAGCGTGAACCCATGCCATCAGCCTCAACCTACAGGCATTCTGACTGGGAAGCGTCCTAGCTCGCAGGAACGTCACCAAGGTATTTGTCACCATCTTCTATTCTCTCTTACCTGGTCAATGAAATAACTAGCGGCAAGCCAATGAGTACATTGAATGTACTCACAAACAGCCCATGATGCGGATAATGTAAATGAATACTATATGAAGTATAATGCAGCCTTTGCGGAAAGAAGGTTTTCATTAATGCAGAATCATGGTCAAATGTTTAGATGGTCATGCATCACTGGTAAGAGGTAACCATAAGAATAGGTTACATATATCAACATAATTATTTCGAGGGTTGAACACCTCATGTTCACCCTCTAGCCAAGTCACCAAACTTGGCGGTCCTCATCTTTCTCAACCACACACACACTCACACTTGGTTTATGCGGAAACCACTGGATATAGTTTAAGCAGAACCACCCAATTGTCCTTGACCATGGGCACAACTATTCAAATTGTTTTAAACTCTGCAGAGGTTGCACGCTGTACCCACGAGATCCGGGATACTTTCGTGTCATCCATGATTTGCGGTATATAAGATACCCAAGGTAAGTACCCGATCAATGCCTTTCCCCTAACGACACTAGACAAAGGTTCCACTTGATTCGTACCCAGCCCACATGATGTACGTCTTTCGAGCACCAACTCTAGACCGTGTCATCCATGCAGGGACCAACTGTGTGCCCGGAACACATAAATACGGCATAGTCGCCCTACCTAGCAGGACCCCGTCATGAGAGTGACAATATCACTCCCACCACTAGTAATGCGGGCTACTTTCTAGAACGACCGGAGTAATCAACACATCCCCGTCCCGTTAAGGGGTATCGTGGTCGCACATGTAAGGTTGCGATGGTCGAAAAATCTCAATTCTAAACCCATTTCCGAAACCACTCGCACAAAACCTTTCCTGGTACACCACGTCTTCTAAAGTGGTCATCCACCTCATCACCATCACCCTCGGGCATTAGTGTCACCCGACGGGATTTTCAAAAAACCTTTGATATCACCTTTGTGTTACCATCACCATGCATATTCTCATCCTATCCGCAACACTACTTTCTACTTTTCAACTTCCATCTGCATGACCCTCATAGGTGGTAAGGTCATGCTCAAATACAAGTGCTCCGTGGAGCCATCGGTAACACCATATCGAAGGTTTACCGATTAATCATGATCATATGCATCAGACCAAGGTAATCAACATGGCATGCATACAATATTTTCTCATGCATGGTCAAAGGGCTGCTTGCCTTGCTCAAATAGGTCTCCAGGGTCTTGGAGGTCTTCTAGTCCAACTCTGAGTACTCCGTTTATTTCACCAACTATCGTCGGAAACAACCACAGTAAGGCACACAACAAGCAAGAAGAGAAGTGCTCTAAAATAGGATTTTTATTTTTATTGGACATCTCTGGTCATAATAAAAATTCCTGAAGTTGCTCTACGAGATTTGGATCACCAGAGGTTTTTTAATGGTGGAAAGGAGGAATATGTGATTCTATAAGAAGTCTTCAAAAAAAATTCTGCTAAAAATGAGTGGAGGCACTCAGTTAATAGGGAATGATTATAGAAATATTTACGAAGTTGTTTCACTGAATTTGGAGTTTATATGAATTTCCTATGGATTTTCTAACATTGAATAAATAGCAAAAGGGGGCTATTTATTTGATGCAACACAAACATGACAGAGAAAAATGTTGACTAATGCTGCAAAAATCGTGCATGATATTAGAAGTCTTTGGAAATTGGAATCACTACATTTGGAGTTGATTTGAGCTCTCTAGGATTATTACAAGATGGGTTTGAAATATTCAAAGTTGAAGTTTTAATCATAACAGTGAAGAATAACTTTCTGGAAAATATGCAAGACACGTATCTGGATAGATCCTGATTTTCGTATTCTACAGAAATTTGAATCAACAAAATTGGATCTAAAATGACTTAACTATGGATTTTTGAATCTACCAGAAAAAGAGAAGGATAGGGGTTTTATCTAGGGCTAAGATGCGCCCAAGGCGTAAGATGGCCATTGGGCCGGCCCAGCCGTGCGGGGGAGCGGTGACGCTGATGGCGCACTTTCAGAAGTGCGTCTTCGTGCAAGGAAGGCGTAAAACAAGGAGGGCGTCTTGACTTATTCGTGGCAGGGCCACCAGTTTGTACCCCCGTCTGTCACCGACAGGAGGGGCCCGCCGTCCTTTCTCTCTCTCCATCACCCCCGTCTGTGACCTCCAGATTGGAGGTCAAGGCAGAGCGTTGGCTAGTGCAGGTGCTCGCTTAGGCGGCTCCGACCACTCCCCCGGCGGTGCTCTGACCACTCGAGGCTCGAGGAGGTCTGTCGCACCCACCTGTGTGGATCCGAGGCGCTGGGGAGACCGAGGACGGGTGCGCCATTGGCCGGGGCGGGGGAAGCTAACGACGGCCACCAGAGTGATGCTCCATCCGTCGTGGAGGGAGAACGAGCGGGGGGAGGAGCTTTCTGCGGAGCTAAGGCGTGTGGTGGAGTCAAGAACAGAGGAGGGGCCTGGAGAGCGCGCATTTTAGCATGGCCGAGGTGGAGCCATGGCGGCTGCAATAAGGGAATGGGTGTGCGGGAGCTCCATGGCTCAGCCTAGGAGGCTCACGGGAGAGACAGGAATAGAAAAAAGGCAGCAAGGGCTCGAGCGGAAAGAAAAATGAGGGGGAAGCGACGAGGAGGATCTCGGAAGGTCCCGAGTGCGCTCTGGGCATGGGGTGCACGCGTGCCAGAGAGGATTTGGAGGCAAGCTGGTGTCGGGGAGGGGCAGGACTGGTCAAAGGGGGTCTCGTGGCGCACTGAGACATGTTGTCGATGCCTGATACAAGCTGTAGGAAGGACACAAGGTGCAGATCACCGTTTCTGTATCCCAGGGAGGAGGTCACCACGACCACTCATGTCCACAGTGGCATTATGACCAGTCAAAGCTATCTGGCACCCAAGGCATGCATGTAGGAGGCAGATGGTGGAGTTTGGCATTATGTGGAGATGTTTAGTTGGGTTTTGACTCCAGTTTAGTTTGCAACATCAATCTTAGAGATAACAATGAGGGTGCTTACTGGGTGAATCTGGAAATTAAATTATGTTTGGTAGTATTTGGTATGGAAGGACTACACTAGTGCAAAGTTTCATATCAAGGAGAGGTGTCTAGCTAGTACTTGCAGTTCAAGGCTACATTTCTGCCAAAAAGCAAGTTTCAGAAGGCTGCTCATATTTACCACATGAGCATGCCATTCTTTGGTTCAGAATGATGCATTAGCATACTAGAGGTCCTCTAGAAAGGTGTGGGGGCATTTTCTTGAGAATAAGTATCGCAAGAAGGGTAAAAATAGTGTTGTCAAGGTAAAAGTGAGAGGTAGAGAGGTGGAGTCACCCTCCAATAATTGACCAGATGCCATGGAAAGGTTACTGGAGGTAAAAGGGGACTAGAGAGAGTTGTGATAAAAATTTAAAATCAAGGAGATTTGTGGAAGGGGCCAAAGCAGCTACTTTGGTAAATAGACAGAAGGTGTTTGATGTATATTAGGGCTACCAGATGGATTCTAATTGCTATGAAACTTAACAAGATCACATAATAGGTGATAATAAGCTTGGCACCAAATTTGGGATTTGGTGGAGAACTTTTCCAATGAAGACTTGAAACCCCATGAAATGGACAGAAATGGCTTTCTGCTTACAAAACTATGCAAATCAATTCCTACTAATCCACAACTTGGTTTGGTGGCATTATTTGAGCATTAGAACATGCCGAAAAAGTTTGGGATCAATTGGAGAAACTTTATAACGTAAAGTTTCCCAAAGGTAGAAATCAACAGAGAAGGTTTTGAGGGGTTTGGGACAAGTTCTTCTGTTCTCCTTGTTGCACCACTTGGTGTGGATGCATTATTGGAGTGTCAGAACATGTCCACCAAATTTGAGCACAATTGGAGACACTTCGCAATGTAGAGTTCCTCAAATTTGGATCTAGACAGATAGTGTTTTGGGATAATTAGGTGAATCAAATTAACTTGGATTGGGATGAAACTTGGCAAGATCATCACATATATCATTTTTGACATTCTAGAATTTTAATGGGAGTTATTGAGAATATTTCTTATATAAATATTTCAAAAGCATGAAATAGGCAAGATGGGTTTTCAATGGTTTTGCCTAATATTTCGAACATGACCATGGGTTGAAACTCTTATATATGGAATATATATGTCCAATGAGTTTCCCTAAATTTTCTCAAATATTTTGAAAGCAATGAAAATAACTTTCCTTCATAAGGAACCATTTTTGGCCTCACAGAAAGGTATTTAAATAAAATAGCAAAATAACTTTAAAAATAATATTGTTGTGGTTTTGGGAAGCCATTTTGATAATGGGATTTAAATAAAACATTTGGTGCAAAATAACTTCCCTAATTTTAGTACTTGTAGTACAAATCCCAACTCACGGGTTTTTTGAAAGCTTAAATAAGAAATGATTTTTGGTCAAATAATGTTTGGTAAAAATAGTTTCTGGTCCTATACACATGGCATGATCATTAGGCAAGTGTTTGTGTCAAGGAGGTGATAAGTTGAGAGTAGCAAGAACATTGGGATTTAAACTCACGCAAACAAGCAAGTAAGCAGCAATCACATCAAGCATCACAATTAGTCATAAAAAATCTAATTGGCCCTAATTTTTGAGTTAAGTTAGTTTAGTTAGGAGTGTCAAAACATAGGGTGTGACAGACCTTACCCCCTTAAGAAAATCTTGTCTCCGAGATTTCTAAGCTAGGCGTTGGAGAGATACAAAATCTTGGGTCGGAGGTAGTCTTCATGTCCCCGTGTTGCTCGTGTGGGTCTCGAAGTTCTTTATGATACAACTTTGAGTGCTCCGCTCGTCCTTGCCTGGCTGTGAGTGGGGTTCTGGCAATAAGTTAGGCTTGACTGAGGGTCAAGGGCTCGATGGACTAAGTTCTCGCAAGGGTATGACTTGCATGTGTATACCAAGGTCGGAATACGTGGCAAGGTAGCATGTCTTGGTACTGGCCCTGGGGTTGTGCACGTTGGTTAGTGACACCTAGATTTCTTGGGTTAGAATAGACGGGTTTGTGATGTAATTTTTGTCACGATCTTCTGCTTGAGCAAGTTACCCATGTATGCCCTTCATTCGTCTCCGGTCATTTGCCTTTGTCGTTGTGGGCATGCTTCCGACATGTCTCAAGTCGCTTGGTCTCCTAGCCTCTTTGCAGCCTCTCGTGGAAGGGTCTGGGTTGGGTCTTGTCCATGAGTCCAAGCTCTAAGACTCAGCATTTATAACGGGTTCTAACATCTAGGAAAGTTCATGATGGGTTCTCGATGAGCTGGCTAGCCAAGAGTATACACCAGTCATCCAATACCTAAGGTCTGTGGCTTGGCGAGTGGGGTGAGTCACCTTTGGCACGAGTTTCACCATGATCCAATTAGGACTCTCGTCCTTGATTTGGACCAAGAAGAGGCTTTTTGATTTCTGTCACCGTCCAAAGGCTTCATCGGCTTAGTCGTTGATGCTTTTTGACATAGTTGTTGTGGCAGACACACGAGCGGTGGTTGACTTCTACTTCTTCTTCTCCATCTTCATAGTTTCGCAACCATTGCAGTTCTTCGCCTTGCTTTGGAAGGATTGACTTCTATTGCTTGGATAGTGTGTCGAGGATCCCATCCTCTCGAGATAACACCTTATTCTCGAGAGGCATGGCGAGCGAGGATCCTGGGGCTTGTCCACACAGGACTAAGGTGTTCCTCCTCTTATAGGGTGAATAATTATGTCATCCATGAGGATAACAACATGCTTCCCCAAGCATCACATAAGCACAGTGTTCATAGGACGGGTGAGGAGAGCGGGGACTTGCTATGGGTGGTCAGTGGCTAAGGGATTCGTGGCCCAACATAATCTCGTCTTTCATGTCGATGTCCCTCCTAGACATGATTGGTGGCGGTCAGGGCGGAACCTTAGCCATATTCCAATGACTTAGATCTGTTTCCTATGGTCATGATCCGACCATCTTATGGCTCGTAAAGCTTTGGGGTCTCAAGGAACTTAGGAGGTGAGTGAACATACATCTTCCTATCCCGGGACAATGTCACCTTACATCATTGAAAGTACCATCTTACATAGGTTAATTCGACATCACTCATGCTAGTCATCTCCACGGTCTAAGGGAAAGACCTTAACCTAAATCCCATAGGTATACTATAACTAAGTCACACATGCATCCCCATATAAAAATCCTTGGGAGAACATATAAGCGTCTAAGCTTGAATTAAGACACCACAATCCAAGTGCTCGGCAAGATCACCCAATGGACAGGGTACCGCATTGCTATATTAAACAATCGCGTATTATACCAATCCAAGCTCTTTCTTCCTTCCTACGAATCCAATCAGGTGGTTCACCACTCCCATTGATCACCGCTGGGCCCATTTCTCCTACAATCCGATATCGATGGGGCTCTACCTGACCACATCGATTTCTCATAATCCACATAAAATTGCAAGGACTACGCCATAGTGTATCCAATAACTTCCAATATCATGGCCAACTACTGTCTAAGGCCAAGCTTATATAGTTTCATAAATCAATTCGACAACTCCAATTACTTGTACTACTCATCCACCGAGAAACAAAGTATCCTGATCGAGATCATCAGACTAATCCAATTTACTTGGACCATGCGCTCTCTGTCATCATTGATACTCTATTGAGATTACCTATTTAATCCAAAACTCAAGTCCAATAAGAACTCTTACTTGCTACTCCAAGTCATTATGGTAACATCATCAAACTATGACTACTAATCGATAAAGCCAAATTATTATATCACCAAGAATTTAGCTCACGACCATAATGGTCCTACTGAATCCAAACTTACTCGAGGTTCATGTAGGTTATGATACTATATCAACTTGTTCCACCAAGTTCACCTACTATCGTAGGGTCTTACGATCCACCAAGATAGTCTAGCTATATCTCGGAGACACCTATCATCATCACAACAAACCATTGACTAGAAAGCGTATTTCCGAGAATGATCATTTCTATGGCATCATGGTTTCGGTGCTAGCTTTAAGAATGATAGATACTTTTTCACTATAATCACTTGTTCCATAAAGAACCCAGTGCTAAGTAGGGTTTGCTGGAGCTCAATAGGTGCTCTTGCAAATCCGTGTATTAGACACGTGACCAGAAATTTGAGCTGGGGAAGCTTGTGAGGGTTTTCTTGGTCTAGAGAGGTATCCCAATCTTGAGGGAAAGCATAACTTCTACAGGTCACGCCTGGTTGAGCATGTTGTAGTAAGCGTCTTCAGTGTCAGTCGCCTGTCGAAGTGGATCCTTGGTCCATCTTGTCTGGCTGGTCTCCAGTTGTTGAGGAAGATGGGGAGATAAAGTGGCACAAAGGGAAGCGTCTAAGGGGCGGTATAGTGCAAGTGCACTCAATCAAGTGTTGAAAAGTCAACCCAAACATCAAGATGAGGCAGGTGATATAACCGCGTACTTGTTTCGTACAGCAAAAGCACAACTTATATCAAGGTACAAACAAACAAAAAGAAGGAACACACAACATGGACTCGACTTCGTATAGGGGATTCATGAATCATCCTACCCTAGGGATTTCTCTGACTCAACAGTCGTCCTTGCTTCGTATCTTGGAGAGGAGTCCTCTTGGTCTTTTGGACCTTCTCAAGGTGTCGTTGTGTCCCTTATTGTCGTTTGCCAAAACGACTCGGGTTGGCTGAAAAGAGTCATTAATGACTTCTCATCTGGTGAGCCACCGATGAAGGTGGTTCCTTATGAGTGTCGTTGACAGGGTCTTCTGTTGTCTTTGCAATCTTGTCATTGTCTTCTTGTCTTCTAAGGCATCAAGAGTTCCAAGTGGACAACATTTATGCAACGACATCAGCAAGGCATGATAGAGTTCCGACCCATCAGTCGCATTGATCACAATATCGACACCTAGAGCGGGGAATGAAGAGAACAGTTCTCCTGCTCACTAGGGTGAGGCAGACCAAATGGTGAGGTTCTCATCCACCGGTGGTGGTCAACACAACATGGATAATGACAGGGTTGCTCTATTAGCGATGCACATCATGGTCTTGCATATATTATGTCCTGATCATCGTAGCTAAAGGTTGCATCACTCTAGGACAGTGTCGAGGGTGTCACCATCTTCTGGGTCTCGATGTCCTCATCCCTCATGGAGGTAGCTTCTGTTGGTGTCATCTGGTCGTAGCGTTGCCATCCTTATCTTCCAAGTACGTGGGTGATCGCTTGGAAAGGTTGCTTCCTCCCAAGTTACCCACGAGGATTTTAAGTAATCCGGTGATCACAGGGATAAGGGTGCTAGCGACCGTTTGCAGATTTTTGAAAAGGTAGATGAGGAGTGTCAAGAGAATATGAGTGGAAGTGCTAGGGTAAAACCTTCGCTTTCCTTGAAAACTTAGGAGAGGTGAGAAAGACACAGGTTTTGCATGTACTTTTGAAGGGTCTTGAAAATCAACTTTGTCCTAACTAACGTCTGTGCTAACTAAGGGCTTCCTACAGTCAGGATGGCTGTGATACCAGCTCTGTGGGGACCCCGACTTACGAGTCGATATCGCCGAATAAACGTGCTTTGTGATCCCAGAGATCAATGATCACTGAACACCCAGAAAATGAATAACAAGAGTCTTAGATCCGTACATATTGTTTGATACAAGTAATGACCATTGTGGTCAAGCCTTACATAGATAGGGCCTTGAAGACCAACACATCAAACTTCACCAATAGCGGAATTATAGGTCGAAAGCGTGAACCCATGCCATCAGCCTCAACCAACATGCATTCTGACTGGGAAGCATCCTAGATCACATGAACGTCACCAAGGTATTCTTCACCATCTTCTATTCTCTCTTACCTGGTCAATGAAATAACCAGTGGCAAACCAATGAGTACTTTGAATGTATGCGCAAACAGCCCATGATGCGGATAATGTAATTGAATATTATACGAAGTATAATGCAGCCTTTTCGGAAAGTAGGTTTTCACTAATGCAGAATCATGGTAAAATGTTTAGATGGTCATGCATCACTGGTAAAAGGTAACCATAAGAACATGTTATAGATATCAACATAATTATTTCGAGGGCTGAACACCTCATGTTCAACCTCTAGCCAAGTCACCAAACTTGGCGATCCTCATCTTTCCCAATCACACACACTCACACTTGGTTTATGCGGATACCGCTAGACGTAGTTTAACTAGCACCACCCAACTATCCTTGACCGTGGACACAACTATAAGATGTTTAGATGGTCATGCATCACTGGTAAAAGGTAACCATAAGAACATGTTATAGATATCAACATAATTATTTCGAGGGCTGAACACCTCATGTTCAACCTCTAGCCAAGTCACCAAACTTGGCGATCCTCATCTTTCCCAACCACACACACTCACACTTGGTTTATGCGGATACCGCTAGACGTAGTTTAACTAGCACCACCCAACTATCCTTGACCGCGGACACAACTATTTGAATAGTTTTACACTTTGTAGAGGTTGCACGTTGTACCCACGAGATCCGGGAAACTTCCGTGTCATCCACGACTCGCGATATATAACATACCTGAGGTCAGTACCCGATGAATGCCTTTCCCCTGACGGCACTAGACAAAGAGTCCACTCGATTGGTACCCAGCCCACATGATGTACATGTTACGAGCACCAACTCTAGACCGTATCATCCATGCAGGGACCAACGGTGTGCCCGGAACACGTAAAAACGACATAGTCGCCCTACCTAGCACGACCCCGTCATGATAGTGACCATATCACTCCCGCCACTAGTAATGCGGGCACCTAGCTAGCACGACCAGAGTAATCAACACAGCCCCGTCCCATAAAGGGGTATCATGGTCGCACATGTAAGGTTGGGATGGTTGACAAATCTTAAATCTAATCCCATTTCCGAAACCACTCATACAAAACCTTTCTTGCTACACCACTTCTTTCTCAAGTGGTCATCCAGCACATCACCATCACCCTTGGGCATTAGTGGCACCCGACGGGGTTTTCAAAAAACCTTTGATATCACCTTTGTGTTACCATCACCATGCATATGCTCATCCTATGCGTAGCACTACTTTCTACTTGTCAACTTCCATCTGTATGACCCTCATAGGTGCTAAGGTCATACTCAAATGCAAGTGCTCCGAGGAGGCATCGGTAACACCGTATCGAAGGTTTACAGATTAATCATGATCAATGCGTCAAAGCAAGGTAATCAACATGGCATGCATAAAATATTTTCTCAAACATGGTCAAAGGGCTGCTTGCCTTGCTCAAATAAGTCTCCGGGGTCTTGGAAGTCTTCTAGTCCAACTCTGAGTACTCCGTTTATTTCACCAACTGTCATCGGAAACAACCACAGTAAGTCACACAGCAAGAAGGAACAGAAGTGCTCTAAAAATAGGAATTTTCTTTTTATTGGACATCTGGTCATAAGAAAAATTCCTAAAGTTGTTCTAGGAGATTTCGATCACCACAAATTTTTGAATGGTGGAAAGGAGGAATAGGTGATCCTATAAGAAGTCTACAGAAAATATTCTGCTAAAAATGACTTGAGGCACTCATTTAATAGGGAATTATTTTAGAAATATTTAGGAAGTTGGATCAATGGATTTTGAGTTGATATGAATTTCCTATGGATTTCTAACATTGAATAAATAGCAAAAAAGGGCTATTTATTAGATGCAACAGAAACATAACACAGAAAATGTTGACTAATGCTGCAAAAATAGTGCATGATATTAGAAGTGTCTGAAAATTGGAATCACTCCAGTTGGAGTTGATTTGGGCTCTCTAGGATTTTTGCAAGATGGGTTTGAAATGTTCGAAGTTTAAGTTTTAATTATAAGAGTGAACAAAAACTTCCTGGAAAAATATGCAAGACACATATCAGGATAGATCCTGATTTTAATATTCTACAGAAATTTGAATCAACAAAATTGGAGCTAAAATGAATTAACTAGGGATTTTTAAATCTACCAGAAAATGAAAAGGAGAGGGCTTTTTACCTAGGGCTAAGATGCGCCCAGGGTGTAAAATGTCAATTGGGCTAGGCAAGCTGTGCGGGGGAGCGGTGACGCCGATGGCGCACTTTCGGAAGTGTGCCTTCCTGCAGGGAAGGCGTAAAACACGGCTGGAGTCTCCAATTATCCATGGCGGGGCCACCCGTCTGTTTGGGTCAAGGAGGTGACAACTGGAGTGTAACAGGAACATTGGGATTTAAACACAGGCAAACAAGCAAGCAAGCAGCAATCACATCAAGTATCACAATTAGTCATAAAAAATTTAATTGGCCCTAATTTTTTAGTTAAGTTAGTTTAGTCACGAGAGTCAAAACCCAGGGTGTGACACCAACTCATACAGTCCTATACAATCCTTGTTTTGATAAATTCATACTGATTTCTATGGACAATTTGTAAGATAACCTTTTGTAATCTTTCAACTAACATATTTGTGATGATCTTTAGGACACAATTCAACAAAGAGATTGGCCTATAATCATTCATAATCTCAGGTGTGAGAACTTCGGGGATTAAATTTATCAAAGAGGTATTAAGACAGCTCAGACTAATCTTGCCATACCAAAAATCATCACATAAGTTATAGAAATCCTCTTTAATGATGTTCAACATACCTTGAGGAATTATCCATTAAATCAATCTGGCCCCGAGGCCCTGTCAGCTGGGATGATTTTGATGACATGATAGATTTCCTCTTTAGTGAAAGGCTGAGACAAAACCTCAAGCCCCGGGTGGTACTGTATGAGATCCGGCAAATGAAAATCAAAGCTTGTTTCCTCTCAAACTCCCATTCTACTTTTGAAGCACTCAAAAAACGTTGCAACCTTTTCCTCATGATTATCAATTGTTTGACCATATGGCAGTTGTGGAGGAGTAAATGAGTTTCTTGTGTATCTTCCAGTAGCACGTGCATGGTAATATTTGGTATTTTCTTGCCCTTGAACCGCCCAGTGATATGTACATCATTTCTTCCAATATTCACTCCGATATCTCAGTAGTCATATTAAATGGTCTTTAAGAATTCTTCTGAAATTGTCCTTGATACGTCTCCAACGTATCTATAGTTTTTGATGGTTTCATGCTATTATCTTGTCAAACTTTGGATGTTTTGCATGCCTTTTGTATATTTTTTGGGACTAACTTATTAACTCAGTGCCAAGTGCCAGTTCCCGTTTTTTTCCATGTTTTTGACCCATTTCAGAGGAGATTTTGAAACGGAGTCCAAATGGAAGAAAATACCTGAAAAGATTTTTTCTGGAACGGAAGAAGATCGGGAAGCTTGGGAGCCAAGGCAGGGGAGCCTCAGGGGCCCCATAAGCCCCCACCCCGCGGCCAGGGGGGAGGCTGTGCCGTCCAGGCTTGTGGCCTCCCTGGACATCCTTTGCCCTAGGTATTTCGCCTATATATTCCCATAAATTCAAGAAAAAATTAGGAGATCATCGAAAGTACTTTTCCGCCGCCGTAAGCTTCTGTCTCCGCAAGATCCCATCTGGGGCACGTTCTGCTGCCCTGCCGGAGGGGGGATTCGGATACGGAGGGCTTCTTCATCAACACCATGACCTCTCCGATGATGCGTGTGTAGTTCACCATAGACATATGGGTCCATAGCTAGTAACTAGATGGCTTCTTCTCTCTCTTGGATCTTCAATATAAAGTTCTCCATGATCTTCATGGAGATCTATCCGATGTAATCTTCTTTTGCGGTGTGTTTGTCAAGATCCGATGAATTGTGGATTTATGATCAGATTATCTATGAATCTTATTTGAGTTTCTTCTGATCTCTCTTATGCATGATTTCATATCCTTGTAATTCTCTTCGAGTTGTGGGTTTTGTCTGGCCAACAGATCTATGATTCTTGCAATGGGAGAAGTGCTTGGTTTTAGGTTCATACCGTACGGTGACCTCACCCAGTGACAGAATTGGTAGCAAGGCACGCATCATGTTGTTGCCATCAAGGGTAAAAAGATGGGGTTTTCATCATTGGTTTGAGATTATCCCTCTACATCATGTCATCTTGGTTAAAGCATTACTCTATTTGTCATGAACTCAATACACTAGATGCATCATGGATAGCGGTCGATGTGTGGAGTAATAGTAGTAGATGCAGAAAGTATCGGTCTACTTGTCTCGGACGTGATGCCTATATGTATGATCATTGCCTTAGATATCGTCATGACTTTGCGTGTTTCTATCAATTGCTCGGCAGTAATTTGTTCACCCACCGTAAAGCTTGCTATTTTGAGAGAATCCTCTAGTGAACACTATGGCCCCTAGGGCTACTCCACACCATATTTTCAGCCTTACACTTTTTACTTCGTTGCACTTTCCGCCGTCAGATCTCACTTTGCAAACAATCTTGAAGGGATTGACAACCCCTTTGAAGCGTTGGGTGCAAGCTATTTTGTGTTTGCGTAGGTACTCTGGACTTGACGAGACCCTCCTTTTGGATCGATACCTTGGTTCTCAAACTGAGGGAAATACTTACTGCTCCTTTGCTGCATCACCCTTTCCTCTTCAAGGGAAAAACCAACGCAAGCCCAGCCTTTGTCAATGTGTCAATTTCTGGCGCTGTTGTCTGTGGGATAGCAGCCCTCGGTAGAGATAAATGTCTGATTTCCTCTGATTAATCCACGTGTAGTAATACCTGATTGCACTTCTCGATGATCAATTTATGCTTGGAAATCCCTTTGATCCATTTTTTGAACGCATTTCTTAATCTTTTAAGTTTCCGTGAAATGAGAGTGGTAGTATTAGAGGATTTGAAAGGTTTATTCCATGACTCCTACGCTATTTATATGAAACCCAGGTGTGAAGGACAGAAATTTTCAAATATGAATAGTTTTCATTGAGGAATGTCAGTTTGTATTGATAGCACATATGGCACATGATCCGAGATGGGTTTGGCTAATGCTTTAACCATAGTGTTTGGGAATGTGGAAATCCATTCCATGGAGGAGAAGAACAATTCAAACTGCTCCAAAAGTGGTGAGTCTTGCATATTGCTCCAAGTGTACTGTCTTCCTTTGATTCGAATTTGAAGCATTGCTAGAGAGCTAATGATCTCACTGAATTGAACAATATGATCAATGTTACCACCTGGCAGATTCCTGTTGTCCAGTGATGTCATGAAGTTAAAATCCCCCATAAATAACCAAAGATCCTCCACTTCTATATTGAGAGATTGAAACCATTGTGTGAAAAGCTCTCTGTTTGGCCCCTCACAGGGACCATAAATGTTTGTGAGGTGCCAAACTTTATTAGAGTGCACATATGGCATTTGAACTGTGATCGCAAAAAAAAAGCTTATGTACCACCACACACGAGAACATACTACTACATCACATGATAAATAGCCCTCCTGAGGGACCCAAGGATGGCACATATTCAAAATTACCAAATTTGTTCGGGCAACACTTCCTAATAAAAGAGTGATCAAATTCTTATTTTTTAGTTTCTTATAGACAAACGATAGATCGAATAGACCCGTCTACTTTACTACGTAGAGTCATGCCTTTGAATCATCATTCATAGCACACATATTCCAACATAATATGTTCCACGAGACATTCGTCATAGGATACTATGGGAAAGTTTCAATTCAATATAAGCTAGAATAGTGCGATAACACCAAACCCACACTTAGTAGTTTGCAGATGCAGCTGGATCAGCCATGGCCTTAGATAGCAGCATCTCCCTGGTGATTTCCTCCTTTGGGACTCCACATTTCACCGTTGCCACATACTATCTGTGCTAAATAGTAGTTGGTGGCAGGATGATTTCAACTTCCATGGGCATCTCCTCACAGTCCACCACTTCTTTGACAACTGTAAGCGTATGTCGGAGCAAGACATGGGATTGTTTACTTTTATGGTTAGCCATTGAAGGTTCTTTAAAATCATGAAACCTTGTAGCCCTGACACTGCGACGTACTTCTGAAACATCGAGTGGTGCATGTTTTCGACCTCTTTTCCTGGAGGTAGCAGTATCAGGTTCAGCATGACATGTTGCAACCATGGAGGCAAAGGAACCATCCAAATGCATGTGTGAAGAAGTAAAGTCTGTCATATTTCCAGGCTCCACCCTCATGCTGCCTATATGATCTTTAAAAAAGTCTGCAAATAGACCAAACTTCTTTAGAAAAAAACACAGAAGTTGTGTGAAGTTCCAAAACTACTTCACGAGAATTAACTTGATGAAACGCAAAGGCCCCAGATTGCACCCCATTCAGCAATGCCTGTGCAGCTTCCTCAACCATTTGGACATGTTCATTCCACAGTATGAGCCCATCATCATGTCCCGAATGTGCAGATTGGATACCATACATCATTGAAGGCCCATCATATCTTGTGATATGTCTATAACTAATACCTTGATACTTGTAACACCCCAAATTTTTAGCCATGAATTTATTTATTAAAATTTGGCCATGGTTATTTTAAATTTTTATTTTTGGGTTTTCTGTTGTTTTGATATCCCTTCTTTGCTTGATTATATAAAAAAACTCTCTTTCCTAAGTAGGAGTTTTTGAAAAATATTATTTGACTTTAGTGTTTGCCTCAAATATTTTCCCGTTCATTTCCAAAATAGTGAAGGCCCTTTTATAAATATTTTCTTTAAGTTTCGTTTATTCAAAATTGAGTTCTTAATTCTTTAATGACCTAATTTAGATTGCAACCATTTGGTAAATTCTTTTAAAAATTTCACAAAAATTTGTGGGTGACATATGATGCCCGTGGGTCAATTTTATGCATAAACCTAGACAAGTGTTTTGAAAAAAACAGCTCATTATCTTATTTTTCTATCTTGGCCCAATTTGTTGTTTTGTACTACAACCCCGATCTATACTTCTTCAAAACTTCTACAAAATTTTCGAGTTGTCAAGGAGTTAATAAAAACCACTTTTATGCAAAAACTCACTTTGGTGTGTTGAAAATTTTGAGCACCACATCCTACTTTCTATTCTTGACCAGTTTTGTAGTTTGAACTCCAAACCTATTGTTTTCTTGCCCCAAGCTTGTTAATTTTTTTACTGCTCTTAGAGAACCCTACCAAACTCTTAAGTCAAGGATTTCAGCCCCATTAGCATAGTTTGAGACCATGCAATAGCTTCTCTTTGTCTCTGTCTAGAAACTGATTTTTGCAAAACTTGCACTAGGAAGTTTCCATTTTCCCAAATCAACCCTGCCATCCTTGTTAGCATCAAAATAGACCCCAGCCTAGGATGTTTGGTAGCCACCAAGACCATGTAGAGGTCCCTGGAATTCTATCAAACACCTTGTGTCCCTGTCCAATTCTGGCATGCTTTTTAGTCTGTACTATGAAGTTGCCCCAGGAACCAAACCAGTATGTCTATTAGAGCCTTGGTAAAACACCTAGCCAACATGTTAAGTTTCACCAAGATTTGAGCCCTCTATAGTGGCAAGGCATTTCGCCGAGCACCTCTCGGGCGTATCCAGAGCGCGACTTCTGCAGTCTACGCATCCGAGCTGCCGCGTCCAACCTACCCCGCCCGTGTGACCTTTGCTCGCCCGAGGAGCTGTAACCAGACCCCTCCATCTTGCCAGTGCCACGCGGCCACCTCCTGGAGCTCTGAAGTGCCACTATACATGCACCTTTGGCGGTTTGCCGTCGTCCACAGCTGGTCTTTGCCACGGCAGCACCGCCCAAGCTGCAGCAACGCGCGAGCTCGCCCCACGATCAGCGGAGGACCACGTCCGCTAGTGGTCGACATCGACATAAGCACTACGCCACCTGTAGCCGTGCCGGCCGTCGAAGCCAGCATCACCGCCTCAGCCACTGACGCGAGCTCGCCTTGCAGCCAGGATTGCCCCATTTGCTAGCTCTACGACAGCCGGGACCACCCCCCCTTCGCCCCTGCACTGCCACTTCCACGTGAAGCCTCACAGTCGGTCGGTCGACGATCTTATCACCACCACCGTCGTACCAAGACTCCATGGCTATAAATAGGGCCTCTGAAGCCACATCGCAGCCCGCGAGCCCCATGAAGCCCTAGCCATCCTTCCATTGCTCTAATTTGGCCAGTAGCAGATGTCTTCCCCGTCTCCGGCAAACTTCGGCCGCCCCACCCCCGACCTAAATTCGTGGCCAGTCGTGCCTCTCTAACGCCGTTTCCCCTCGAATGGAACTGCGTAGACCTATTAGAACTTTTCCCTCTCTCTGTGGAGCTCAAGATGGACCATGGGCGGAGCCCCTTGCTGGCCCGCACCGCCGTCCGCCGGCTTCGTAGTCACCGGAGCTTCCGAGCTCCCCGGAGACCATGCCGCCCTCCCCCGAGTTGCCTTGAGACCTTGAGCACGCCGGTGCCCAAGGTTTCCCGATTGGTGGCCCCAGTCACCGGTGGGCATCGCCGAAGGCCAGACTCCCCTTTGGCCAGAGGAGGAAGACGATAGGTTTGACCGAAGTCAAACCTGCCTGTGGGCCCCCCTCGTCAGCGATAGGACCGAGCCACCGCCCGCTTAAGTGGAGACGCATTCAACAGAGTATGTTTTCCCCTAGCGCAAGCGTATTAATTTCTGAAGCATTTTTTCTGATTTGTTTTAAAAATAGATTTTTGACCAAATTTGACTAGCCCTAGTTTCTAAAATAAAACTCCAAATGAGATGATTCCTTTTCTCACCTCTTTCGAATTATATCTACTTTAATTTAGTATTTATTTGAAAATTTTCTAAGAATACTTTCTGTACTTTTTTAAAATTGTGTGTTAATTAGAATATTTTCAAAATAGGCTTTGGAGAGAGGAGCAAAAACTTCAAAAGTTTTGGAGTACAACCTACCTCTCTACACTTGGAATTCAAGCATTCTGAACCTTGATATATTTTGGTTGTGTGTAGTTTGCTTGTTGAAGAAAACTTTATGGTTATGTTGAATAAGTGATGATATTTCATGTGATGATCATGCATAAGAATATATGGTTGAAATTACTTTCATTGCATGTTGAGATGCATGGGACAGTAGTCACATCCTTATGTCACATATGCCTACCGGATGGGATCCGAAGAGAGTCGGTGTCTCGGGGTGATACGACTTTGGGACTGATATCTCGTGGGAAGGGAATGGTCAGTGATGCATGATGGGGCATGGTAGGTAGTGACTCCGTCTACGGTGATGAAAAAATTTGATTGTGCTAATCATGTACGGAATAACTTAAACCTCTTGAGTCAACCGTAGACTGAGTCTTGTCAGCGTGTCACCTTAACCCTTTCGTGCTGCCACAGGTCTTTCTGAAAAGGAATATGGTTCAGTAGGTCGTAAACCTATTACCAGGTACACACCAAGTAGAAGGGTCGTGATGAAGGTATCCGGGACACTGGACTAAATCCAGTCATCCAGCCAGGGGGAATGGGCGTTTCTGGTCTAGGACCGAGAGGTAGGAGCTCTTCCCTTGTAGCACGCGGTATAAATTTGATCCCATGCTAGTCGAGGTTGTCGCCTCACCGTCTTATGGCTTTTCTCTCGCAGCGTTGCCCGGGTGAGGCCGGTCTTCGTGGGGGAAAATGGGTGTGTACTGGTTCTGAGTGTTTACTTCTGAGATACAATACGCGGGATTAGTCCGAGTGACTATTGAAACACGTGGGTTGTGGGTAAAGAGTACACCCTTTGCAGAGTCAAAACTATTCGAGTAGTCGTGTCCACGGTCAAGGACGATTGGTTGACTAGTCAACTGTCGGTCTTCGGATGAAGTTAACAAAATCGTGAGACTAATCATGAAATATGGTGGATGATCAAACTATTTTTTTAGTGTAGACTAACCCATGTGATTATGATTGTTGAATATCCCTGGGACGATTCTACCTCTTGGATATCAAATATTTATTATTGTCTGATATAAGCCCTTTATGTGGTGTCGGTTAAATGCCCGACTGTGACATGATAATTATTAATATAAGCCCTTTTATGTGGTTTCGCTCACACGCCCAACTATGGCATGCTTGTTATTATTTCTTATAAGCCCTTTATGTGGTGTCGCTCAAACGCGTGACTGTGGCATGCTTGTTATTATTTCTTATAAGCCTTTTATGTGGTGTCTCTCAGACGCCCGACTGTGGCATGCTTGTTATTATTTCTTATAAGCCCTTTATGTGGTGTCGCTCAAACGCCCGACAGTGGCATGCTTGTTATTATTTCTTATAAGCCCTTTATGTGGTGTCGCTCAGATGCCCGACTATGGCATGCTTGTTATTATTTCTTATAAGCCCTTTATGTGGTGTCGCTGAGACGACTGACTGTGGCATGCTTGTTATTATTTCTTATAAGCCCTTTATGTGGTGTTGCCCAGACGCCCAACCGTGGCATGCTTGTTATTATTTTATTCAAGTCTTGTATGTTTTGTCGCTCAGACACCCGACGGAGGCATGCCTTATATCACATTCGTTAATTTTACTCTTATTGGTTGCTCCTTAATTTCTTAGTATGATTAAATTTCCATTACTAGTACTTGGGAAGTAAATTATGGTTGACAAGATATTGTGGTATTACTGCAAGTGCATATTAAGCCCTACCAAATTTTGTTTGTTTTCATGATGCTTGCGAGTACATTTAAAGTACTCACTAGCTTGTCCCTAGCTATTATCTTGGCCAGATTGCGTGCTTGGAAAGGAGGAAACTGACGATAACCCCAGAACCTAGGCACCGAAGACAGCAGTCGCGTGAGATAGGAATTAACCAGGTCAGCTGTTCCTGTGGGAAATGGAGTCCCATAGATGATAGAGACACCCGGACCGCTTCTTCCATCAACTAGTAGAAACCCTTTTTTTGTAATCCATATACCACCTTGGTCTTGTATCTCAAGTTGGTAATTTGCTTCGACAATTTTATCAAGGAATTGTGTACCAGCTAACGGTATTCCTTGGGCTGGTATGCACAAGGGCCATTTTGAAGGGAGATTAAAATCCCAGAAAAATCGGTCCTGACAATAATACTCCACCATGGGAGGAATAGTGGGCCAAGCACCCCCCCTTGCTGGGGGATGGAGGTTGGGAACAACCTCCCATGCGTTAGTTGCATTCTATGACTGCCAAACCTGAGCACTATGCCGAGCTTATTGCATGGTATTCAAAAAAGGTGGCTGATCAGGATGCGGTGATGCTCCCATTGGAAGTACTCATCCACATTGCTAACCTGCCCCTCCTTAGGATCCCTTCCATTAAGAACATAAACAGGCGCCAACCATGATTTACCACTTCCACTTATAACAGAGAATCGCTTAATGACCAAGATGAAGGGAACCGGAGAAAGCTCATTTATGAGCACTCGAACGAGACCACGAGATTTATTATATCCCGACCTATGCTAAAACATGCATTTACCAAATAGGAAACAACCTTAATGATATAGTGCTTTGTGTGGTAATCGAGTGGAAACCCCAACATCATCACCCACACATCCTTTTCTACCACAGGTCGACAGAGATTATTACCTTCATCATGATGCAACAGATAAAAAGTGGAAATCTCATCTAACGATTTCTCTCCCATGTCAACCATCGCATCTCGAACCAGACGATCTTTAAAATCAACAAGCCCAATAGAAAAGGGGAAAATCTCGCCTTCTACACCCTGAGCCCCATGATCCTCATCAAGAACCCGCCTAACCTCTGCTAGTACTGCTTCACGTTGTAGTTCTTGCAGGGAAGGAATGAAAAATACCAGGGCATTTTGAGCGTGATCAAGAGGAGGATCACCGACGACCATATTGCGCTGAAGATGACCATGGACATTTAGTTGGATGTTCATCACCCTAGGGACAAACTAGTATGACATCACTGGAATATTCGTCATCGATGACTCCACTGGAGGTTGTAGACTCTCTGGATTGCAGAGGGGAAGCTCTAGTTTGCGAGGTGGAAGGTTTGGCGAGGCAGTCGGCGGACATATGACTTGAAAGGTGATTGGACATGAAGGAGGCGAAACGTCCGGGGTAGAATGGGAAGGTGGCGCCGAAGAGGGGATGCACTTTTCCAAATTGCCATAGGGGAGCAAAGTTTGTTGCCGGTTTCACCCCTTGAAATCTAGAACAAATTGTTTTGGTGTCACACCCCAAAAATTTAATCATATTTTTATAAATTAAAATATTTCCTAGAATCAAATTTTTGATAAATAAATTGCTTCATAACTCTTTTCAAATCCTCGTTCCAAAAACTTTTCCTTTCTAGTGGCATTTTTAAAGATCATTTAGTGCTTGAGTCCTTACTTGAGATCATTTTAAATTCTTTATTTAATCAAGAGGGGATATTCTTTCCAATTTTACCATGTTGGTTTAAATTTTTAATTTTTGGTTTTCCATTTATTTCAGAACCAATCCTTTTTCTCCAATTATATGGTTCTTCCCCAAGTAGAAGTTTTTGAAAATTATGTTGGGACTCAAGTGCTTGCATCAAAACATTTCATTTCTTATCACAAAATCAGTGGGTTTTTTTTAAATATTTTTTGCCAAAGTCTATCTTATTAAAAATGGCTTTTAATTTCTTTAAGGGCTTCTTTTTGTACTACAACCTTTTGATAACTTCCTCTAAAAATGGTACAAAAATTTGTAGGTGACACGTGATGTCCCTAGATCAATTTTATGCTGAAACAAAACCAAGTGTTTTGGAAAAGTTGAGCATACCACCTTCTTTTCTATTCTGCTCCACTTGGTTTTTGGAACTACAACCCCTGGATTTACTCTTTCCAAACTTCTATAAAAATTTGGAGATGTCAATGGATGCATATAGATCTCTTTTATGCAAAAACTCAACTTTGTGCTTTGGAAATTTTGAGGAAACCAACCTTTTTCATATTCTGGTCCACTTTGAAGTTTTCTACTGCAAACCCAATTTTTATTGCCCCAATAACCTTGAGATTTTTCATGCTTGTAGAACACTCTACCAAAACCTTAAGTTCAGGACCCTAGCCCCATTGGATGATTTTAAATGCATTAGCTAATAGCCTCAACCTGCTGTCTAGATTTGTTTTTTCTTAAAATTGCATTACAAAGTTTTTCTTTTCACCAAACTAACTTTACCATCATAACTAACACCTAAGGAGACCTTGATCTGGAAATTTTTGTTGGCAACAAAGCCCATTTGATGCCACTGGCAATCTGCCGAGCACCTTGTGTGCATAGGGAGATTTGACTTTGCATTTGATTGCACCGAGGAGTTGTGCAAGTGACCAAGCCAGCATGCCTCGTAGCTCCCTTTTACCCCATAACTTTGTCCTGGTTAGTCTTGTTGGCATTATAGTGGTGTAGCCCGTGCTCGCATTTTGTCGAGCACCCTGGGTGCGTGTCTAGAGCATGCCCGGAGCATGCATATTGTTTGACGGCACACGAGCCACCGCGTCACCAACCCCGAGCCCTGACCCTTCCCCCTCGCACAGAGCCGCGCCCCTCGACCCCTCCGAGTTGCTAGAGCCACCCCGTCCGTTGGTCGCCGCTCCTCTGTACGTGTAGAGCCGCAGCAACGCAACAACTGTGGCGGCTACCCGGCGGTCCCTATGTCGCTGTAGTGGTCGGCGCCGCGCGAGCCCCTCCAACGTGCCAGCTGCCCCTAGGACCCCTCCCCTGCATCGCTCCTTGCTGCCCAGCCCTGTTGCCGCCCCTGCTGTGCTCTGCTTCCCCCTGTCGTCGCCAGTTGGTCATCGGTGATCCTATCTGCAAGCTGTCACGGAACCGCCATTAACCGTCTATATTTAGCCCCCCGGCCCCGAAACTGTTGTTTGCTCGACCACCCCCTCTCAGTCCAAAGTGAGCCTCCGAGGAACCAATTCAACCCCTGACGGCCTCCTTCCCAACCTCCAGCCATGGAAGCCGGTGGCCCTTGATACGTCTCAAACGTATCTGTAATTTTTGATGGTTTCATGCTGTTATCTTGTCAACTTTGGATGTTTTGTATACATTTTATATATTTTTCGGGACTAACTTATTAATTCAGTGCCAAGTGCCAGTTCCTGTTTTTTGTGTGTTTTTGACTCTTTTCAGATCTGATTTTGGAACGGAGTCCAAACGGAATAAAATCCCCAAAATAAATATTTCCAGAACAGAAGAAGATCGGGGAACTTGAGGGCCAAGGCAGAGGGCCCACAGGGAGCCCACAAGCCCTGTTGCCGCGGCCAGGGGGGCCCGCGGCAACCAGGCTTGTGGCCTCCCTGGCGCTCCCCTGCCCTAGCTCTTTGGCCTATAAATTCCCTAAAATCGCAGAAAAAATCAGGGCATCCACGAAAACACTTTTCCGCCGCCGCAAGCTTCCGTTTCCGCGAGATCTCATCTGGAGACCCTTCCCGGTGCCCTGCCGGAGGGGACTTTGGAGTTGGAGGGCTTCTACATCAACATCATCGCCTCTCCAATGACTCGTGAGTAGTCGACTTCAGACCTACGGGTCCGTAGTTAGTAGCTAGATGGCTTCTTCTCTCTCTTGGATCTTCAATACAAAGTTCTCCATGATCTTCATGGAGAAATATTCGATGTAATCCTCTTTGGCGGTGTGTTTGTCGAGATCCGATGAATTGTGGATTTGTGATCACATTATCTATGAATTATATTTGAGTCTTTGTTGATTTCTTATATGCATGATTTGATATCCTTGTAAGTCTCTCCGAGTCTTGGGTTTTGTTTGGCCAACTAGATCTATTATTCTTGCAATGGGAGAAGTGCTTGGTTTTGGGTTCATACCGTGTGGTGACCTTTCCCAGTGACAAAAGGGGCAGCAAGGCACGCATCATGTTGTTGCCATCAGGGGTAGCAAGATGGGATTCCATCATAGATTTGAGATTGTCCATCTACATCATGTCATCTTGCTTAAGGCATTACTCTGTTCCTTCGAACTTAATACACTAGATGCATGCTGGATAGCGGTCGACGTGTGGAGTAATAGTAGTAGATGCAGAAAGTATCGGTCTACTTGTTTTGGACGTGATGCCTATAGATACAATCATTGCCATAGATAACGTCACGACTTTGCGCGGTTCTATCAATTGCTCGACAGTAATTCGTTCACCCACCGTCTACTTGCTTTTATGAGAGAAGCCACTAGTGAACACTACGGCCCCTAGGTCTATTCACAACTATCGTCTCCACTTTCACTTTTACTTTGCTTTGTTTACCTTTTGCTTCCAGTTATGACTTTGTAAACAATCTATAAGGGATTGAAAACCCCTTCATAGCGTTGGGTGCAAGCTCTTTGTGTTTGTGCAGGTACTTGTGACTTGACGCGATCCTCCCACTGGATCGATACCTTGGTTATCAAACTAAGGGAAATACTTACCGCGCTGTGCTACATCAACCTTTCCTCTTCAAGGGAACACCAACGCAAGGCTCCAAGGCCGCGGGGAAATCCTTTGCATATTTGCCAAGGAAGTCCCTGTAGGCGTAGCCCGTAGCAGTAGGATTCCTGGCGCCGTTGCCAGGGAAGGTCTGTTGTCGCAGTAGCAGAAGGATTTCTGGCGCCGTTGCCGGGGAAGGTCTGTTGTCGCAGTAGCAGAAGGATTTCTGGCGCCGTTGCCGGGGAAGGTCTGTTGTCGCAGTAGCAGAAGGATTTCTGGCGCCCTTGCCGGGGAGGAGAGATCAAGTCAAGATCTATCAAAGTAGGTGTCACAAACTCATCTCTTGCATTTACCTTTTTTGCCAGTTGCCTCTCGTTTTCCTCTCCCCACTTCACATTTGTCGTATGCATTTGCCTTTCTCCCTTGCCGTTTTCATGTGCCTTTTTGTCTTTCTCCTTTGCCATTTTCTTTTGCCTTTTGTCCTTTTCCTTTGCCAGTTTTCTTGCTAGCTTGTGTTCTTGTTGGTTTGTTGAAGTCATCATGGCTGAAAACACCAAACTTTGCGACTTCTCGAGTACCAATAATAATGATTTTATTATTACTCCGATTGCTCCCGCCACTAGTGCGGAATCTTATGAAATCAACGTTGCCTTGCTGAATCTTGTTATGAAAGAGAAATTCTCTGGCCTTCCTAGTGAAGATGCCGCATCCAATCTCAATATCTTCATTGAACTTTGCGATATGCAAAAGAAAAGAGATGTGGATAATCGTGATTATGTTGAAGCTTTTTCCTTTCTCGTTGCGAGATCCCGCAAAAACTTGGTTTTCTTCTTTGCCTAAAATAGTATCGATTCTTGGGATAAGTGTAAAGATGCTTACATATCCAAGTATTTTCCGCCGGAAAAGATTATCTCTCTACGTAACGATATCATGAATTTCAAGCAACTTGATCATGAACATGTTGCACAATCTTGGGAGAGGATGAAGTTAATGATTAGAGATTGTCCTGCTCATGGCTTGAGTTTGTGGATGATTATACAAATCTTTTACGCTGGTTTGAATTTTTCTTCTCGCAATATCTTGGACTCCGCCTCAGGTGGAACGTTCATGGAAATCACGTTAGGAGACGCTACAAAAATCCTAGACAATATCATGACCAACTACTATCAGTGGCACACTGAAAGGTCACCTGCTAGCAAAAAGGTACACGCTATAGAAGAAATTAACTCGCTTAGTGCTAAGATGGACGAGTTGATGAATTTGGTTGCTAGTAGAAATTCTCCTTTAGATCCTAATGACATGGCACTATCTTCCTTGATTGAGAGTAGCAATGCTAGTTTGGACGTTAATTTTGTTGGTACGAACAATTTTGGCAATAACAATGCTTTTAGAGGAAACTATGTTCCTAGGCCTTTTCCTAGTAACTCCTCTAACAATTATGGCAATTCCTACAACAACACTTATGGAAATCATAAAAAATTACCCTCTGATTTTGAGAGTAATATCAAAGAGTTCATCAACTCTTGAAAAGATTTTCAATGCGTCCATAGAAGAAAAATTACTCAAAATAGACGATTTGGCTAAGAGCGTTGATAGGATGTCTTGTGATATTGATGCTTTGAAAGTTAGATGTGCTCCTCCCAAGGTCAACTTGGATGAAACTTTAAAAGCTATGCGTGTCTCCATTAATGAGAGCAAAGAAAGAATCGCCCAAGTTCGTGCTAGACATGAATGGTTTAAACGGGTGCGTTCTAGTGATGCAAATCACGAAGATCTTAAAGTGCTTGGTGTGACTCCTCTTGAATCTTTGTTTTCGCGTGTCAAACCTATTGATGAAGGGGCTGGATATGAATCCAATTTGGTTGAAAAACGCCCCAATGATTCGGAGCCCACCTGTCTTGATGATAAAGGTGTGGAGAGTAGAGTAGAAGAAATCAAAATTTTGGGTAGTAATGAAACTCCCACTTTGGATTTCAAGGAATTCAATTATGATAGTTGCTCCTTGTTTGAATGCATTTCCTTGATGCAATCCATTGCAAACTCTCCACATGCTTATAGACAAAGCAAAGCCTTTACCGCACATATCGTAGATGCTATGATGAAATCTCTTGAAGAGAAACTCAAATTAGAAGTCTCTATACCTACAAAACTTCATGATGAGTGGGAACCTACTATCAAAATCAAGATCAAAAACTATGAATGCAATGCTTTGTGTGATTTTTGGTGCTAGTGTTTCCGCGATTCCAAAGTCTTTATGTGATATTCTTGGTTTTCATGAGATTGAAGAGTGTTCTCTTAATTTGCATCTTGCGGATTCTACTGTCAAGAAACCCATGGGAAGGATCGATGATGTTATTATTATTGAAAATAAGAACTATGTACCCGTGGATTTCATTGTACTTGACATAGATTGCAATCCTTCATGTCCCATTATTCTTGGTAGACCTTTCCTAAGGACTATTGGTGCTATCATCGATATGAAGGAAGGGAATATTAGATTTCAATTTCCCATAAAGAAGGGCATGGAGAATTTTCCTAGAAATAAAATAAGATTGCCTTATGAATCTATGATGAGGGCTACTTATGGTTTGAGCACCAAAGATGACTATACGTGATTCCATCACCTTTTTCCTAGCTAAGGGTGTTAAACAATAGCGCTTGTTGGGAGGCAACCCAACGAATCTATCCTTTTTCTTTCTGTTTTGTGTTTTCCACACTTTCATAATTCTATTATGATTTTGTTTTTTGTGTTTCTTTTGCGTTTGTGCCAAGCAAAACCGTTATGATTAGTCTTGGGGATGATCGTTTGGTCATGCTAGAAAATACAGAAACTTTCTGCTCACGAAAAGAATTTTCACGTTTTTTCTGTAAGAGCTTTTGAGTTGATTCATTTTGCTGCTGATTGCTACGCAAATTCTTCAGACCGTCGTATGTTTTCAGAATTTTTCAAGTAACAGAAGTATACGAAGTATACAGATTTCTACAGACTGGTGTGCTGTTAACAGATTCTGTTTTTGTTGAGTTGGTTGCTTATTTTGATGAAACTATGGATAGTATAGGGGGGGGTACTAGACAATGAAGATTGAAAATAAAGTAACCCAACATCAATATAATTATAACTTAAGTTTGCTACAGTACCTAAGGAAGTGGTGGTTTGCTTTCTTATACTAATGTTATCACGAGTTTCTGTTTAAGTTTCGGGTTGTGAAGTTTTCAAGTTTTGGGTGAAGTTCTTATGGACAAAAAGATAAAGAGTGGCAAGATCTCAATCTTGGGGATGCCCAAGGAACCCCAAGTTGATTCAAGGATGCCATAAAAGCCTAAGCCTGGGGATGCCCCGGGAAGGCATCCCCTCTTTCGTCTTCAACCCATCGGTAACGTTACTTGGGGCTATATTTTTATTCACCACATGTTATGTGTTTTGCTTGGAGCGTCTTGTATCATAGGAGTCTTTTATTTTTGTTGTGTCACAATCTTCCTTGCTTCACACCTAGAGAGAGAGACATGCACTCAACGTGATTTTGTCGACCTTCACTTATATCCTTTGGTTAGACAATTCAGCTCACATGTGCTTCACTTATATCTTTTGAGCTAGTTGATTTTTCTCTATGTGCTTCACTTATATATTTTAGAGCACGGAAGCGCGTGGCTTGGTAGTTGATCTATGCTATGAAAGTAGTCTCAAAAGAGGTAGTTATCCAAAGGGATATGAAAACTTGCACCTTTATGTGCATTGAATAGTTAGAGAAGTTTGATTCATCGCAATTAGTTTTGAGTCGTGGTTGTGGTAATATTGAAGTTATACTAGTAAGGTGTTGTGGATCTAGAAATACTTGTGTTGAAGTTAGTGATTCCCATAGCATGCAAGTATGGTGAACCGCTATGTGATGAAGTCTGAGCATGATTAGTCTATTGATTGTCATCCTTTGTGTGGCGGTCGGGATCGCGCGATGGTTTATACCTACCAACCCTTCCCCTAGGAGTATGCGTTGAATGCTTTGTTTCGATTACTACTAAAACTTTTGCAACAAGTATATGAGTTATTCATGACTAATGTTGAGTCCATGGTTTAGATGCACTTTCACCTTCCACCATCACTATCTTCTTTAGTGCCGTGCAACTTTCGTTGGTGCACAAAACCCACCATATAGCCTCCCTCAAAACAGCCACCATACCTACCTACTATGGATTTTTCAAAGCTATTCTGAGATATATTGCCATACAACTACCACCATGACATGTTCCACCACTTCTACATTGCCATTGCATGATCATAAGATAGCTAGCATGATGTTTCCATTGATGTCTATGCCATGCTAGATCATTGTCACGGTACACTACCGAAGTCATTCCATATAGAGTCATCATTGCTCTAAGTTTTGAGTTGTAAGTGTGATGATCATCATTGATGGAGCATTGTCCCATGTGAGGAAATAAAAGAGGCCAAAGATGCCCACCAAAAAAAGAGAGGCCAAAGAGCCACCAAAAAAAAGAGAAAAAGAGAGAAGGGACAATGCTACTACCTTTCCACACTTGTGCATATTAAGCACCATGATCTTCATGATTGAGAGTCTCTCGTTTTGTCACCACCATATAGCTAGTGGGAAATTTTCATTATATAAATTGGCTTGTATATTCCAATGATAGGCTTCCTCAAAATTGCCTTAGGTCTTCGTGAGGAAGCAAGTTGGATGCACACCCACTAGTTTACTTTAAGAGCTTTCAAATACCCTTAGCTCTAGTGCATCAATTGTATGGCAATCCCTACTCATTCACATTGATATCTATTGATGAGCATCTCCATAGCTCATTGATATGCCTAGTTAATGTGACCATCTTCTCCTTGTTTGCCTTGCAACCTCCACCACACTCCATTCCACTTATAGTGCTAAAACCATGGCTCACGCTCATGTATTGCGTGAGAGTTGAAAAGGTTTGAGAAAGTAAAGGTGTGAAAACAATTATTGGCCAATACGGAGATTGTGCATGATTTAAATTCGTTGTGCAAGGATGATAGAGCAAAGCCAGACTATATGATTTTCTAGGGATAACTTTCTTTTGACCTAGGTATTTTGAAAGTTCATGATTATCTTGCTAGTTTGCTTGAAGTATTATTGTCTCCACATCAATAGCAAACTATTGTTTTGAATCTAATGGATCTGAACATTCACGTCACATAAGAGGAGTTACAAAGGACATCTATGCTAGGTAGCATTAAAGCATCAAAACTTCATTCTTTATCACTTCCCTACTCGAGGACGAGCAGGAGTTAAGCTTGGGGATGCTTCATACGTCTCAAACGTATCTATAATTTTTTATGGTTTCATGTTGTTATCTTGTCAACTTTGCATGTTTTGTACACCTTTTATATCTTTTTTGGGACTAACTTATTAATTCAGTGTCAAGTGCCAGTTCCTGTTTTTTCTGTGTTTTTGACTCTTTTCAGATCTGATTTTGGAACGGAGTCCAAACGGAATAAAATCCCCGAAATATTTTTTTCCAGAACAGAAGAAGATCGGGGGACTTGAGGGCCAAGGCAGAGGGCCCACAGGGAGCCCACAAGCCGTGTTGCCGCGGCCAGGGGGGCCCGCGGCAACCAGGCTTGTGGCCTCCCTGGCGCTCCCTTGCCCTAGCTCTTTGGCCTATAAATTCCCTAAAATCACAGAAAAAATCAGGGCATCCACGAAAACACTTTTCCGCCGCCGCAAGCTTCCGTTTCCGCGAGATCTCATCTGGAGACCCTTCCCGGTGCCCTGCCGGAGGGGACTTTGGAGTTGGAGGGCTTCTACATCAACATCATTGCCTCTCCAATGACTCGTGAGTAGTCCACTTCAGACCTACGGGTCCGTAGTTAGTAGCTAGATGGCTTCTTCTGTCGCTTGGATCTTCAATACAAAGTTCTCCATGACCTTCATGGAGATCTATCCGATGTAATCCTCTTTGGCGGTGTGTTTGTCGAGATCCGATGAATTGTGGATTTGTGATCAGATTATCTATGAATTATATTTGAGTCTTTGTTGATTTCTTATATGCATGATTTGATATCCTTGTAAGTATCTCTGAGTCTTGGCTTTTGTTTGGCCA